>NW_006160117.1:7923320-7964345 GCF_000334495.1 Tupaia belangeri chinensis
TGGTATGTGGAGCGAAGCAACTCCTAATGGGGAATTGTGCTGCAGTCCTCTGTCTTCCATTTCTCCTTCCTGTCAGGATTTGGGTCATACATGTACATGTGCCTGGTGTGTTTTTTTAGTCAACGGAGGCAGGATTCAAACCACAGTTAACCATGTGGGATCCAACTTCCTGTGCACTGTGCTTAACTGCTACACTATGGGCTGGTCCGTGACTATTTAATATACTTAATGAATTACTTAGATCAGTGACTAACACATTGTTAGCGCTTAATATGTGCTAGATGTTATCCTAAAAAATATCTGTATCATTATGTTATTATTGCTTTTTTCCCTCAACCTCATTGACCTGTACATTCCTATGTTAACCAACTCTACAGTTCTCAGGCACTTAGCAGTCACTCAACAAAAAATTGTTAAAGCAATTAATGAATAAATAGATGCTGAGAAAATTTTTATACTTTATAAAGCCCCTTGAAATATTACCTCATTTCTTGCACACCAAACAAAGTTATGATTGATTCATTTAAAACTTCACAGAAAGAAAATAATTATTTTCTGATATAATAAAATCCTCCCCAAACTTATCTCTCCTTCTTGTCCCTCTACATTCACACACATATGTTTATGCCACTTTACTTACTACTTAGTGATTGAAGCTATAAAAGGCCAGAACTGACAATGCCTATATATTTCTTAATATGAGAGGAAGAAGCAGACAAACATTCCCACTATTTAGCAAAAGAAAGGAAATTGGAAATTTATGCACATGCATATATTTTATGAATGTATTATCTGTGAATAGGATAAAATTTATTTTGAAAATTAAAAAAAATGTAACTCATAAATAGTAGCTTCATGTGATCCCAGACATGGCTCTTGAATGTCTCCAAATTAATTTAGCACTTTATTTAAAGATTATTTCTGTGAACAGGCATCAAGATTATTAGTCCTTTCTGAAAAGGCAAAATTATTTGGAGAAGTGTGTATGCTACTGAGCAGATCAATGTCTTCTCCGAAGGCTAAGCTCACAAACCCATCACAAAACAATAGAGACTTTCTCTTCCACTCTAATATCAAGTGATTTCTACAAAAGGCCATAATGTCAATGGCAGAATAGGGTGCAGGGGTGGAAATGAGATTTCATTGTCACATAATGTTTTTATGTGATATACAGTGTGCATGATGCAAATGCCATGCACAGGCAGATTTCCAGAGTTCAAACCTAATATTAATTACAAAGAGTTGCTGAATACTCATAGTAAGCAACACAAAGTGAGGAGCATTTTTTAAAATATAATGCCCAAGGTAATTGTCATGACAATCTGCAAGGGAGACAGAACAGTTATCCACATTTTACGAGTACATAAACTCGGGCTCAGGGAGGTTCAATAACTTAACCGAGATCACACCGCTGGAGTAGTGAAGCCAAACTCTGAACCCAGATAATCTAACTTTCAAGCCCATGCTTTAAATTTTAGAATATATTGACTCAGAGAAATCAAAATAATCCTAGATGTATTGCTATAATTCAATATGATATTATAAAGGAATGTACCTCTTGATTCTGAATTTAACAGCACCCTGCAATTGTAAGATGCTAAGTACAGTGTCTGACATAGACTCCATATACAAATACACATATGTCACCAGATGGTACCTAAGTTATACCTATTTTTTGCAGAAATTATACATAGTAAGGAAGAATACAGGCTTATGAGTCAAACAGGCTTGGATTTGAATCATTGTTCTGCTACTTTCTGGGAGTGTGACATTTTTGAATTTCAGTTGCTTTTTCTGAAATACGTGGCTACAAATACTTGCTATAAAGTAGTAGCAAAACAAATTTTCGAGCATACACACAAGTATATTATTTACATATCTTTATATACATACATATTCATAACTAGAGATATGTTTACTTACTCCATGATAAATTTGAATGTGTATTGTATAAGTTCTGTACCCAGAATAGGAAACCAAGATACAGAACAGGATATGACCATGATCATGTCATTTGCGAATGACAAAGAGAGGCCACTGAAATCAAGTCTTCAGAATTCAGGTTGAAGGTGCATTAAATAGAGGTTGTTTACTAACAAATTATTTTTATTCATACTGAATTGCTAGAGTTCTTTTTCAGAAGAAAATTCCTCTTACTCTGTCTGTCTCATCCCCTTTCTCCCCTAAAGGTAGTTCTGTAACACCTAAATACTTTCAGGACAATTTACTATTTCTTTAGAAAGGCTTGAAAGCTTTTACAAGTGAAATAACTATGGTATATAAAACTTTCAAGATCACTTTTCTTTTCCATTCAGAAATATAAAAGATATATAGTATGTTTGTTCTAGCTAGGTAAAGTACATTTAGATCAATGTATTCTTATCTTTCTAGTTGATGTCATAATTTTACCAAATGGATTTCAATGAGGCTGAAAAATGCTATCTTTGTATTAAAAACATGTTTATCTGACTATGGCATTGTATAAAGGCTAATATTAAGAGCACAAATATTTAAAAATATGTTTTGTTACTTTTCTTTTTTACTTATAGCTAACTTGGAATTAGCAATATCATTAGAGGAGAAAAATTGGCACAGATAACTCAAAAAATGGAAAATAACCAATTTCCAGATTACTATATTTGATTCTGTAACATTAGGGCTGCCTAGTGCCAAAACAAACATTTTAAGTGTAAACAGCTCAGTTGATCTACTTATCTGATTTAAAATACATTCGGGAATATGAGTTGTTTAGTGAATTTCACTAGCAAACTATACTTGTAGTGTTTTTCTTTTTGTGTTTCCTTTTTAATTTATGACAACTTCGGATAATTGTATTAATTCATATCCTTGATCATGCTTCAGCTAAATGGAGGAGGGAGAGTAGTGTGTTTGCTGACAGAGAAAAACTGTCTAAACACTGGTGGAAAATGGTCTAGGAGAATGAACTGAACTGTGGAAAAACTTCACTTTAAAGAGAAACCCTGTCAGCCTTTATCTTTTTTTCTCCATACCTTCTGCTTGATGATCATCTCGTTGATGTCTTCGAGATCACCCACCATTACTCTCTGTGATTTTAGAACTCGATCGAGCAGAGAAAGCCAGTCGGTAAGTTCTGTCCAAGCTCGGTTGAAATCTGCCAGAGCAGGTACCTCCAACAGCAAGGAAGATGGCATTTCTACTTTGAAGATGGCAGTTTCCTTGGTAACCACAGGTTGTGTCACCAGAGTAACAGTCTGACTAGGAGCTAAAATTTTGTGTGTGTATGCAAAAAGAAAAAAAGAGAGGAAAAAAAATTAGAAACACAAGTTAAAGAAGCTATTTCAATGATAATCAGTTTTAATCAAAGGGCAACAATATAATCCAAAGCATGATTAGACATTAGATCTTTTTCTAATAGTGCAAATACTTTATATAGTAATATGTAATAGACCATTTAAAGACAAATTTTCTTCAGTATACATTGAACAATCTATCAAAATGATTTTTTTATTCTCGTGCCTAGACAATAATTTTAAAACTCTTTTTCAATAACAATGATATAGATTGCAGAATTGGTAAAGAAAACAAAAGTTTTTGGACTTTGACAGGTGAGTAACTTTTACTAATTTTTTTTTTTCATTCAAGGAAAAAAGAAAGCAAAGCTAAAGGCTGGATAAGATCTTTCTTTCTTTTTAATTTTGTCAGAGGATATGTGGACTCACTGGAGACAGAAAGCGAGGGAAAGTGAAAATGCACCTCCCATGGAGAATGGTTATGTGTGAATCTCTTCTTCATTTCTCCCTCCTTTCTGGATTTTAGGCATGCAAAAACAGGTACCTGGCATTTGTCTCAAACTGCTGGGTCCATGAACTACACAATCAGCCATGTGGGATCTGGATGCCTTAACCAATAGGCCCTGGAGCCAGCCTAAAATCTTATTTCTGATTTTTTCGTTTGTTTTAATTTGTTGGAAGGTTCATGTGTTCTTGGAGACAGAGAGGGTAAGTAGCAAAGCACCCCTAATGGGGGGTGGTCATGAAGCAATAGCCTCTCCATTTCTCTCTCCTTTCAGGATTTTGGACATGCATATACATGGGCCCAGTGTGTTTATCAAGCTGCCAGGTCTGAGACTTGAACAGCGCAGTCAGCCGTGTACGATCTAGCCACCTTAACCACCATGCCACTGGCTGGGCCATGATTTTCATGTATAGGGAAGGAAGAAAATTACTAGGGAGGTAGATTCCAGGGAAAGCAAAGCCAGTTAATTGTTCTCATCTTAGTTCTATTTCCTGGGAACAGTTCATATTTTCTTTCTTTTATTTCAGATTGGAAATAACGGATCTAAGAGTGAGGAAAAACTAAGGTATATTGTTTTTGGAATACCAGAACTAGTAAATTTGGACATTAAACACTGCTTCAAGTTAATTCAGACATTTTAAATTAATATTAATTCATTAATACTGTAGTGTAAAATAGCACCTGGCAATGGTTAAGAGCCAAAGTCCTAGGATAAAAATGCCTGGCAGAGAATACTTTGTCTACCGTAGGATCTCTGAGACTTTGGTTAAGTTGCTTTACCTTACTGAACTTCAGATTTTCTCTTCAGTAAAGAGGAATAATAATAAGTAAATGTCATAGTGGTAGTTGTATAAATTCAATGAGCGATACATGCAATGTACATACAACAATGTCAGAAATATCATCCTCTTCCTAATCATCATCATCATCACAAAAACAATATTGCACAGTGCTGGTCACAGTAGGTAATCAATAATGCTCAGTATTACTATACCTATAAATGCCTCATTACTAAAAAAAAATTGTGATAAATACTGTGAAAAGTTGGAGATAAAGGACAGGAAAAAAGTGGAATACTTGGGGAAAACCCAGTGAGAGGTCTAGGTGTGACCCTTATTGACTGTAGGAGGCTCCATTGATGTGAACTGATACTATTACATTCTCAGGAAAGTCATGATGCATTTTTGCACACAAAAAATATGTCATGACTTTCCCAAATGACCTAGTAAGTATCAGCACAGAGAAGAGTTATTAGAAGGGAGTGGTGAGGATGAATGCCTATCTAGTTTTTCTATATTGGCCTTTAGAACATAGTATAACCAGGAAACCTATGACAAAGAAATACTGGACTATGTAGTTCAGAAGGGAAGCTTTCAGGAAAAACTACAAAAGACAACATCTCAATGGGACAACTTGGAATCATGGGCAACTATTCTGGGAACATGAACAAAATGCACCATGCTACATTAATTTTTATGGTTGCATTATTGTTTGTACTTTTTAAAAAAATTACTTATTTCATTTTATTTATTATTATTATTTATTTTTTATTTGACTGGAGAGAAAGGGAGAGAGAGAAAAAGGGAGAGTGAAAAAAGAAGCTGCCAGGTCTGGGACTCAAACCATGGTCGAACCCATACACATGGAAGTCCAGTGCCCCAGCCACCATGCCACCTGCAGGCCCCTATTGTTTGTACTTTTAAGGCTGTTCCCTCATTAAAGATAAAGATGAGCAGGATGGAGAAATTCTTCTCATTTCTCAAGCTTCTCAGGGATACCACCATGTTTCTATAGATGGAAGAATTAACCTTGAGCAAGGCAGAGAAGAAGAATCAAAAAGCATTTGAAGTGTCAGATAGAATTAAAAAACTAATGCCAAGAAGTAATGACTGAAAGACAATAACACTGAGACAACAAAGAAGTTTTGTTTCTTGAGCCTATTTCACTATTCTGACGTTCTAGAAAGAACAAAATATAATCTGAAGCAGAAATAGCATCTTGTGATCAACAGTTCAGGAGGAGGAAGCTTGGGAGCAAACGAGATCTCAAAATCTTAAAAGGGATTCCAGGGGAGGAGCAGAATCCCTGGAGAGGATACATGTGTGAGGATGAAAGAGAACTAAATTAAAATATGACTATAAGAGCTAACTACAGAATGCCAGGCTGGCTGGAAAACATGGACAAATTATTCCTAAAATAGATACACAATGAATGAAGACTGAGACAATATACAGCAGTTTTGGAGGATTTTTAAGGTTACACAGAGTGTTAGACAATTTTCTTTTTTTGCTTAACTTATTGAAAATTTGACCCTCAAATGAGAGCAAGACTGGATTCTTTTCTCTCTAGACTTACTTCTGACCAACAAAGAAGTACCTATTTAATTGAAAATGATCATGTCATCTTAAAATGTCAGGAAGGATGGGGCCAGCAGATGGCATAGCGGTTACATTGCTGGACTCCCACATGACTGACTGCAGTTCAAGTCCCGGACCCAGTGGCTTGAAACTCATGCCAGGCACATATGCTTGCGTGGCCAGGATCCTGGGAGGAAAATGGAGGAGAGGGGATTGCAGCATGGTCAACCTCCCTGGGGGGTGATTTCTCACTTTCCATCTCACTGTGTGTGTGTGTGTCTCTCTCTCCAGTGAGCACATGCACCGTAAGGCCAAACCTTCTAAAAAATAAATAAATGTTGTAAAGGATGAGAATTCAGACAGACTTCAATAAACAGATCACTGTTTACTGGAAAGCACTTTTGGAAACAACAACAAAAAAAATTCACTGTAAGGAAAAGTGAGGACCTGAAATGCAATGAGGGAAAATGAATCAAGATAACTAGCAAGTACCCAAAAGGGCCTTGGGGTGATAATATCAGAAAACTCTCCAGTGAGGAAAATGAAGCCAGTATCACACACACAGAAATCAGCTGAAGCAGATTCAGAGAAGGGTTGAGAGGGAGAGAGAGCAATATAGCCATCTGTGCGTTTGTTCATTTCTGCTCTCCTTTTCTTCTGGTGTTCAGCATCTGAGAACAGTTCTACACCAGGGAGAAACTCTATCTGTCTTGCTTACTGCTCTCAAATTTTGAGAAGACAGTAATGTTGGAAGGCATTGCTGGGGCCAGACAATAGAAGATCAAATATTAAAAAGGAAAAAAATAGAGCCAGTCAGTTTATTTGTTCCCCCTTTGCACACTCAATTTTATATTACAGGAGAGAATGAAAGGACCTGGATCAGCAAGCAGAGTATCAAATGGTTGGACTTTCTAGGGCCAGAGTATTGGATTTGAATCCTTGTTCTGCTATTTCTTAGCTGAGCAACCTTGGGCAGGTGACTTAACTTCTCTGAATCTCCACTTACGGCCCTGTAAAATAGCAATTCTGATATTATTTCCATCGAAGATAATGAGCCTTACTATTACTATTCCTAGATACATGATCTTGTTGCAGGCATTTTGAGATAAGGGATTATGCCATGCTTGCTAAACTGAGTATCTCCAAGTCCCAGCATCTTTACTTGTATAATGGCATTAACAAAATCAACCTCATAAACTTTCCCAAGAATTTTATGATATAGGTAAGTCACTTTCCAGTATTGTTCTGACAGCATCATGTGAGCCTTTTTTCTGTTGATTTTCCTTTGAGGCTCACACAATGTTTATTGGTTCCTAATTTTTCCAAATTCGTATGGTCCTCTGGGCTCTGTACAGTGACCCAGATACCACACTCCAGCATTCATCTCCTTCCATTCTTCCTATGCTCTCCCCATACTGCAGTCTCTGTCCTACAGTCTCCAATTAGCACAAAGGCCCCTTGCGCTCTTTCATATTCTCTCTCTACTTCTTGAAAACGTTTCTTTCTCTTCTCAAGACAATATTTAATTTCCTCTTCTCATCTCAATGTTGAATTTCTCTGTTTTGTGGAAGACCAGCAACAATTCTGTTAGATCCTAAACACTTTGTAGCCTTTAACATGTTCTTTATTATTAGGAAGAACAATATCTTGACCCACTATTAAGTTTCGAGGTTTGTTTTTAAAATAAATGTTACTGTACAGATTATAGATACATACATAACAGGAGGTTATAGGAAACATATAAATAGTAAAAAGATTACTATAGTGAAGGAAATTAGAAAACCAAACATCTCAAATAGTTACCTATTTTTTATTTTTAGGGCAAGAACAGCTAAAATCTACTTATTTAGCATGAATCTCACAATATCTCACAATACTACAATTTTATTACATGTAGTCTTCATGTTGCAATTAGATCTATAGACTTGTTTGCTCTACATATCTGCTACTTTCTATCCTCTGACCTCCATCTCCTTTCTCCTCCACCCCTCCTACACACCTAGTACCTATTGTTTTGTTCTCTCTTTTTATCACTATTTGAAATTTTTGAGGGGTTTTTGCTATACGGTGTGTGTGCTTGCTAGAAAGAGAGAGACAGAGAGACAGAAAGTGAGAAATCACCCCCCAGGGAGGATGGCCATGCTGCAATTCCTTCTCCTCCATTCTCTTCTCAGGATCTTGGGCACACATGCACACGTGCCTAGCATGAGTTTAAGGTCTGGGACTTGAACCACGGTCAACTACGTTGGAGTCCTACAACATAGCCATTACGCCAACTGCTGGTCTCACTATTTGAATTTTTTTTAAAGATTCCACATGACAAGTGAAATCATGCCATTTTTTTTTTCTTTTTGTGCCTGCCTTATTTTCCTTAGCATCATGTCTTCCAGGCTTACAAATGGTAAGTGCTTAATCTTTTTCAGGGCTGAATAGTATCCTACCATATATATATTTACCATAGTTTCTTCATCCATTCACTTACCAATGGATGCTTACACTGTTGGTTTATCTTGGCTATTAAAAATAATGCTACAATGTGGGAACCAGCAGTTAGCGTAGTGGCTATGTCGCTGGACTCCCACATAGTCGACTGTGGTTCGTGTCCCAGACCCGGTGGCTTAAAACTCATGCCGGGCGCATGTGCTTGCATGTCCAAGATCTCGAAAGGAGAATGGAGGAGAAGGGATTGCGGCGTGACCATCCCCCCTGGGGGGTGATTTCTCGCTTTCTGTCTCTATGTCTCTCTCTGTCTGTCTGGCGAGCGCACGCGCCCTATAGCGAAAACCTCTCAAAAAAAAATAATGCTACAATGAACATAAGAATGCAAATATTTTTACAAGGTAATAATTTAATTTCTTTTGTATATATGCCCAGAAAAGGAATTTGTTGGGACATCTGATAGTTTAATTGATTTATTTTTTTGAGAACTTCTATGCTATTTTCCATAATGGTTGTACAAGTTAACATTCTCACAGTGTATCAGAATTGTTCTTTCTCTATATCCTTGACAATATTTGTTATCTTTTTACTTTATTCATTTAATTTACAGAAGGAGCCTTCACTCACCAGAAAGAGACAGAGATGGGGGTGAAAGGGAGGAAGCACCCTCCAGTGGAGTGGATTTATGTCACAATCCCTTTTCCTTCATTTCTCCATCCTGTAAAGATTTGGGCCACTCACACACACATGCCTAGCAGGTGTTTCAAGCTGCCAGGACCAGGACTTTAATCATGGTTGGCTATGGGGATTTGGCTGCCTTAAATAATAGGGTATGGGACTGACCCTCTGACTTTTTTGATAATAGCCATCTTAATAGGTGAGAGGTGATATATGTTTTTGATTTGTATTTCCTGATGACTAATGAGGGTAACCACCTTTTCACATACCTGTTGACCACTTTTTATGTGTGCTTTCAAGAAATATTTATTCAGGTGTTTTGCCCACTTTTTAATAGTGCTATTTATTTTTCCAGTATTAAATTGTAATGAATTCTTTAAAAAATTTAGATATTGACTCCTTATGAGATATATGGTTTGCAAATGTTTTGCTGTTATTGCTTGTTTTCCCAACCTGTAGGCTGTCATTTCATTTTGATGTTTTCTTTTGTTGGGCAAAATATTTTTAGTTTAATATAGATCCAATTTTTTAGTTTTGCTTTTGTAGTAGGCTTTTAATTTGCTAGCCCAAGAATCATTTCTTTTTTTGTTTTTTTTTTTTTTTTAGGAGAGGTTTTGCTACAGGGAGCGTGTGTTCGCCAGAAAGACAGAGACAGACAGAGTGATGCAAAGTGAGAAATAACCCCCCAGGGGGGATAGCCAGACCGCAATCCCTTCTCCTCCATTCTCCTCTCGGGATCTTGGGCACACAAGCACACGTGCCCGGCATGAGTTTATGCCCACCAGGTCCGGGACTCGAATCACGGTCAAATACATGGGAGTCCAGCGACACAGTCATTACGCTAACTGCTGGTCCCTGAATCATTTCTAATACCAATGTCCAGGAGCTTCCCCCATATGTTGTCTTCTAAGGGTTTCAAAGTTTCTGGTATTATTTTTAGGTCTTCTGTCCATTTTGAGTTGATTTCTGTATATGGTTTAAAGATACAATTTCATTATTTTGCACATACAAATCCAGTTTTCACAGCACCAAATATGAAAAGACTAGTCGTTCTCTAATTTATTTTTAATATGTATCTGGCATATAGCTAATTGTAATTGAGGAGTCTAAAGTCAGAAACTTTGAGTATTGAGGACTATGCCTTATAACAAGCTAGAAAGAAACAAATCTCTATCTACTTCACAAATTTTACAGAATCAATTCTGTTTATAGCAACACTATTTAAAATATATTTTTTTAAAAAATTAGGACCAGCCCATTGCCTGGTGACTAAGGCAGTCAAATCCCATATGGTCAATCATGAGGTTTGAGTCTCAAGCCTGGTGGCTGGAGAAAAATACCAGATGCAGGTGCGTGTATACCCAAAATTACAGAAGGAGGCAGATATAGGAAAAGGGATTACAATTTGACTACTCCCATGAGGATGCTTTCTCTTCTCTTTCTCTCTCTCTCTCTTTTGTGAGTATGCAGACCTTCTAGCATAGACAAATTTTTTAAAAATTTGCTATAGAATGTATGTGCTCATCAGAGGAAAAATGAGAAATCACACTCCAGGGAAGATGGTCACACTACAATCCTTTCTTCTCGCTTCTCCTGTTAGCATCTTGGACATGTAAGCAAATGTGCCTAGTGTGCTTTCCAAGACACTAACTTAGAGTCTGAGATTCTAACCATAAGATTGACCATGTGGGATCCAGCTGCCTTAACCACTATGCCACCTGGCCCTCCTTTTTTTTTTCCTTTTAATTCATGATCAAGAGTAGGTATGTGTGCATAAGAGAAAGAAAGAGAGGCACTTTTGGTTGGTTTTCATCATGTAGCAATCTCTTTCCTCCTGTTATGCTTGTCTATGTGCCACAAGTCAAACTGAAGACACAGGGTATGGTGAAGGAAGGTACAGTTTTATTGCTATGCTCCAAGCAAAGAGAGTAAGCAGCCAACACCAAAATAAACTGGTCTTTCCTCAAGAAGTACTAAACAAACATCTCTAAGGGCAAAATTAACACTGGGGGTGGTCAACTCAATGACTGGCCTAAGGGGGCATTATCATTTTGTGATTTTCCTTGATTGGTAGGTTTTATATCCTATTAAACATCTTAAAAATCTGACTTAAAAAATCTTATCTTCAAGTTGACTTTTTTTTTCTCCCCACATATTATGGCCCTGTCTCATGGCTAATTTCTTACTTACCATTGTCTCAACTATTTCTTAATTCTTCCAGCTGAGAAACTAACTTTTATAACAAAAAGAAAGGCAAAGAAGAAAGGAAGTTACAAGTTCTTTTGGAACAATTCACATTGGTGCACTAAAATAACATGTATAACTTTCTGCCAGGAATTTTAAGAACATTGCGGGAGAAAAAGGGTGATGGGCCATGCTGTATGTTTATTACCATTTGAAGGTAGTTTGACTTACTGTGAACTAAGATATACCTTCAAACTATTACCTCAGACATGAGTAGGCATCATCAAAGCTTACAGTCACAAGCTTTACTTGAGCCATTAAAATGAAGATATTTTATTTTTAGTTCATCTCTTGTTACCTTTCAGTTTGAGGTATTTCCATTTCTTTTCTCAACAAAAGGGCCAAGCCCTTGTAGAGGATCTCTGTTTGATTTTAATCCAACCCTCCAGCTCACTAGATTCTTGGGCACACACACCTGTGCCATATATTTCAGGCTGACCAGGCTAGGAATCCAAACTCATGGGCAGCATGTGGTTTCCAGCACTGCAGTCTAGTAGTCTATGTACTCTATGGATTCCACCACTAGGGTGGGACTATTTAAAACAAGAATATATATTATATATATTTGTTATCGAGTGCTTATATACTCACTGGAAAAAGAGGGAGAGAAAGAGTGGTAGACAAAGTGATAAATCATTCCCTGGGGGGATGGCCATGCTGAAATCCCTTCCCTTCCATTCTTCTCTTGGGATTTGGGGCACATATACACACATGCTCAACATGATTTTCAAGCTGCAGCATCTGGGACTCAAACTGGGATCTAGACTCCTTAACCATCATGCCATCTAGCTGGCCATAAAATGTTTTATTTTTCCTAAAAAGATTTGCTTCTAGTTTCACAGGTCCATCTATTTCTATTTTTCTTTTTCTTTCTTTTTCTTTTTTTTTTTAAGGACAATGTGCCAAAACAAAAGCTTTGAGATCCCGAGAGCATTCATCCTGTTTTATTATGGATATTACACTGCATTTTGGGATGCCTTTACCGATTTTTTTTTTAAATGAGGTTCTCTTTTCTCATTGTGTAATGTTACTAGAAACATATACAAATCACTTCAATTAGCTAGAGTGTGGGCCAATTAGAACTTTAAGGGAACAGTTTGAGAGATTCTGTGCATCTGAGCAACAGATTCTTGATTCCAGAAGATGGAGAGGATATATAGTTGATACAAGTGAATTTTCTATTTCTTACTTTAGAAGACAGAAAGAAGTTTTTTTTTTTGACAATATCTTAAACTGTAAACTTGATCAGGTAAGGAATTAGGGTATATAAATTACAGAACAGAATTTTCAACATGACATCCTAGGATGGGTCTCCAGTTATCCCTAAGGAGCATGGGAAATGGCTTCCCCTCCAGTTTCTGGGGATCTTTTTCTCTGGGCCCCATTTATTCCCCCACAGTCTCATAAGTTTGTCCAGATATCTGCCCTTTGTCTCAGGCACTATGTGTGGTCACAGGGAGTCGGCCTTTGGACTGGTTGCTTCAGATCTCAGCTTCTCTATCCACTGTGGAGGCCACAGGCATTGTCAAGTCCATTGGTGGATGTGTGTTTTCTTTCTAGAATCCTGGTAGAAACCAGTCTTTCTGGCATGATGAAATCAATCATCCCTTCATCCTTTTCTGCTCAGTTGTGTCATGCTTGAATTGTGTGTGTTAATTACAATGTACACAGTTAATCCATATATATAAATAGATATACACATCACATAGGTGTGTGTATGTCTATGTCTTTATATATGTAGATGGGAGGAGGCAGAGGAGAGCATGGATTGTTTGGGTACTGATATTATAACATAATAAAACAAAAATTGTGGTTTTCCTTCCAGAGTTAAGCAGACAAAAAGTCAAGCTCAAAAAAGCTGAAATGAGCTGAGTTTGGCACACCAGAATAGTAGCTGGAATAACAGTAGGTGCAATATACTATTGCAAACCACAGCTTTGCTCTGAGTATTTTGTTAATTAAAAGGTGTTTTCTTTAGGAAGGAACTCTTATTTTTTCAAAAGTGTTTGAAGAACATTTCTCTAGCCTAAAAATTTAATTGGTTTCAGGGGTACATGATTAGTCAGACTAACAGCTTTACTTAGAGCTTTAAAGGAGCTACTAAATCTTTTAAAACACACACACACACACACACACACACAATGTGTTTGGCATATTTCCTTTGAAGTATTCACATGTGTTTTTTTCTGTAATTCACAGGTCTCCTTTGGTTGATAAGAAAGCAAGAAGCACATATTCCATTTCTAGCTTTGTGGGCATAAATGTGGGTACCCTTTGTAGTTTGCTTGTCTTTTATATTTGAAAATCTCGACTTACTAAATGATAAATTAGTGGACTTGCACTAAAAATTACATGAGGATATATCTAAAACGTCTTGGAAAATATTCCCTTTCTCCTCACCATTGCATGTCAGCAGAAGAGAGTAATGGTATATGTGGTCAAATTGCATTACCATTTAATGCTACGAGATATAAGAATGATTGTTAGCTACTTCCATCTCACAAATAGATAAAATAACTGTCCTCCATGAAAGCAACATTGGGGAATGTTTTCTTTCTAAATATTTGAAAAGATGACATCTGGCTTAATGAATTATGTAAGAGTTAGACAGTATTTGTTATGCAATATACTATTGCAAACCACAGCTTTGCTCTGAGTATTTTGTTAATTAAAAGGTGTTTTCTTTAGGAAGGAACTCTTATTTTTTCAAAAGTGTTTGAAGAACATTTCTCTAGCCTAAAAATTTAATTGGTTTCAGGGGTACATGATTAGTCAGACTAACAGCTTTACTTAGAGCTTTAAAGGAGCTACTAAATCTTTTAAAACACACACACACACACACACACACACAATGTGTTTGGCATATTTCCTTTGAAGTATTCACATGTGTTTTTTTCTGTAATTCACAGGTCTTCTTTGGTTGATAAGAAAGCAAGAAGCACATATTCCATTTCTAGCTTTGTGGGCATAAATGTGGGTACCCTTTGTAGTTTGCTTGTCTTTTATATTTGAAAATCTCGACTTACTAAATGATAAATTAGTGGACTTGCACTAAAAATTACATGAGGATATATCTAAAACGTCTTGGAAAATATTCCCTTTCTCCTCACCATTGCATGTCAGCAGAAGAGAGTAATGGTATATGTGGTCAAATTGCATTACCATTTAATGCTACGAGATATAAGAATGATTGTTAGCTACTTCCATCTCACAAATAGATAAAATAACTGTCCTCCATGAAAGCAACATTGGGGAATGTTTTCTTTCTAAATATTTGAAAAGATGACATCTGGCTTAATGAATTATGTAAGAGTTAGACAGTATTTGTTAACAAAATTAGAAATCATGTCTGGGTACTAAGAACAATTTTTTTGTGTGTAGGCAAGGAAGAACCTCACCTCTTTCCTCTAAATATGTGTAATTTGCTCATAAAACTTGAGAAATTAGAAATAAATGTATGAACACAAACATTTATTTTTGTCTTCATTCTTTTCCATCACAGTGATGACTAAATGGAATATGTGTCTTAATTATCAGTTATTCACATTTTACCACAATAAGGGCTTGTGTTATATATGGGTAAGGCCTAGAGAAGTAGAACTCAAGGATTCAAGATAACCAATTTGTCTTTCTGGATTGCACAAAATAAAATTATTAGGTGTCGGAGCCATGGATTTTACAGATAAGTGATGCTACTCTCTTGCTTTTGTTTTGTTTTGTTTTTCTTTAATTGCCAGAGGATGCATCCATTTGCCAGAGAAACAGAGAGAGAGGGAAAAAGCATTTCTCAAAGGGATGTGGTCTCACTGAAAATCCCTTTTTCCTACATTTTTAATTCCCACCAGGATTTTGGGCACACATGCACTGTGCTCTATGGGTTCTTCAAGCTGCCAGGGCCAGAAGTCAGATGGTGATCAGCCAAGTGGGATCTGGCTCCCTTAATCACCACGCTATGAGGCTGGCCCTCTCTCACTTGTTAATTGATTTTTTTCTTTTACTAAGAATATGGTTCAAATAAAAAGTATTTGCTGCTACTTAGAGGGAGGTGATATTAACACCAATATCTCCCTCACTCTCCATCAGAGATCTCCATGTGCCAGATAAGGGTCTTTAGAAACTTTGCTTTAGCTTATCTTTACAAACAACCTTTAGGGCAGGTATTATCCCCATTTTACCAGAAGGTAAAGTAATTTGCTTAGGAGCTTACAATTAACAAGCAACAATAGCAAAACAATGTGCTTAAACTATTACACATCTTTTTAAAAAAAATCACCTGATCATTAGATACCTTTCTCATATGTCCCACTTGATATACAAGAATTATTAATCACTCAAACACTTTTGACTCCAAGAGCTAAAGGAGTCAAATGATACCCATAAAATATATCTAATATTCATCCTAATTTGGGAGAGCAGATCACTTGATCTAGCCATAAATATATCAATTATATCAATCAAATGCATCCAGCTACCTCCCACAGCTTAAATATTATTCTTTTTGATTTCATAAATAAAATTCACAAGAGAGAAACAGAGGGAGAAATCATCTCCTAATAGGATGTGGTGTTGTCACAATCCCTTCTCCTCCATTTCTCCATCCTGTCAGGGTTTTGGGCACACATTCACACATGCCTGCTGTTTTCTTCAAGACACGAGAGTGAGGATTCACACTGGTCAGTTCTATGGACTCTGGCTCCCTCAACCACTATATTATGGAACCAACCCTTAATTTATTAGTCTTTAGGAGAATCTTCAGCTTGATTTCACCCAAATATGTATTCTTTCTTCACTAATCTTAGGAGAGAAGTAACCCTTGCTTTTTCCCTTTTCAATTTTCATCTTCTGAGTGCCTTTTCATAACTCACGTTATATGAATTCATCCTTCATGAACTGAATGAAAAGCAGGGTTTCTCAATTTCAGCACTATTGACATTTTAGCATAGATAATTACTTGTTGTGAGTCACTGTCCTATACATTATAGGATCAGGAATGTTTATTGGTATCCTTGACCAGAGCTCTTTTCTAATTGGTGACAACCAAAAATGTCCCCAGATGTTACCAAATATCCTCCAAGGGGAGAGAAATGGCTTCTGGTGGAGAATAATTCAAAAAAGTTTTTAATTTCTCTCTCTCTGTATGTGTATGTCTGGGTAGATTATACACTTGCTTTCATTTGTGATGGAATCCTTTATGCCATCCAAATTTGTGTTTCCTTAATCTTCAGAAGTATAGATTAAGACAAAATTTTAAGTGTTTCTTGTACCTATATGTTATTGGGCAGGCACTGAAGAAACAGTAAACACATCTTCAAGGAAATACTGCATAATATCACACAGAAAATGTCTTGGCGATGTAAGTCATAGCATCTCTGGTAGAAAGTAAGCATCCACAGACTCTTTCCTTCTTGCATCTACACCCTCATAATGAGATATTCCAAACCCTCCCATCAATAACTGTAGTATATTTCTCCACTACTTGAATATGAATTAGGTAGATGACTTGTTTTAGCCAATAGAATATTAGCAAACATGTTATAAGCAGAAGCTTAAAAGATGATTGGGCACTGGTATCTTTGGAAACTTTACACTATTGTGTGAACGATTGCTATTCTACTAATTAATGTCAGGTAAGTGGCCCTGTAATCTGTATTGGTTCAAACAGTCCCTAACAAGTGTCAGACACATGAGTGAGAACATCAACCACCAACTAACCATGAGCAAATGAATGAGCCCAGCTGAGACCTACATAAGAACTACCCAGATTGGTCCACCCCTACGTAAACCCAAGAAACAAGAACTATCCATATTTGCCCATTCCAAAGTAAACCCAAGCATTATGAGCTAAATGATTGTTATTTTAAGTCACTACATTTTGGGGTAACTTGTTACACAGCATATATAACTGACACAGCATTCATTTTTACCTATTAAACATTTATATCCAAAACAGACTTTAAAATGTCTCTCATACTGCTGTATAATTTTTTTTAAATGCTGATGCAGCAGAGAGAACACAGCTGGAAAAGAAAGAGTCATCAAGTTAAAATGTGAAGGCAGAATGGAAGATTCACATAGTCATTCTACGATGCCTGTAAATCAGCCAAGGAGCATTGCATAGGATATTTTAAAATCCAATATCTTTAGTAGAAATTCACTGTTAGTACTTAGAACTTTGCACATCAACAAAGTACAGAATGTAGTAATAACAGCCAAGAAACAGGAAGCCCAATAGAGAAGATAAGGCAAGAAAAGTCAGATAGAATCATAGCAAAGGCTATGCTATTGATAAAGGGTGATCATCAATTCCAAAACTGGTATCAGAATAAAATATATATAACCATTTAGGTATAATTGGCTAAAGAACATCTGTTCAATTTTCATCATAGAAAATGCACTGCTGGGCCAATTGGGATCATGGTGGTTAAGGCAGCTAGATCCCACATGGCTGACTGTGTGATTAAAGTGCTGGACCTGGGAGCTTGAAAAACATGCTGAGCACATGTGCATGTATGCCCCAAATCTGGAGAAAATGGAGGAAAGAGGATTGTGGCATGACCATCTCCCCAGTGTGGGGAGGAGGAGGTGGGGAGTGCTTTTTTCACTTTCCTTCTTTCTCTCTGTCTCTATCCAGAGAGTGTACGCGCCATATAGCAAATTTTAGAAAGAGAGAGAGAGAGAGAAGAAAGAAAAGAAATAAAGAAAGAGAGAAAGGAAGAAAGAAGGAAGAAGGAAGAAAGAAAGAAAGAAAATGCACTGCTATGTTACCAAAAATTTTAGCAATTCGAAAACATTCCTAAATTTGACCAGCTGGCGGTGGCGTGGTTAAGGTGGCTTGATCCCACATGACCAACTGCATGGTTTGAGTCTCCTATATCCAGAGACTTGAAAAACATGCTGGGCACATGTGTGTGTGTGCCCAAAATCCCGAAGAGGAAGAAATGAAGGGGATAGGATAGTGAAATGGCCATCCCCTTTGGGGTACTTTCCCACTTTCTCTCTCTCTCTGTGTGTGTCTCTCCAGTGAGTACACATAACCTTTAGCAATTTTTTTTTAAATCTTGAATTAAATAATCTATTTTATTTTGGGTTAATTTGTTTTCACTATTTATTCCTTTATTCATGATAGCATACATGCATGTACATGCAAGAAACAGGAGCAACCAGTATAGTAATGCTGTTATCCCCTTCCTTCGATCTTCTAGCCCATTGTATCTAGGGTACTTGTGCACACGTCTAGCATGTTTTGGGCACACAAGTCTGGGGATTTGAATAGTGGTTGCCATGTCCAGCTTCTCTAGAGTAGTGCCACAGAATCAGCCCTGTTTTTTTTATTTTTTAAAAGTTACTTTTAGCTGAAGATTAGAGACAAGATTCTGTAGTCAAGCATAAGCTAAATGAGGTAAATAGTACTCTCTACAGAATTAAGTCTAATTGAATCTCTTATTTGTATAAGTAAGAGACATTTTTGACCTGAGTAGAAAAATAATTAGCAATGAATTTTTAAAGCTGTGGTGCATTGAATCAGCTTCCCTACCATAAGCCTCTTCCATGAAATGAGATGATAAGCCACTTCAGGTAAGTACCAGAATGATCTTTCTTTTTCCTCACAAAACCCAGTGTCTGACATATCATAGGCACATTTGTTGTTGTTATCAAGGTTAGAATGAGGTGCAGCATACTAAGCAGAATCTTCAAGTGTAATCTGTATCTCTATCTTTATATATAGTGAGTGTTTCATAAATTTCAATATACATTTTTGTCAGACAAAGACAGAGGAACCAATAGCTTCAACGTAAATGAAGCAATATTAAATAGTTTTAATATGCAGAGATTTTTGGTCTGAATAGATAATAATACCTTACATTCATATGGAAATTTAAACAATGTAAAAATGCTTTTATTTATTTATTTTTTTCATTTTCACCACGATATCACTCTGGTGTGGATAGGGAGAATATTAGTACTACTAATTTAAAGGCCAGGAAACTAATTTTGAATAAATTGAAGTAATTCCCTAATGTCAATATCTAATACAGTAGATGAAAAGTTATGACTTTTATTTTTTTTTAGAGAGAGTTTTGTGATAGGGTGCATGCACTCACCAGATAGACAAAGAGATACAAAGTGAGAATTCAACCCCAGGGGGGATGATCACACCAGAATCCTTTCTCCTCCACTCTTCTTTTGGGATTTTGGGCACTCACACACATGCACCTGGAGTGAGTTTTAAGCTGCCAGGTCCAGGACTTGAACTGTGGTCAACTCCAAGGGAGGCCAGTGACGTAATCATTATGCCATCTGCTTGGCCCCAGTTATGACATTTTTTAAGAAAAAGTCTCTGAACTGAGTAATTAAGAATAAATTAATGAGGGGCCCAGCAAAAGCACTGGATTCTCACATGGCTGACCATAATTTGAGTCCTGGACCCAGTCACTTGAAACTCACACAGGGCAAGTGTGTGTGTGTGTGCCCAAAATTCTGAGAGGAGAATGGAGGAGAAGGGATTGCAGTGCGGTCATACCCCTTGGGGTATAATTTCCTCTCTCTCTCTCTCTCTCTCTCTCTCTTTCTCTCTGTCTCTATGGCAAATGCATGTACCCTATAGCAAAAATCTCTCTAAAACACAAAAGAAAAAAAAGAATAAATTCATAAAAACTCAATAACCTAACTTAAGAATGGCCAAAAGACTTGAATAGAAATTTCTCCAAAGAAGATAAATGAACAACAAATATCTAAAAAGATACTTAATGCCACTAATCATCAGGGAAATGCATATCAAAATCACACTTAGATATCAACTCACATGTGTTAATATGGCCACAATAAAAACAGAACAAAACAGAACACTCAGAAAATAGGAAGAATTGTCAAGGATTTGAGGAAATGTGAATCTTTGTGCTCTGTTGATGGGAATGTAAAATAGTATCTCCACTATGGAAAACAGTATGGAAGTTGCTCAAAAAATTAAAGTTATGATCTAGCATTCCCACTTTTGAGTATATATATCCCAAAGAACTGAAAACAGGATTTCAACAAGACATTTGTCTATCTATATTATTGTAGCATTATTTGCAATAGCCAAGAGGTGGAAATAACCAAAATGTCTGTCGAAAAACTAAATGGATAAACAAATGTGGTATACACATACAGTGAAATCATATTCAGCCTTGAAAAATAGTACTCTTATACTGCCAAAACTTAAGCCAACTGGGGAATACAGGATTGTCCAAGACCTAAGGTCTTCAACCCAAATTTGACTAAGGATGGCTGGTTTTGTTTATCCTCATCCTCAGCACAATATGCAGCTGTCCCTATTCCTATTTGGCTGTGACCCACTAGCACAATGACTGTTTATCCTGTAAGGGAGATAAGCCTTTCTAGTTAATAAATATACAATACTTACAGGTTTTAAAAATAACTGAATGGACTAAGAACACACTGGTATGAAGGGCAGTTAATCTTAGAGCCTTCCAACAGAATTTAACTACTGCTGCCTCACTGAGAGCCTCAGTTTGGGGATCTATGAGAGTGACTATTTCCTTAAAATTCCAGGCACCCATCTGTGTTAAAAGAACTCATGATTCGATCCAACATGACTGCTAGGTGCCTTAGACAAGTCTCTCTGTAACCATACTGTTTCACAAATCCGACAGCATTTGTCAGATTCATGGGGAATTTGGTTAAAAATCTGGAATTGGTTCCTTTGGCTGCTGCTCCTCTTGGGATCTCTGTCAGTGCTGATTCTCACTTTTTTTTTTGGCCGGGGGGGGGGGGGTAAATCTCCTAACCAAGTTTATCTCTACTTGCTTAGAAGCTGTAAAATTGCAAATGACCATACAGCAGGAACATCGACCTCTGGGGACCTCCACTGAATCCTACTGTGAGTCATATAGCACTAACGATGACAGTCTTCCCATTGACGCACCTGGTACTATCTCAATGACTTTCCCCTGGCCCCACTCTCCCACCTAGATCAGACAGGGCAAAAGTTCTGTGATCCTTGATAGGTAGGGGCAATGCCCCTTCCCAGCATGAAGTAGTTACAGAAGATGGGGCACCATCTTCAGCTCACCCCCCAAATTTATAGGGATCATGCCTCTCAGAGGAAAAGTGAGGAAGGAGAAAGCTAGCAAATGGAAGTGGGTAAGAGGACTGAATCATCTGTCTCTGTGGCTTGATAGAAAAACTGCTCAGGGTAGAAAATTCCCCATGCAAGGTAATGCAGACAGATGAATGGGGGATGTCTAGCTGTGTAAGCCACATTTGATATAGTCAATGAGATAAATCTGTGGGCCCAGCCACATTTAATATAGCCAGTGAGATAAATCAGTGGACCCAGCCAATGATCAACTGACAAGACCTAGATTAAAGTTATAAACGTTGGGGCCAGCAGGTGGTGTGGTGATTGGGGGGGCCCCAGCCACATTTAATATAGCCAGTGAGATAAATCAGTGGACCCAGCCAATGATCAACTGACAAGACCTAGATTAAAGTTATAAACGTTGGGGCCAGCAGGTGGTGTGGTGATTAAAGGTGCTGAACTCCCACATGGTCAGCTGTGGGTCAAGTCCCAGACCTGGCAGCTTGCTTTTTCACTTTCCCCTTCTCTTGTTTTCTTTTTCTCTGATCAAAATAAAAAATAAAAAATAATAACAAATAAAATTAAATAAAGAAATAATTAAAAATAAAAAAGTTATAAACTTCACAGAATGTAACTGCCAGGGCCTTTGAGCCACTCTTTCTTTCTCTGTGCATGCCTACTACTACCTCCCGTGAGTATACTTAGGTTTTTACTTAATAAACTAACTTTCCCTTTAAAAATGGGAGAGGGGGGGAGACTTTCACATACTTAGCACAGATGTACCTCAAAGGCATTATGTTAAAAGAAATTAGAGAGAGAGAATTCATGGACCAGGCAAAGTGTGGGCTTTTTTCTGTCCCTTATGGGTTAAGACAAGTCTGAAGAACCACCCCAGTTCTAATTACTTGAGGCCTCAGTAGCAACTACATTGTGGGTCAGCCCCTCCTTCTGTCCAATACTGCCTTCATCATTTTCTTATGAAATGTACCTACTAAGAGTATTTCTGAATAAACCCATGCTCAACTCTTCTGTCTCAGAGACTGTTTCCAACGAATTTAATTTAGAACACCATCCCTTTGGTATAACATATGTAACTGTTTTTCATTGCCAGAGGGTACATGTGCTCACTATAGAGACAGAGGAAGGGAGAGAGGTAGAGAGGGAGAAAGCACTCTTTAATGGGGTGTGGTCATACCACAATCCCTTCTCTTTCATTTCTACATTGGGACTTTGGCCATGAACCCAGGCACCTGGTGTGGTTTTCAGGGCACTAGGGAGAGGATTTGAATCATGGTTGACTATATGGGATCTGGATCCCTTAGCCACAGATGATAGGGCTAGTTCAATAGGATTTTTTGCTCGTTTTCTTTTTTTAAGTTTTTTGTTGTTGTTGTTATTGTTATAGAGTACATATACTCACCAGAGAGAGAGACAGAGAGAGAAGGAAAGTGAGAAATCACCTCCAAATGGGAGATAGTCACACTGCAATCTCTTCTCTTCCATTCTCCTATCGGGAACTTGGGCAAACACACTCATAGTCTCAGTGTGATTTTTAAGCTGCCAGGTCAAGGACTTGAACCACACAGTTGACCATGTGGGATTCAGTGCCTTAACGTCCACGCCATCTGCTGGCCCCCAATAGTTTGTTTTTAATACATAAAAGTAACACAACACTTTCAACTATTCAATCCTAGATAATAATATTTAAAA
The DNA here is from genome assembly GCF_000334495.1 of Tupaia belangeri chinensis. Taxonomy (NCBI): domain Eukaryota; kingdom Metazoa; phylum Chordata; class Mammalia; order Scandentia; family Tupaiidae; genus Tupaia; species Tupaia belangeri. The sequence continues at coordinate 7,946,607 of NW_006160117.1, forward strand.
TTATTAGGTTGTTGGGGAAGTCATTATACATTTTTGCATAGAAAAATACATCATGACTTTCCCAACAACCTAATAATTATTTATTAGAATCACATAGTATATAATTTAATATTCATTTGAATGCTCTCAAAAATGACAAAATCATTCAAAGTTGGTGATGTATTTGTGGTTTAAGGGCAGTTTTTTTATTCCTTGATTATTTCTGAGTTTCAGGTCATCATCTGAGCTGATGTTTCTTAAGTAGAAATCTAAACACATCCTGTAACTAAAATACCGAAAAGCTTGACAAATACAAATACTGAAGACTTGAACTCTGTTTCCAAATGACATTAGAAATGTAACCACTATCTTGTGTTGGTTTGAAGTGACTGAGTTGGGCTAAAGCTGGCTTTTAAAGTTTTGTGTCAGTAAACATGTTATGAACTGCAGGTATGAAATACACACTAACTGAAGTCATGAGACTAGCTGTATGCAAAATCAATTTATGTTTTCATTTGACTTGTTGAAAAGCACACTTAGCCCACAATGCAGTAACTATCACCTATACAATAGAAGCCAATAAAAGAGGTAGAAGGCAAATAATAATACTTAAAAGGGAAAATTGCTTGTTACAAGCACAAAAATAAAATTATGATGTTTGTTTCTTTAAGGCATACCCATCAAAGAATCTCAAATTCCTCTCAAAAGTAGGAGAGGTAATCATAAATAAAAATACATTGTTTCAATGGTTATAAATCATGCCAGTGAAATGACAATGCTCTTGGGAGCATTAGCATGACAGTTTTGAGGCACAAACTTCCTACTGCTTTGGACTTGAATCCCGTTGTCTTATTTCTTTTGATGAATGGGTCTAAAATTAAGCGTGTAAATAGAGTCTGGGAAAGCTGTGAGTCTACAGTTTATGGTTTCTGAAATAGGAACAAAGTCTACTTTATTTATTCAAAAAGATCTGTGAAGCTGTACTGTTGTGGAATTGGTTCATTCTGAGCATCTTATTTTTGCTTTTTAGGAAAGAGAAATCTCATGAGAACAGGGCTAATAGTAATTTTTCTTAAAATCATAAGTAGCTCATATTTTAACCCTAGTTATACCAATACTTTTTCCATGATGGCACTGTTTACATAAAATATATGGGTTCAATCTTCTTAAATTGTTTAGAGCTCCTTTCATGGGGTCAGTAGATGGCATAGTAGTTAAAGAGCTGGACTCCTACACGGCCCATGGCAGTTCTCATTTTAGACCTGGCAGCTTGAAAATCAAACTGGACATGTGTGCACGTGTCCTCAAAATCCCAGGAGGAGAATGGAGGAGGGATTGGGGTATGGCCACCTACCCAGGGGGGTGATTTCTTACGTTCCCTTTCACTGTCTCTCTTGGTGAGTGCACGTACCCTGTGGTCTAATACATGACTAATCCTGGAAAATAATGTATGTGCACTTAAGAAGAATGTGCATATTGCTGAAATTGGATGGAATGTTTTTTATATATCTGTAAGATGCATTTGTTCTAAGATGCAATTCAAGTCCAATGTTTCCTTATTGACTTTTTGTCTGAATGATCTGCCCATTGTTCAAAGTGGGATACTAAAGTCCCCTGTAATTATTGTGTTGCTATCTACCTCCCCCTTCATATTTCTTTTTATTTGCTTTACATATTTAGGTGCACCATTGTTGGGTGCATATATATTTACAGTTTCTATATCCTCTTGATTAATTGACCCCTTTATCATTAAAAAAAATACCTTGGTCTCTTTTTACAGTTTTGACTTATCTACTTTGTCTGATGCAAGTTTAGCTACTCCTGTTTTTATTTGGCTTCCATTTGCATGGAGTATATTTTTCCATCTCTTCACTTTCAGCCATGCGTGTCCTTAAGGGTGAAGTGAGTCTCTCAAAAATGCCTATATAGTTGGGTCTTCCTTTTTTATCCATTTAGTCACTCTATCATTTGATTGGAGAACTGAATCTACTTAAAAAATAATTAGTGATATGTAAGGATTTACTTAAATCATTTAATGAACTGTTTTCTGGTTGTTTCATAGATTGTTCTTTTCTTCTTCTGCTGTCTGTCTCTGTGGTTTGATGGTTTTCTATTGTGGTATGCTTTTAATCCTATCTTTTCATCTTTTGTGTATCTACTATAGGTTCGTGATTTCTGGTTTACCATGAGGCTAATATAAAACATCCTATGCTTATAATAAGCTATTTTAACTTAATAATGATTTAACTTTGATTACATGCAAAAATTCTATGCTTTTACTCCCCCAGTCCAAATTTTATATTTTTAATATCATAATTTACATCTTTTTAAAATTTGCGGTAGTTAACAAATTATTGTAGCTGTAGTTGATTTTAATAGGAATTACAACACAATTTTTATTTGAAAAGATTACTTGAAAATAAAATCTTGAATTAAATAAAGTTATACTTAAAATTAAAGTGTCCTAAATTAAATTACACAGTCCAGAATAGAAAAGTAAGCTAATTTTTTTTATATTAGGAAAAAGGTAATTGATGTTTCATTTATTCCAAGATATTTAGGTAATAACTAGAAATAAAATAGATTTTCTCTGTACTATTGAAATTAGTCTATATGAATTCGTTATTTTAAAACAAAAAGGTAGAAATGGAGAATTGCTTTTATTAAATTATATTTTGCAGAATCTCTAGATTATTTGGTGAAAGTAACCCACAGGAAGGAAGTCAAATGAACCTAATTGAAACAACATTAATTTTTTCCTAGGGCTTATCAAACTAGAGAAAAACAGATAGAAAAAGAATTACACATTGTTGAGAAATATAACTACTAAATGTTGATGGAAACTATATATGTAAATAGTTTTGAGTTTGTAAACTTCATGTCTGCCCTGTAATATGGTAGAAAGGATGAAAAAGAAATGTTATAAGGGATGTTTTTCCTAATTTTCTCCTACCTCAAAGGCATGATCAGGTTCTCTTTTGATAGTTACTCTTTTTTAAAACTCATTAGGTAATTTTCTATGGCATATAAAAACATGAACAGAAGTGAAGAGCTAGGTAGAAAAGCCAATTCCCTAGGAAATGGCCAATCCAATTACCTGAGAATTGGCCAGTGTATTATTATAAGGGTCAGTTTATCATTTCAGGCCTGATGTTTCCATTAAATATGAAATATAATGGAAAGGAGGCCATATTGACTGAAGAACTCAAAGGCTATATGGCTGGAAAGGATCATCTTCCCCTATTGACAATGGGTTTCTGGAGTTGCTAAAATTAGATGATGTGAATAGATGAAACTATAACAAGTCAGAGTTACTTCATGTATCTCCCTTCAGAAATGAACTTTTTGGGCTTAATGAAGCAGATTCTAATTTTGGCTAATAAGAAATATGAATAAATAAATTATTCCATAAAAATGGAAGTTATCAGTAAATTAGTTTTCAGTGCCATATAGATATAATAAGTTGAAAAGATCTTCTGGAAGCTTAACTAATACTGTCCATTTAAAATTATAGATGCATACCTGGTAGTGCTAAGTCGTCTCATCTGAGAGAATCCCATTATTTAAAAATTAAGAAAATCAGCCAGTCAGTGGCATGGTGCTTAAGATGGCAGGATCCCACATGGCTGACTGCACAGTTCAAGTCCTGGATCCAGTGGCTTTAAAACACACTGAGTGCATGTGTGTTCATGCCCAAAATCCTGAAAGGAAGGAGAGACAGAGGAGAAGGGACTGCAGTGCAACCATCCCCCATGGAGGGTGATTGCTCACTTTCCCTCTCTCTCTCAGTCTCTGTCCCTTTCTGGTTTGTACATGCATCTTCTGCCAATTTTTTTTTTAATTAAGGAAATTATACTCAAAGGGTTGAATGATTTGCCCAAGACTCCTAGTTTTCAGGCAGCAAATAAGGACCTATGGATTCAAAATTCAGTGATTTTTTAAAACTGTACCAGTGGTTTATGAGTATGCCTCTGAAATCTCAAAAATGTTGAATGCCTCTATATAATAATTGTATATGTAGCAAGTGTATAGTGAGAAAAATAGTGATGAAATCTATTTATTCTGAATTCAGTAATATTTTAATATGATTTTGCATTTTATTAATTGTAGAAGTATTTACATCACTTTGTAAATACTACACAGGCCAGCAGGTGCATGGTAGCTAAAGTATTGACTCCCACATAGCCAACTTCAGTTGGAGTCCCAGACCCAGTTGTTTGAAAATTATGCTGGACACATGTACGTACATGCCTAAAATTCTGAGAGGTGAATAGGAGAGAAGGGATTGCAGTATGACCATCCTCCCTGCAGGGAGGGGGATGCTTCTCATATTCCCTCTCTCTCTGTGTCTCTGATTCCCACTACCTACTCCAAACACACACATACTTTCTCAAATCACCCAGTCTCTTCATGCAATACCCTATTTCCCCTCATTTTTACAAAATATACTTTTCCTCAGATTTCAGTATCTTCTTACCAACTCTAATACTTTGTATACTTTAAGACTGTACTCACTTCTGTGAAGCCTTTATTGACAACTCCAGTCAACCCTAACAGCTCTTTCTCTAAACTCATATGTTGACTACAGTCTTATGTAAACTCTATGTGTCTGATCACATATTTATTTTTTAATAGGTTTTGCTTATTTATTTTATTTTTAAAAATTTGCTATAGGGTGTATATGCTCACCAGAGAGAGAAAGGGAGGAAAAGTGAGAAAGCTCCCCAAGAAGGAATGCTGACATCACAATTCTTTCCCCTTCATTCTCCTCTTGGGATTTTAGGTATGCATGCATACACACCTGGTGTGTTTTTCAGCTGCTGAGTATGCGACTTGAACCACATAGTTGGCCATATGGGATCCAGCTGCTTCAACCACCACACCACTGGCTGGATCCACATATTTCTTTATATTATTTTCTACTGACTTGGTTATAAAATATTGTCATTGAAAGAAAATTGTAGAAATTCTGATGCTTCAAATTTGTCCCCTCTGAGCGCGGTAAATCTCGAACAGAAATTCTGTGTATATAATTGAGTAGATCCTTGAGATAATCAAGAGGTACGTCCAAGAGTCTGTGCAAATCAAAAAGCAGATTTATGTGATCAACTAAACTTATTTAGGTATTAAGGGATCCCTACCCAATAGTTTCTTAATATACGAGATTAGTACTAGAGGTTATACATATCAGAACCACCTAACTATCCACTGAAGTAGATGTTATTAAGCCCATTGGAAATCACTACATATCATGGACCTCCAAGAAGCAATTTTCTACCACTTCAGAGCGTTATTTAGCTTAGGACAATGTTTTAACATTTCCTACTCAGATTATGAAAAAAATCCATCTGTTATTTAAAGAATTATTTCTTAGCCTAGTAAATTATTATTATCTACATTAAAACAAAATGTTCAAAACATGTAGGAGTGTTCAAAATATATTCTACCATTAGAAATCAACATGGAGAGAGCTGAGCCTACGGCCTAATGGTTAAGGAAGCGAGATCCCACATAGTCAACCACGATTCAAATTCTGGCCGTGGCAACTCAGAACACATGCCAGGCACATGTGCATGCATGCCTAATGTCTCAACAGGATGGAGATATGGAGGAGATAAGATTGTAGAGTGACCATAAGCAATTGGGAGTGCTTTCTCTCTCTCTCTCTCTCTGTTTTTTTTTTTTCAAGAAAATGAGCAAAATAGGGAAGAAAATTGATATTGTACTTTCATTTAAAATATTTTTCAAAAAGTCATAATGCGGTCATGAATGATATTTTATATTATGACTTTTATAGTCTAAACTTAGTTTAATGTAATGGCTTCATTCAAATATTATCACTGAACAATTACTAATTTTGTGAAGGGTTTTTGCCTGCTTAGTAAATATTATATGTAGATAAAATATTGACACATTTTTTTCCAAGACCTTTTTAAGGGAGTGATAATCAAAGTATTCATTTAAAAAAATTTTTTTAGAATTATTTAATTAATTAACTAATATTCTTCCATTTGACCAGAGAAAGACAGACAGAGGGAGAGAGAGAGTGAAAAAGTAAGCGGCAAGGCCTGGGACTCGAACCACTGTTGGCCATGTGGGAGTCCAGTGCCTCAACCACCATGCCGCCTACTGCCCTCTCAAAGTATTCTTATTTTCATCAAACTGTGAAGATTGTTGGTGACACAGTAAAGTTAGATTGTAGAACAAAATGAGCCCTTGTTTTTATATTAAACAGGAAGTATTAAAAGGTTTACTCTTTAGGGTTGAATGCTAAGAAAGTTAGGTAGGTATAGAGTACATACAAGTTTTCCTAACAATTCTATATTTTGAAAGAAAAAATGCTAATGATGTATTATCTGAGATTTTACAGTTGAACTAGTTTAGACTAAAACTATGGTAAAAGAAATGGTATAAAATTGATTGAAGGTTATGGTATGTGTCTAAAATCTTGGGCATCATTAATAAAGATCACTCTACTTGGACTTATTGCTCTATTCATATCCTTTCTGGAAGATAAACTACCACAAAATTCAGAACCCAGTAGTAATATACTATTATTGTGGAGTTGCCATGAAACATTCCTGGGGCTATGATCGGGATGATTGAGGGGACCACTAAATGCTGAAAAGTGGATGTGACTAGGGAATGGCTTGGCTGTTTGCCAGTGTAAGAAATAACTTGATATCGACATTAAGCAGCAGCTGAAGAATCTTTTAATAGTTTAGGCGCTTTTCCTAAATCCTCCATTTATGCTTCACTGATTAAATTATTAAGAACCTCTGATTTAGCTGTTTCATATTTTAGATGTGAGTGAAGATGTTTTGAAATCATTTCCATTATTCATGGTTTCTTGTTTTTCAAAATTAAACTTATAGGATGCTTATATAATCCCTTTTTATTAGGTCTGCAGAAACTGAGGATACACTAAAACGCAGAATAGCTGCATGAAAGTATCATTTTCCTTGACAATAGCATATTATAATGGGCGAGCTCCTTCATTTTTTTTCCCCTTAACTAAGCTATATACATTCCAATTAATGCTATTCAACTCTGTTTTTTTTTTTTTTTTAAATGGCTAAAAGCTTTTACTTACCTCCAGATCAAGGCCAAGATAGACTGAGTCAAAGGTCAATGAAAGGACAATACACTAAATTTAAAAAGAGCCTTCAAGGGACCAACAGTTAGCGTAATGGCTATGTTGCTGGACTCCCATGTAGTCGACCGCAGTTCAAGTCCCGGACCTGGTGGCTTAAAGTCATGCCGGGCAAGTGTGCGTGCGTGCCCGAGATCCCGAGAGGAGAATGGAGGATAAGGGATTGTGGTGTGGCCATCCCCCCTGCGGGGTGTTTTTTGGCTTTCTGTCTCTCTGTCTCTCTGTCTGTCTGGCGAGTGCACATGCCCTATAGTAAAAATGTGTGAGTGATTGACATATATGATTAACTCTTCTAAAAATATTTCTTATGGTCATCTGGTTTATAAATAAATTGTACATAAGATTGTCCTATGGTTTTATTGAACAAGTATTAACTGCATGTCCTTGGGATCAGCATTATGAAGTGAATATTGTTGGTGACTTAAACAACATTCATGCTCAAATACTCCTACAAATACTCTGAAATTATATTTCCTACAAGAACCTAATTCCCTTCGATTTTCTATAGACTTCTCCATCTCATCTGCTAGAGGAGAATTTAGATTAAACTACAGTTTAGTTTCTAAGCCAGTTAATATCATCTCATTCTTTTTACTTTGTTTGAGAAGTCCCAAATTTAAGCCATCACTCATGCCATCAGTCTGATTCATCATTAGTATATTAGGAGATATAGAGAGTCATAGATCTATAACCTAGAGTGCTCTAATTTGACTGAGGGAAAGTCTCTTAATCTATACTTGAAGTAAGATATTCTCTCTCTCACTGCAACAGGAAATCAAATCATTCCATTTGCTGCTGGTAGCCATCTTAGAATCTAGAGGGCAACTAGTGAGTATGTCAAAGCTGACAGAGGGCAAATCAGAACAAAAAAAATCAAAGAAAAAGAGAGTAAGAGCTTTGTTTTTACTTCATCTGAAACCTGCTTTGAGCTGTGAACTTCCAGTTAGATGAGTTGAATTAGTCTTATTTTTGAAGCCACTTTGAATGTGTATTCTTTTCCTTTCAGTTCAAAGTATCTTAGCTATTAAATGCATCACAAGATTACTGCTAAGGTTTAAATGTGTCCCTCCAAAATGTATGTATTGGAATTTGGTTGTAATTTGAAGGTATTAAAAGAAGACTAATTCTAACTATGGTGTTGAATGGTTGGGTTTTGCAAAGAAATTAGGATAAAGGGCCCCCATGCTGGAAGCCTGGTAAATTTATAGAAAGAGGGAATAAGAGAGAAACTTACAGATACAGACATACAAATCTCTGCTTTCCTCTGTCTTGCCATATGACTCAGGAGTAAGAAGACTCTAACCCGATACAGCCCCTGGACCTTGGACCTTCAAACTGTGAACTAAAAAAAAAAAATCTATTCTTTTTTGTTGTTGTTGTTCTTAAGATTTTTGCCATAGGCTATGTACATTCACTGGAGAAAAGAGAGACAGTGAGAGGGAAAGTGAGAAATCATCCCATCATCTCTGGGGGGATGACCACACTACAATCTGTTCTCCTTCCTTCCTCTCCTGGACCCTGGGCACACACTCACATGCACCTAGAGTGTTTCAAGCTGCCAAGTATGAGACTCAAACCATGGTTGGCCATGTAGGACTCCAGTGTTGTAACCACTATCCCACCTGCTTTTTTTCTTTTGGAGATTTTTTTTTTTTTTTTTTTTTTTTTGCTATAGGGCATGTGTGCTCACCAGAAAGACAGAGAGACAGAAAGCGAGAAATCACCCCCCAGGGGGGATGGCCACGTTGCAATCCCTTCTCTTCCTTTCTCCTCTTGGGATCTTGGGCATGCATGCACATGCGCCCGGCATGAATTTAAGCCACCGGGTCCAGGACTTGAACTGTGGTCGACTACATGGGAGTCCAGATACCTGAAGGAGTGACTAAACCAAAAGGGTAATATGGAATGAGAAACAACAAATTCCAGGGATCCTTGGATTACAAGAGCAATTGGAATGGCAACTGATTGTGGGCTTAATATTATAGAATAAGGTGGGACCAGCAACTAGCATAATGGCTATGTTGCTGGACTCCCATGTAGTCAACTGCAGTTCGAGTCCTGGACCCGGTGGCTTAAACTCACGCCACGTGTGTGTGCGTGCGTGTGTGCCCAAGATCCTGACAGGAGAATGGAGGAGAAGGGATTGCGGCATGGCCATCCCCCCAGGGGGTGATTCCTCGCTTTCTGTCTCTCTCTATCTTTCTGGTGAGCACATGCACCCTATAGCAAAAACCTCTCCAAAAAATAAGAATCAAAGAAAGTGTCAGAATGATTCTCTGATTCCTAGCTTGGGCAATTTTAGGTAAATAGTGTCATCCACCAGAATAAGGTATTATTAGAAATACCCATGGAACATTGACATGGCAGCTGACTAGCAGGTGAAAATGTGAGTCTGGAGTTGAAAAGTCTGAACTAAAAATCATAATTGGCATAGTTTTAGCAGTATATATGTTAGATTCTCTAATGCATGAAACTTAAAATTAAGGAAGTGAATTTTCTGTTATATGTTATTTGCCACAATAAAAAAAAGTGAAAAAAAAGTGAAAAAAAACCCTCTGTTTGACAATATAGCATAAGTGATAACCAATCAGCCAGGATGCTGAACACAAAGAGATGCAGACTTGGCATGTGTTAAATTCCAGGTGATACATTTAAGGGGCTCACAGAGAAAAAAAATGTCAACCAAGTGGGAATGGCAGTAAGTGACCAGGAAGATAATTGAAAACAAACAAAAGAAAACAAAATGTGAATATGCTATTTTAGAAACTAAGACAATAGAAAATTTAAACAGAAGGGGGATGGTGTTACTTGATTAAGACTATCAAATGCAGGGCCAAGTAGTGCCATGGTAGTTAAGACACTGGACTCCCACATGGCCGACCATGGTTCAACTTTCAAAATCCATGGCTAGAAACTCATACTGGGCATATGTGCCTGTGTGCCCAAAATTCCAAGAAGAGATTGTGCTGTGCCATCCCCCCACCCCCAACCCCGGGGTGATTCTCACTTTCCTTCTCTCTGTCTCTCAGTCTCTCTTTGATGACTAGATGAACTCTATGCCAAAAATGTTTAAAAAAATATGTTATCACAGCAAAGAGTAAAATAATTAATAAAATCTTCTTAGCAGATTAATACATTAATTATTATTACTTAGATTAATGTTCAAGGTCTGATGTAATTTCAAAAAGTATTTATATTTAACTCAGAATGTTAGTCAAAATGTGCATAGGAAATGGAATTCATTGATTGAATATATTCATCATCTAAACTCAAGAAACTATAAAGTAAGGAAGATAGTATAGAAACTTGAAAAGCAATGAATTTCTAAAGAGTACATGTGACAAGAAAATAAACACTGGTAGACAAATATATTAAAGGATTTGAGGTGGTAGATCCATTCTGTCATGCAGTGTGACAAAGGAAGTAAAAAATACCAAAAGGACTGAGAACAAAAATCAAAGGAGACAATAGACATGTTTTAGTGAAATATAAAGAACCAAAAAGACTTATTGGTGGGAGGAATTGAGACTGACCAATTTGTTTCAAGCAAACAAAGATTATTCAGTGAGAAGAGCTGAAGGTAGGGGTGATGTGGCAATTTCCAAAGAAAATATTTCAAAATAAATATTTCCACTACTGAGATATTTTTTATTCTCAAGTTAATTTTTGGTCTTTTCTTGCACGTGGAAGCACTGAGGATGAAGATACATTGAAAAGCCACTAGATGATTCTGATAGTCAAAATAAATTAGTTAAAAATTTAGCTAATTGATATCTTTTTAAAAAGAATTTCTATGCTACTTTGAATCAAAGCAAAACCAATACTTCTGATGCTTATACAGTTTTTCTTCTAAACAGTTTGTTTTTCTCGTGAGCATAAATTGACCAAGTAGATTCAGAAAGAAGATGAGTGTTTCTTTTTTATTTTTTTCCCTGAAAACCAACAATGAGCCAGCAGGAGTCTCCCAGTTCTCCACATGGAGTTGTCACTCAAAGCACTGACATAGAAATCAATGAAAAGTGGCTTCGGTCTTGTACTGGGCATGATTTGTAGCAGAAAGGAAGTTTGGGGGAAAGTGTGAAGAGAGCAGAGAAAAATAAGTAGACAGATACACCGAAAAGACAGAAGAAATCAACCAACTATAAAACCTAAAGGTGGCAAAATGATCCAAATTCCATATGGAATAAACTAAACTATCTAACTAAATAAGTAAAAGATGATAGCACCATGTAGCACACATATCACCAGACCAAGAAGCAGTTGACACCATAATTTTGGGGTTCCTACTTTAGATACCATTCTAGAACACAGTGGCAGACATGGTACAGCCAGTGGCTTTGCAGAATTTACATTGTGATAGACCAAAGAGGCAGGGAAAAATTTATATTTAAAACCGCTTTAGCTAATGGTAAAGTCAATCAAGTAAGGTAGAGACAGGTATAGAGTAAGAGAGTAAAGGGGCTGTAGGTTGGGCTAGCAGCTATTAAAAATGAGCCCCTAGCTTATTACAGAGACTTGGATAAGACCTTTAATCTTCTAAGTTTTCTTACCTCCCCTAGCTAGCTTTGTCTCTAGAACAAGAAAGCAATTCATTACATCTTTACTTCTATTCCTTTACATACCCCCTCTTTCACCACAACTCATATTCTCTACTTTCCTATTCTACTCTCCCTCAGCACTCACTCTTGTTTCCTAAAGACCTTGGCCCTTGAATCAAGGGCTCTCTCTCCGTACTGAGTCCAGCCTGCAATTATCCTCTGTAACTTCAGGATCTCTGTATTTAATAATACTCTGGTTTCAGTTTATGACTTCCACATTTAGTCCCAGTTAAAGGGTTTCAATAATAACTTAAATGGGCAGGTTATGGTGAAATGGTACAACCTTTCACTTACAAATTACAGTTTTGGAGATCTAACGTACAGCATGGTGATTACAGTTATTAATTCACTATTTTATTCTGGAAAAAGAAATGTAAAAACTGTAAAGATATATGTGATATATCTTTATATATAAAATAAAAAATATAATATAAAAAAAATTGTGATAACAATTAAAAAATTTAAAAATTCACTATTTTATTCTTGAGATTTGCTCAGAGTAGATATAAAGTATCCTCATCTCCCTACATACATACAATAGTACATACAATAGTAAGTATATGTGGTGGATGTATGAATCCATTTGGTTTTGGTAATCATTTCACATAATATCTTCAATATACTTTTCAATAGAACTGGTGGGGAAAGGAGGCAGAGTGCCTCCTTGAGAAACTAACAGTCAAGTTGGAGGGATAAAATAAATTCCAATTGTCTCAGAAATAAATATAGGATTTTATAAGTGCTCTGGAAGAAAAATATAGAAGATGCTGTCAATATTTACACTAACTTACTCTGGGAGGTGAGGTGTGTCTTCCCTGAGCATGGCATTTGAGCTAAAACTTGAAAAGTGAGTATATATCAGGTAGAAAACACAAGGGAAGAGTAGTATCTCAAGCAGAGGAACCAGTGCATGCAATGATCTGTTAAGAGAAAGCAGGGACTTTAAAAAACAAACAAACAAACAAACAAACAAAACAAAACAAAACAAAACTAGGAAGCCAATGGGAGATCAGAAAGCAAGCAGTTCTTGGTATCTAGAGTATAGGTGATAAAATAGGAAAGGTCATATTACACAAAGTTTTGTAAGTTATCAAATTTTTATTATATTTATTTTGAGAATAGGAAGACACTAGAATGTTTTAAATGGAGTTCTACCATAAAATGTATATTTTGAAAAGATCACATGACTATGTTGTAGGGGAGAATGAGTAGAGATTAATTTAGGGTAGAATGACTATATAACTCATCACAAAAGCTTGGTTAATGATATTAATGAATGGAGGCACAAATTAATCACCCTGAGGCAATAGACATAAGCCATGTCCACCCTGGGCCAACCAGGACTATGATCATCCTAATATAAGGCTATTGTAACAGTCCAGAAAAGAGATAATGGGTAATTGGGCAGCGGTATGCAGAGTAAATCTAGAGCAGAAAGGTGAACGAAGAAGTATATAGGAGGGAAAATTCATTGAGCTTAACAATGCAGGTAAAGAAGGATGAGGCAGGAAGGTTTTATTACTGAATGACTAATGCTACAAAATCCAAGAAAAAGGGATGCTGTGGAAAAAGATCATGCATTTAATGACAAGAGAAGGTCATGAGATTATTTTTGAGACATCTAAGAGTAACTGTTGAGTAGGTAGCTAAATATGCAGCCTGGCATACAGAGAACATTTCTTCATGTCTTATGTTCTCTCTCAGTTCCTTCCATTTTTCTTATTATCATCTTTTGGTCCTTTAAAAATAGGCCTGGATAAGGATGTGAGTATAGGTAGTTTATATGGGAGCTGATGACTAGGAAACAAAAATTAAAACTAAGAATGAAACGAGAGGAAATGCAATAAAATGTATAGTACTCAGATCACTACTATGGGCAACAGGGGCTAGACTTTGCTAAAACTTTTCTATGTTCCTGAAAAGCATAGAGAAAACCTCCCTGAATTGACTTCCTGATGGAATAGAGAAGGAAAATATATCTATGGGCTCCAAACTCCATTGGTTGAGGGTTATTCACTCACCATAACTAGATTGAGTTAACTTATAGGATCTGCAGGTCCCTGACCTGTCAGAGAAATTTCTTTGACAGAAAGTAAGAAAATGACTGGGGACAGACAGTGGTACATCCAAAGACCTCCCTAAACCTATTAAGGGCACATGTGCCTATGATCTGGAGCTACTTGAAGGTGGGGATAAATCATGGTTATCAAGTCCCTGTGTTGCAAGATACAAAATCAACATAGAGAAATCTATAGCATTTCTATATATGAACAGCAGGCAGACTGAGATAGAACTGAAAAAAGTGATTCCATTTACTGTAGCCACAAAAGTATAAGATACCTAGGAATAAATCTAACCAAAGAAGTTAAAGTCCTCCACAAGAAAAACTATGAGAAGCTAAAAAAAGAAATTGAAAATGACACAAAAAAGTAGAAGGACGTCCCATGTTCCTGGATTGGAAGAATTAATATAATTTAAATGGCAATTCTACCCAAATTAATCTATATATTTAATGCAATCCCAATCAAAGTGCCAGAGACATTCTTCACAGATCTAGTAAAGACAGTCACACAATTTGTCTGGAATCATGAAAGACCTTGTATTGTCAAAGTGATCCTATACAAAAAGAGTAGAGTGGGTGGCATCTCACTCCCTGACCTGAAAATGCACTACAAATCTGTGATAATCAAAATAGCATGGTATTGGCATAGAAACAGACAGGTGGACCCATGGAATAGAATGGAGACCCCAGAAATAAACTCTCAAACATACAGCCAACTGATTTTTGAAACATGGTACCAGTCAATCCAGTTGGAAAAGGAAAACCTCTTCAGCAAATGTTGCTGTAAAAAGTGGGTATTCACTTATAGAAAAATGAATCTGAACCCTTATCTCCCACCATTGAAAAAAATCAACTCAAAGTGCATCAAAGATTTAAGCCTAAGACCTCAAACTATAAAACTACTGTGGAAAACACTGGGGAAACTCTGGGAGACATTGGGGTAGGCAAAGACTTTTTAAATAAGACCCCAAAAGCACAGTCAATAATCCCTAAAATAGACAAGTGGGATTACATCAGATTAAGAAGTTTCTGCCTGGAAAAAGACATAGTAATTAGTGTGAATTGACAGCCCTCAGAATGAGGAAATATCTTTGTAAACTATGTACCTGATAAGTGACTGATAACCAGAACACACAGGGAACTCAAGCAGCTGTCCCCCAAAAAATATGATCAACCTAATTAAAAGATGGGAAAATGAGTTGAAAAAACCACTCTCTAAGGAAAACATATGAATAGCCAAAAGGCATATGAAAAAATGCTCAACATCCCTCGTTATAAGAGAGATGCAGATCAAAACCACAATGAGATAACCACCTAACCCCAATCAGAATAATTAAGATTAAAAAATACAAAAAATGGTAAGTGCTGGTGGGGGTGTGGTGATAGGGGAACTCTCCTACACTGCTGGTGGGAATGTAAATTAGTCCAGCCACTACGGAGAACAATATGGAGATTCCTCAAAGATTTACAAATAGAACTACCATATGATCCAGCAATCCCACTTCTTGGTATCTACCCAAAGGGCAGAAGAATCTTTAGTCAGAAAAATGCTCACACATCGATGTTTATTGTGGCATTATTCACAATTGCTAAGACATAGAACTAACCCAAATGCCCATGAACAGATGAATGGATTGAAAATGTGAGGCATGTATACTTTATGGAATACTACTCAGCATTAAGAAACAATGAGACCCTGGCGTTTGACAGAAAGTGGATGAATATGAAAGATTTACTGCTGAGTGAAGCAAATCATGGGAGTCCATCACCTTAACCACTATGCCACTTGCTGACCCTGCTCCAACATACTTTCATTGCATCAGCCTAGAAAAACAACCACCAAGGAATCTTACTCTCTAATTTCTCCATCCTTTCTCCACTTACTTAGAAAGAAACTTCTTGAAAGTCTGGCTTCATTCATCACTGGTTTTCTACTTCTGATTTTGGCCACTATTTTTCAGTCTCCTTTGCTGGCTCACTTTAGTCTGGATGTCAAATGTAGAAATTCCTTAGGGTTCTGGCCTAACTCTTCTGTTCTCATTCTATATACACTCCCTAAAAGCTTTCACTCTTGAGACTTCAGTTATGTTTTATCACATGTGCTTACAACTCTGGCATCCATATTTTTAGACTGAACATCTCTTCTGACTCATATGTCTAATCTACTTTGTGGTCTTTCAAGCATCTCAAAACCAGGTCTAGCAATGTACTCGTTTCCCTAGAAACCTTCAATTGTCCATATTTTGGTAAATTCTACCAGAATCCACAAAGTCTGTCAAACCTAAAGCTTGGCTATTCTATTTGAGTTCTCCATCTCTCTCCCCTCTATGTCGAATCAGTTAGCAGGTCCTGTTGTTTCCACATGCAGAGTAGCTCTTGAATCTATCCATTTTGTCTTCTTTACCTTTTTCACTTGCCTAACACAGGTTATCAGTACCATTCACTTGAACTATAGGAATAGCCTCTGTTGCTGTTCTTACCCAATTCATTCTCTACTTTTTAGCTAGAGAAATCCCTCTAAAACTCAAATGAGGTCACATCACTAGCCTCCTTAAAATGCTTTCATGAATGTACTCGTTTCCCTAGAAACCTTCAATTGTCCATATTTTGGTAAATTCTACCAGAATCCACAAAGTCTGTCAAACCTAAAGCTTGGCTATTCTATTTGAGTTCTCCATCTCTCTCCCCTCTATGTCGAATCAGTTAGCAGGTCCTGTGGTTTCCACATGCAGAGTAGCTCTTGAATCTATCCATTTTGTCTTCTTTACCTTTTTCACTTGCCTAACACAGGTTATCAGTACCATTCACTTGAACTATAGGAATAGCCTCTGTTGCTGTTCTTACCCAATTCATTCTCTACTTTTTAGCTAGAGAAATCCCTCTAAAACTCAAATGAGGTCACATCACTAGCCTCCTTAAAATGCTTTCATGGCTTTCAGTTGTTCTTCAGTACAATGTGATTGATTTCTCTAACATGCATTAAACAGGGGTCCTCAGCCAGAGGGCCATGGATTTGTACTTATCAATGACCTGTTAAGAACTGAGTCACACAACAGGAGTTGAGTGGCATCCTAGCAAGGAAAGTTTCATGTGTATTTGCAGTTGTTCCCCATTGCTTGAATTATTGCCTGAGCTCTGTCTTCTGTCATATCAGCAGTGGCATCAGATTCTCACAATGAAGCAGTCAAAACTCACAAAGATTTCACTGTTGTCCCCATAATTCCAGTTTGGCTTTGATTGCAGTTGCATTCTAGTTTCAGGGTTTCCCATTGTTTCTTTACTATGGTAAATTGTATAATAATTTCATTATATAATACAATGCAATAGTAATAGAAATGAAGAGCAAAATAAATGTAACATGTTTGAATTATTCCAACACCAACTCCTCTCTCCACCACAGGTCCATGGAAAAAATTGTCTTCCATGAAACTGGTCCTTGATGTCAAGAAGGTTGAGGACTGTGCTGCCTTAAAAAGCAATTTAAGGACATGCTCACATTTTAAGCTTCATCTGGAACCTCCTCCCTGACACATCCACCCTTACTCTCGCCCAACCCCAACTCCACATTCCAACCATATAAGTATTGTTTTAGGAACTGCCACACTACTTCATGCCTCCTTCATGTCTCTCCTGCCTGGGACATCCTACTCTCGCTTGTTTGCTTACATTCATCTACTAATTCAAGTTTTATCTTCAAGGTTCCTTTTATTCCAGGAAGCATTCTTTAACATCCCTCTATTGCGCCACTGCAGATTGGGTTGGAAATTTCTCCAGGTACTTCTATAGTATTCTATATTCTAATATTGTCACATACAGTTATTTCATTTTCTTTCTTTTTTTTTTTTTTGGAGAGCTTTTTTGCTATAGGGCGCGTGCGCTCGCCAGACAGACAGAGAGAGACATAGAGACAGAAAGCGAGAAATCACCCCCCAGGGGGGATGGTCACG
>NW_006160117.1:7964590-7982793 GCF_000334495.1 Tupaia belangeri chinensis
CACGCGCCGGGCGTGAGTTTTAAGCCACCGGGTCTGGAATGCGAACCACAGTCAACTATGTGGGAGTCCAGCGACATAGCCATTACGCTAACTGCTGGTTCCCCATTTTCTTTTTTGTGAGTCTAGGAATCATGTTTATGTTAATCAATACTTTAACCCTAGCATCTAATGCACAGTGGTTACACAGTAAACCCAAATAAATGATTGGTTGAATTAATGTGTTGAAAAATTAATGATACAAATGCATAACCCATAGTAGGAGAAAGAACTTTAACAGTAAATAAAAGAGTATTGCCTCTTATTCCCCAATGGTAACATCTGCTGCTTCTAATTTCATTTTTTTTTCTTTTTTTTGAGAGGTTTTCACTATAGGGCACATGCATTCACCAGAAAAACAGAGAGACAGAGAGACAGAAAGTGACAAATCACCCCCCTCAGGGGGGGGGGATGGCCATGCCGCAATCCCTTCTCCTCCATTCTCCTCTCAGGATCTTGGGCACACCGCGCATGTGCTTGGCGTGAGTTTAAGCCACTGGGTCCAGGACTTGAACCCTAGTCGACTGCATGGGAGTCCAGCGACATAGCCATTACGCTAACTGCTAGTCCCCTAATTTCATTCTTTATATGTAGTTCATTATTTAAATGTAAGTCACTTGAAGTGGCACTAGTATAGCTCTTTTCTGTTGATCTATGATGCCATTCTCCCTTTGTAGAAGTGTGCTAACTATTACAAAGTTCAATGAAAGCTCAGATGTTATATATGACATTATCATCTCTAGAACTAAGATTCCACATAATATAGAAATGATTGTCTCTACTTAGGTATATCTAATGGTGCCTCAGTAATGAAAAATATGGGACTTGTGTTCAAAAGAATAAATAAAACTAAGATCTAGTTATCCTCTTTCTTTGTGTTGTTTCTGCTGAAATAGGAAAATGTTCTCCAAAGTAAGGACAGATGTTTTAGACTTAAGTCTAGCTAGATAATTATGATTACTGGTTTTAAATGACAATGAGACACACTTTTTTTTTTTGAGAGGATTTTTTGCTATAGGGCGTGTGCGCTCACCAGACAGACAGAGAGAGACATAGAGATAGAAAGCGAGAAATCACCCCCCAGGGGGGATGGTCACGCCGCAATCCCTTCTCCTCCATTCTCCTGTCGGGATCTTGGGCACGCACGCACATGTGCCTGGTGTGAGTTTTAAGCCACCAGGTCTGGGACACGAACCGCGGTCGACTACATGGGAGTCCAGAGACATAGCCATTACGCTAACTGCTGGGTCCTGAGACACACTTTTTTTTTCAAGAGAGATTTTTGCTATAGGGTATGTGCACTCATCAGAGAGACAGAGAGAGTCATAGAAACAGAAAGCAAGAAATCACTCCCTGGGGGGATGGCTACGCCACAATCCCTTCTCCTCCATTCTTCTCTTGGGGTTTTGGGTAGACAAACATATGTGTCTGGCATAAGTTTTAGGCAGTCAGGTCCAGGACTTGAACCGCAGTCAACTACATGGAAGTCCAGTGACATAACCATTATGCCATCTGCTGGTCCCAATAGTGAGACACCCTTAACAGTTGAACCAAGTATTTTACATAATCTCTTCATTCTTACTGTGAGTGACTTTACACATTTCCATACTATGCCAGACAAATTGTATCCTTGTTTCTGAGTAAGCATTAAAAACATTGTTGATAGGGAACCAGCAGTTATCGTAATGGCTATGTCGCTGGACTCCCACGTAGTCGACCACGGTTCGTGTCCTGGACCCGGTGGCTTAAAACTCACGCCGGGCGCGTGTGCGTACGTGCCCAAGATCCCGGGAGGAGAATGGAGGAGAAGGGATTGCGGCGTGACCATCCCCCCTGGGGGGTGATTTCTCGCTTTCTGTCTCTCTGTCTCTCTCTGTCTGTCTGGCGAGCGCACGTGCCCTATAGTGAAAAAAAAAAAAACATTGTTGATAAATATTATTCTCACTGAGGAAGTCATAAAAAGATTAGAGAAATAAATTCAACAACCTATATTCCTTTTATTAGCTATTGGGTTGTCAGGAAAGTCATGATGTATTCCTGATGTATTTTTCCATGCAAAAATGCATCATGACTTTCCTGATGACCTAATATCATGACTCTTATCAGCTAGTATTTATCTAAAACAGGATTAAGTGAACTAAGGCTTGTGGGTCAATTTTTTAAATAAAGTTTTTATTGGAACACAGTTACACTCCTTCATTTGGGAACCATCTATGGCTGCTTTTGCACTTCAGCAGCAGAATTAACTGTGACAGAGACCTTCAGAACTATAAAGCCCAAAATATTTACTATCTGGCTCTTTATCGAAAAAGTTGGCAATCTCCTGATCTAAAACCCAATCAAAGTGAGTATGTTATTAACCCATACCTCTTACTGAAATAGTGCATTCTATAATCCAATAAATTACACTATAAAATAGAGATATTTTTATTTGCCTTAAATTTTGTCTTCCAATATTCAAAAGGTATCCCCCTTAATTGTGATGTGCTATGATATGGTGAATAAATTCCTATTCTCACTACTGCAGTTAGAAGAGTAATGGACTAGAAATAGGAAAAGCTTTCATCTTGAGTCTCCTTTTGTTCAGTTTCTCCAAACTGCAACAAAATCATAATCCTTATTCTTCAGGGATTTTTTAAGGCCAAGGTAGATAAGTAGATAGTATACACATGTGAAACATTTTATTAATTATGATCACTTGGATTTTAGTGTTTGGATTTTAGTGGTTTTCTTTTTTTCATTGTCGGTTTAATGAACTATCGCCATAGCTTGCTTTAGTTGATATTCATATGGCAATGTGACCAATCTTATGATTCATTTAGTTATACTGCTAGCTCCAATTTATTTCTTGAGTGCACATCCCTTAGCATGGCTTAATACTGACCTCATCATTTCTGCCCACTCAGGTCTTCCCACTCATTCATCTCAATCCATTTGTACCCACTGCCTTGCTCACACTGGCTTTTCCTATAATGCTTCAGATTTATCCAGATGGGAAAAATAAATTCTAGTCTAGAAACATGCTTAAGTGGGACATTTATAGTTGGTAGACAAGTCAATAATATCCATTCTGATGAATTCTAACACTGCTGGGAACTTCGCTCCCTTTTACTTTCGCAGAAGTTTCAATGTCATGTAGTCTCGTAGCTTTTAGTATTTTAAAAGCATATAACCCCTTCTTCAAGTGAAATCTAAAGAAGAAAACCATCAGGTGAAGCATATAAAGGGAGAGAGAAGCAGACTGGTTGAAATTGGAGATGGGAAGCAATGAGAACTCTGGGGATATACTGGAGAGACATCATCTGCCCTTTTGAGGAGATAAGGGCAGGGTTTTCAGAAGAGATGATGAACCCTCATTTTCTGGTTTGTATACCTAGTTGAATGAAGTCCCAGTCCAAATTAATTTTTGCAACTACATGCTATAGTAGACAAGGGGTTCCACTTACTCAACACTGTTAATGAGCAAAGAGGACATTAGGGAATACTTTTGGAAAATCAGGTCTGAACACAAAAAAGAATTTATCATGGGGGTCATGGTATGTTTTAGGAAGAGATTAAATGAAGCACTGTCTAAATATATTTCTTTAATTTAATTTTGAATTCCAGCATGTTACTGGACTATGGTACATATAGTCTTTTCCAGATCTAGGTTTTATAATTCTGCCACTGTACTGACTGTTTGACCTTGGACTGACAGTTACAGAACTGGGAAAATAAATAAAACTAAACAGTAATGTGGAAGAATCAGGTCTGTCATCTCGATATTTTTTTTTGTCCTGATGGCTTCTTGTATTCCAGAGGAAAAAAAATAAACACATAAAAAATGAAAGAAAAAAAGGGGGAGGAGGAAGAAAGAAAACTGCATGTTTCTTCTTACTGAAATCATTTCTATAGCTCTGTGATTAGTACTAAGCTTCAAGGGTACTACTATTTAAGACCTAAGTCCACCCACATAGTTTTTTTTTTTTTTGAGAGGTTTTTTCGCTGTAGGGCGCGTGCGCTCACCAGACAGACAGAGAGAGACATAGAGACAGAAAGCGAGAAATCACCCCCCAGGGGGGATGGTCACGCTGCAATCCCTTCTCCTCCATTCTCCTCTCAGGATCTTGGGCGCACACGCACCCGGCATGAGTTTTAAGCCACCGGGTCCAGGACACGAACCATGGTCGACTACGTGGGAGTCCAGAGACATAGCCATTATGCTAACTGCTGACTCCCCACCCACATAGTTTTAATATAAGATTTGGGTGCCATACTAGAAAAGAAAGAAGGGGAAAGGAGAGTATTGTCATTAAAGTATATATGGAAAATATATGCACATACACTAGGTTAGAAATGATTCTACAGTTCATGGAACCTGTATCCACAAACCACATAACTATGACTAAGTGTATTTAATGTAAAGGTGCAAGACAGATATCAACTTTAGGAAGATACAGGTTTAACGGACATGTTATGCCCACTTAGTAGCTAAGTGTCTCTGGGGTAACCTTTTTTTATAAGCTTCAGTTTCCACCCATGTTTTTGAAAAAAAGAAAAATAACATAGTACCTACCTCATAAGGCTATTGTAAGATTAAACAGAACAATGCACAAGAATATCTAGCAAAATTCCTGGCACAGAACAGGGTATTAATATATGTTAGCTCTAAGATAAATATTAGGTGTGTTCAGGTCAATAGAGAAGCTGGGAGAATAACTGAAATGAAAGCAGGTATCATTTTTAAAAGCAGCTATGATATGCCTACATATTATTAGAATGGAATCAGGCTGTGAGACCTTAGAGACCCTCTAACAGAGTTAAACATGAAGTGACAATGTTGTTTTGCCTGATTTGCATCAGACCTTTGTTGTTAAAGCACTTTTTCTTCAATATGCTCAAAATGAAGCATTTATTCACCCAGATAATAGATACAAATCCATGCATTCAAATGTTCCTTGGAGTCAGAGATCATGATGGAAATCCCTAGAATCATAGAGATTTGCATCTAGAAACTAGCATATTATATTCACATTCAAGGAGATTGGAAGGGGTAGTGTCAGCTTTTTAACCAGAATCTTTTCATTACTTCACCCCGTTGGGGTTGTAGCACATGCTGTGAGTGACCTCCAGAGATTCCCTAAGCTGTATGCAGACAGCAAATTGAATCTGAAAGCTTTATTAGACAAGTTTGTCTTTTAGCTGGTGGGACTGGATGTCAGCTATATTGGAAAAAAAATAAGATTTCTTGTGAAACTGGGTCCTGACCTTGAAAAAAATCTCAAATCAAAGTGTACAATTCAATTCTGAGTTATGCCCTTATTTGTTAAACATAGAGTACAGGTTCAAAATAAAAAGGCACATTTTATTTTAAAGAAATAAGAATCGTCAAAAACAAAATAATAGGACTTCTCTTTTGATCATGCTGGACTTAGTAAGCAAAAATGTTTATCACCAAATCATGGAGTTAAAAATAAGCTGATAAACAAGGAAAATTTTTTTTTGCTCCAATATAAAAAGGAAAATTACCTCCTCTATTTATCCATAGTAAGCATTATCGAAGGTTTATTTCTACCTTCTATCCATACATTTCTTTGAGAATAAAGAATGCACTCTGACTGAAACTGACTAAAGATATAGAAACACAGTAAATGGATGTGAATACCAGATACAGTATGTGTGAAAGAGTAGAGTCTGAGGAAGAGGACATTTAGAAGAAAACTAGAGAGACAAAGCATTAATGGGACAAAGAAATGTGGTATTACCTGTTGAAGATAATTTTATAGTTTTATCAACTGGACTAGGAAGAAATGTTCACATGTTGACATATTCACTTCGTAAGCTAAATAATGTGATCGAATGTATAAAAGAAAATGAAATTAAAAAAAGAATAAAAAAGAATAAAAAAAAGAATAGTCCTGGGAGGGGCCAGCAGGTGGTGTGGTAGTTAAGGTGCTGGATTCCTCCTGGCTAACCATGGTTCGAATCCTGGACCTGATGGCTAGAAAATTATGGGACAAGTGTATGTGCATGCCCAAAATCCCAGGAGGAGAAATGGAAGAGAAGGGATTGTGGTATGGCCATCCCCTCTTGGGGGGGGTGATTTCTTACTTTCCTTCTCTCTGTCTCTGTCTCTCCCTCTCTCTCGCTCTCCAGCAAGTACACATGCCCTATGGAAAAAAGAAAAAACTAAAAGAAGTAAAAAGAAAACAAAAAAGAAAAAAAAATTAAAAGAGAAAAGAAAAAAGAGAATACTCCTGGGAAACTAAAGCAACATTGGAAATTGACTAATTTGTTTCACTTCAATATTGCCTCCTACATTTCTAGTGGCATGTTATTTAGTTCCTGCTTTTAATTTTTAAGTTATTTTTATTTTTAATGTCAGGGTCATAAGCATGAGAAAGAGAGAGAGAGAGATAAAGCATCCCTCTCAACAAATGCTTGTTATGCTGCAATTCTTTTTCCTCCATTTCTCCATCCAGTTAGGATCCTGTGTATGTGCAAAATTGCCTGGTGTATTTTTGAGCTGCTGGGCAAGATTGAGACCATAGCTGACCATGTAGCATCTGGTTCCCTCTGCATAGCGCTTAACTGCTACACAATAGGGCTGACCTTAGTTCCTGCTTTTTAATGTGGAGAACAGTGATTATTTTGGCAAGGTGTGATGATTATTCTAGAAGTAGATGTTAAGAATATTTTAATTTTGACTTTTTTTTTGTATTGAGGGTCTAAAATATAATTTAGGTACTGATATAATTAATGCTTTTAGCAATTTTACCTAAATATAATGGGCTGGCATGCACCTTAAAAATGAAATTAAAACATATTCTCTTAAAAATACTGAATATAAAAGAAGGAAAAAACTATCAATTTTAAGAGGAAGAAAACAGGCAATAAATAAACTATATGAATTTTTAAGAGAAAGATGATAACATATAAAAACACAGGTTTTCAAGTTGGATATCAAGACAGAGTCAAGAATAAGAGTTAAGGAATGAGATGGGGGTTAGATATGTCCTGGAAGATTTGCATCAAAACCCCAGAACATCCCTTTTTGATCAGTACTGTCATCTTTAAAAAATAGGATTTACCACTGAGATTGTAAAGATAAACATATCTGTCAGTTGTATCTCAACAGGAAAAATGTTGAAATATACAGGAATACTGAAGAACACTAAAATCAAACTCGGGAGATGTGAGTTTAGATCCAGATTTTTGTCATTAAAAAGATGGGCAAAGAAATAATCACTTAATCTCTCTGGCATTATAATTACATGGGAAGGTTTATATATTTGCTCCAGCTTTGAAATAAATTTTCTTATTCATTTGGTCAAAAAATACGAGTTGAACACATACCATGTACTAGTTATTGAATACCAGTTGAACATACATGCTTTTATCATGCAAAGGCAGAAAGGGCATATACTGACTTTGTGATGTGATTGAGCCATTGGAAGAACAGTAATTATGATTAATAATTGTGGCATAGGGTCCAACTGTGAAGTCCACAACAAAAAACAATATGGCACACACACTTGGAAGGGTAGAGGGAGAGTACCACAGAGATTTTCAAACACTTGAGAAACTGCTTTTTTGTTGAAAAGCCATAGGGGCTTACCTGATTTGTGCTGGAAAAGGAATGTTTGAACAGAGATTAAAGAGCAGACTTCAAAGAATGATGGAACACAGTCTAAATGTACAATAAGCAAAAATGTTCTCTTCCTGCACAAAAAAATTAATTTAGACAGTGACTGGAACTTGGTTTAGACAGTTGAAAGACTTGTCTTGAGTATAACAGCAGTGGTGGAATTCCACCTACTCTTCATTTTTTTAAGAAGAGGAGGCAGTTAACTTTCTTAAGATTGCTTATAAAAGAGAGAGAGCCTTTCCCTTAGATAGTGGGAAAGTATGGATGACCTCTCAAATACCTTTCAAACTATAGCCACTGTGGAGAACAATATAAACGTTCCTCAGAAATCTACAAATAGAACTACTGTGTGACCCAGTGATTCCACTTTTAGCTATCTACCAAAAGGAAGGGAATACACTCAGTTGGAAAAACACTTGCACATCCATGTTTATTGCAGCATTATTCACAATTGCTAGGACATATAATCAAACCAAATGTCCAAGAACAGATGAGTGGACTGAAAACATGTGGCACATGTACTCTATGGAATACTACTCAGCCATTAAAAAGGACTCTGACATTTGATACAAAGTGGACGAATATGGAAGATTTAATGCTAAGCTAAGCAAGTCAGACTATTAAAGACATGCATTATATGTCCCTGCTCAATATATACTGAATATCTGCACTCTATAACAGAAACTTAAAGATTGGAAGCTATAATAGCGAGGAGGCTAACTGTAGGTACTGGAGACAGTAGAGAAGGGAGTGGGTAATAGAAGATGGGAGGGAAGAGATCAGGAAAACAACTGTAATATTTAATAGACAAAAATAGTAAAGATATCTGTGGATGACAATATACATGGTAGTGCCTTTAACTTGACTAATTTGCACCTTATACATGCTAGGAGAAACCATGTTGTGCACTAGAGAGATGTACGGTGATTAAATGTAAATTTTAAAAAATGTTAAAAGTACTATTGAAAAAATTTACAATTTAAGTACAAAACTGCTACTATTTCCTTTTGGAATTCTCTTTTTTCTTAAAGGTCAAGTTATATTCAATTTTAAAACTATTCAGTGAAGTTTTAGGAACTACAAGGAAATCTTCTCTTGTGAGTTGTGAGACACCTTTTTTCATGAATATGCTTAAATAGTCTTAATTTCCCCTTGATAATATGACAATCAACATTAAGGTATACTCTATAATGATTTCAAGCAAAGGTCCTTTCTTGGAGAAGGTTAAGGAGTGTAAAAACGTTAAGGTAATTTTACTATAATTAACACTTTATACCTCTTAAACTTTAATACATGGGCAATTGAAATTTTTCAAATGATCAGAATCAATGTGTGTCTCCTCTTCCTACACACACACACACACACTGAAACTTCCAGAAATGTTTCCAACAAGCATTAGACATGATGGATTAGCGTTTCTTTCTTTGCCAGTTCAGATCCCAAAGCACAGCCCTAACTGGAGATGGCAACCAAGCAATAAAACTGCCAAAAGGTTAAGAGAGGGAGAAGAAAGGGAACTTCATCGTCAGGAAATGGATAATTAACATCTAAATACTCAAGTTTTCACAGTCTGTCACTGTCTTTGATGTTAATAATGATGCCACTGCTGTGCATTCCCTGTTAACCAGGGAGCATTGTTGAAGAACCTGGCCTGGGACCAGGGGCCAATGCTCCTCTGCCTATATAGACTTTATTCTGATTGATGGGAACAATCCTCGGGTATTCCCAGCCAGGGCTTACTGTTGTCATTTCTTTCTACTGTGTGACACCTCTATTTCAAACATCCTCATGCAACGGATGCATCCAAATAGATTTTTAAAATTAATTAATTAATTAATTAATCAATCAATGACAAGTATTAGAGAGTCTCCATAGTTGCTCAAGGCTTTGAGAGGATCGAAAACTGATTTATTTTCATATTTTATAATGGTGACGGGCTTTCCCTTTTTCCCCCCTACAAAATCATACAGCTACTGTATTAGACTTTGAGGATGTTTTCAAGGTTTAGAGATTGCAACTATAAAACCAATGCTGGTATGGCCATGTCCTAGATGGTCTTAGCAGAGAAATCACCTGCTAATGAGATATAGAAAGATGTGATTGGACTAGGGACAAATGTTCATATGTTGAAATATTCACTTTGTAAGCTAAATAACGTGATTGAATGTATAAAAGAAAATGAAATAAAAATTTAAAAATTAAAAAGAAATTTAAAAACACAACAACAACAAAAAAAAAGAAAAAAAACTAAAAGAAAGATGTGGTTTCACCAGAACTGATTTGCCTCATCTCAAGATTTCAGTTGAAGTAGAATCAACAGTGAAAATATAACTGAAATGGGAAGGGTATGACTGACACCCTTCCCTACATTAAGGATATGGGTGACATCCCTTCCTATGTATTTGAGAAGCTTGAGAACCAAAACCAACTGATTGCTTCCTTCCTTGTCTCATGATAAATACAGATAAATAAAGGTCATTTTCAGGACAATCATTTTTTTTAACAATTTAAGCCAAACAAATAAATAGTAATATACCATGATTGCATTTAAGCTCCAATTAACCTCATGCTTTAATCAAACTACATACCTACCTATATAAAGTATTATTGAAATGGCATCGGGATGCTTTATTCAATTTCAGAGAGGTGAATGAAGTCAAATAATAAATGTATAAATAACCTTCTGTATGATTATTTCATATTTAATTTAAATAGAGCTTTGAAAAATTCAAATGAAGATAAATAAATCATTGATTGTGATATGATGTACTGATTAACAGAATAAGCTTTGGAATCACCGAGCCCTATCTATGAATACTCACTCTGTTACTTAAGAGCTTTGTGACTTTGAACAAATTATTTAACCTTTCTGACTCAGTTTTTTTCATCTGTAAAATGGAAATCACAACATAACTCAAAAGGTATAACTATGGCATTAATTCTAAGACCTGTTGTATTTATTTAGGTTTACTAGAAGTAGACTCTAAAACAAGGATGAAAGTGCAGGTATTTATTTGGGAGGTGATCCCAGAAAGTCACAGTAGAGGAGGAAGAAAATAAGTAGGACTGTAAAGAAAGCCTATACAGGGCAGCTAATAAGTAGATTACCACTGTGGGCAACTATGGCTCAACTTGTCCAAGACCTTTGGTGTGGAATATGCATCGAAGGTGCCCTACCCTAGGGATAAAGGAGATGGGATATTTATCTTTCAACTTCTGTGCACTTAATCTGGTTATTAAGTGCTGTTCCAGTGATGTTTCTTCCCTCAGCCTCTGAAAGTGAGCAATTTCTCCTGTGGTTAGAGAAAGTGCCCAGGCAACAGGTACTTATAGTTAAGAGCTTTAGGCTTTACAGGGAGGATGAGTGTTGAAAGGCCATGGGTAGGGCACTAAGGGCCAAATCTGACCCACACACTCCTTTCGTATAAACAAAGTTTAATTAGAACACAGCCATATCTCTCTATTTTCACATGATCAGTGGTATGGTTGCTTTCAGTATACAATGACAGAATGGAGTGTATGACCTATAAGGCTGAAAATATTTAGTATCTGGCCCTTTACAAAAAAAAAAATGTGTTGATCTTTTATCTAGTTAGTAGCATGAGTGAGATTAGAATTTAGGCTTCTTGACCTCTACTGCTACGCTTTCCTAATTACACTTGAGACTTACTTTCTCTAAAATTAATTACAGGAAGAGATGATTTTACCAATGTTTAATCAACTAGAAATCTCTATTAACTTGCACTTCTATATATCCATATCCAATGGTCATTTATTTTATAATTATTGCCCTGAGACATTGGAATGAAATATCCTGATCTGCAGTCTTCACATTAAGCATGTTCTATATGCAATTACTTTTGAAAATGATAAATCAGGTATGATAGAATATGAATGTTCTCAGGCCCAGCAGCTTGTGCATGAGAACGGATATACATTGACATTTACAGCCGGATTTGCTGGCACTTTGCCTCCATCTGCCACACAAGTCTTCTGACCCATGCAAAGTCCTGTCTACCTAAATATTTCTGAGCATCTCCAGAGGAACTTTATATAAGCATGGCTATTTCCTCATAGGTATCTGCTAGGATGATGGAGTTTCTCTACTGAGTGAATACTCCTTCTTTAGTGTACTGCTCATGTCCTTGAACTTTCAAGCTACAGAGTTCTTGGTGGGGATGGGGTGAAGAGTAGAGATACTGAAATAACATAGAGTTGCTTTTGGCATTCACAGCACTATATGTCAGTGGAATCTTATCTCACTCCATCTTGTACACAGCAGTAGAGATGAGCTCCTTCTGCACTTGTCATAGGTTTGTGGCCATAATTCTCAAAGCACAGTCCCATGATCATCAGCATCAACATCACCTGGGAACTTTTCAGAGCTGCAAATCTCACCCCTACACCTACAGAATCAGAAACTCTAGAGTAAAGGGGCACTGATCTGTGCGTTAGTCAAATGATTGGTAAGGTAAATTTTGAGAGTTACTGACATAGGTAGGGTATTAGACTCAGACGAACCCTCTTTCTCCACTTTTCCTCCTTTTCCCCATGGTAGTGGTCTTTGTGTAAAGATGGCTACAATAAAGCCTCCTACCATAACAGTATTCATGCCCTTTTACAATGTGATATCACAGCTCCTCCCTTTAAGAGATAAAGTCATTTACTCACCCCTTGAATTTGAGCTGACCTTTGACCAATAGAATGTAGCAGAGTGATGTTTTAGGAATTTCAAAGTCTTAGCATCAAGAGGTCTGGTAGCTTTCACTCTCCCTTTGGAATGTTGTTTTGAGAACATTGTATAAGGAAACCTAGTCTAGCTTACTAGGAGATGAGAGGACTTGTGAAGAACCGAATTTCTCCAGCCAGCAGTTAGCTGGAAGATCTCCAAGGTAAACCATTCTAGACCATCTAGCCCTTGTTTAGGTACCAAATGACTGCATCCATGTAATACCCAGCATGACTATCAGAATAATTATCCTGCTAATCACCATGTGCAAATGGAAGACCCACAAAATCATATACTAGTAGGTAACTCTTATTTAAGCCATTAAGCTTTAAGGTACTTTTATAGAACAATAGATAAATAAATAACTGATACATCCAATGTATCAAAGCAACAACATTGCAAAAGCTTTTTTCCAGCTTTTGTCCTATAACCTGAAAAATCTGTACAGCTCAAGCAGAATCACCCCATTGTACTACATAGTTTAAGTAAGCAATGACAGAGGAGCGTGGTTTAGTGTTTAATGTGGGGTCTCAGTTTCCACATATATAAAAGAACATTCTGCCAGATGATCACTTCAATGAGGATTTTACGTTTGGAGTTTTATGGTTTTAAAAAATTCAGAGAATAAATTGATTTCTTATACTCTTTAAGTAGAAACAACACAGAAACATACATCACTTTTACTCCTCATCCATCCACAATTGAGTTAAATTACACTTACTACTGGCTCACTGCCTCAGTATCTGGAATTTCCATTAGGTTCTTGGACAGAGAGATAGTACAAGGCAAAGCAACCAAACCAAACCAAACAAAACAAAACATAGGCTTTGGAGCCTGACACACTTGAATTGGAATGCTGGCTCTTTCTTTCCAGCTGTGTGGCTTTAATCTAGCTAGTTCTCCTCCAAACTTTAGGTTGTAATCATATGTATTTTGCAATTATTTTGAGGATAAAAATCATATACATAATAGAAGCTATACACACCGTAGTAGAAGCACAATGAAAAAAATTACCATGATGAATTAGAAATTATATCATATTATAATATAGCACATGAAATAAGACCCATATATCAGAAACGAATTGCAAATTCAATTTTCTTTTTATAATATTATATTTATTTTAGATGAATTTACTATAAGTCAAGAAGTCACCAATATAAATTATTCTTAATTCTGATGTTTAAGCCATCAAATTAAAGAGAAAGTCTTATTTGAATAAAAGCGGCCCTTGGGGACCAGCAGTTGGCAAAATGGCTATGTCACTGGACTCCCATGTAGTCGACTGCAGTTCGAGGCATGGATCCAATGGCTTAAACTCATGCAGACGCGTGTGCGTGCATGCCCAAGATCCCGGGAGGAGAATGGAGAAGGGCTTGCAGCGTGGCCATCCCCCTCGGGCGGTGGGGGGGGGAGTGATTTCTCGCTTTATGTCTCTCTTTCTGGCGAGCGCATGTGCTCTATAGCAAAAACCTCTCAAAAACAAAACAAAAAAACAAAAACTTTTGATCTAACTATGTATTGATTCTTTTCAATCAACATTTGTATATTTAACATTTTGACTTTATTCCCAACTGTGTGTCAGGTGGTTGCTAAAGGGGATTAAAAAGCCACTGCTTTTGAGAAAATCTCCTTGGTTCTTCTATAACGCCAGCCATAACTCCGTAAGCCTTCACCAACAGC
This sequence comes from Tupaia belangeri chinensis, assembly GCF_000334495.1. NCBI lineage: Eukaryota > Metazoa > Chordata > Mammalia > Scandentia > Tupaiidae > Tupaia > Tupaia belangeri. The sequence continues at coordinate 7,978,666 of NW_006160117.1, forward strand.
GTGGAGGGAGAGTATTTCAGACTCTCTTGTCTGGTGAAAGAGTGAGTGGGAGGAAGGCAGCAGGAGGGGTAGATAAGTCCTCATGTAGGGGAGAGGAGAGCAGGGCAGAAGATACTGAAGAAGCACCTCTCTCACTACTTCCATAGCTCTTCGCCTTGCCCTTACTGTAATCTCACAAGTCTCTGGATCTTCTTCCATCCTGATCCCACTTGAACAAGTTTACCCTGGGTATTTTCTCTGCCTGGAATGCTTTCCCCAGATATACACATGGCTCACTTCCTCACTTCCATCAGCTTTCTGGTGTTCTCAAATATCTTTTTTAATAGAACAGCTGTCTTGACCATATCATAATGCCCTCATCACCATTTCCAGCTTTTAAGTTCCCAATGAATGTGTTTATTTTCAAACTTCAATATGCATGTCAATTACCTAGGGATTCTATTAAAATGGAGGTTGTTATTTGATGGGTCTGGGGTGGGGTTTCAGATTCTCTCTCTCACTCTCTCTTTGGGAGAAATTTTTGCTATAGGGTGCATGTACTCACCCGAGAGACAGAGAGACAGAAAGTGAGAAATCACTCTTCAGGGGATGATCACACGGCAATGCTTTTCCCTCTATTCTCCTCATGGTATCTTGAGCACACACACACACACACACACACACACACACACACACACATCTGGTGTGAATTCCAAGCTGCTGAGTCTGGGACTCAAATTGCGGTTGACTATGTGGGAGTCCAGCGACATAACCATTATGCCATATGTTGGTCCCTGGATTCTGCATTTCTAACTTCCATTGTCAGTGATCTGCAGTACAGTTGTAGTTGCAACACTTGTGATTACTGAGATACTATATATTAGGCTGTCAGGAAAGTCACGATGCATTTTTCTTTGCGTCGTGACTTCCCTGAGGACCCAATATATTCTTTGTCAGTAGTTTGTCTTTTTCTTCCAATCATAAAAGGAGGGACTTGTCTTATTCTGTGCTATACCTTCAACACCTAGTATGATAGCCAGTACATGCAAGTTAATACATATTTATTAACTGGATAAATTATATATGTTGCTGGAAATAAAAACTGGAATTTTGAAAGCATTTTCCATTAGAAACACTGTTGTTCCATTTAGGTACATTACATTTCTGCACCCTGGTTTTAAAACCTTTCTACTATGTGTAAAGCTGTTTAAATGCTGGCATAAACCCTTAAGTTCAGAGTTTAACAAATTTATGAAACAATCACTGGAACACAATCTTGTCACAAAGTTATAGTCTGAAGCTGAATATACCAGAGACAGCTAGAGAACAATTACCAGTAAATGATTATATAGGTAAAAACTATGCATATATGCTGAGGGAACCAAAAATTATATCCTATAAACAGAAATAAACCTGACATAATTAGTTGAATATAAACCCTGATATAGCAATTTTAGTGTCCTAGATTGACAAAAAAAAAAAATCATAATGCTTGCACATCTTTTTCAAGTCTCCAATGTCATTAAATCTAACTCTGATGACTGCTCAGAAACCCCAGGGGGCATATAAGACACACTGTCCCCAGACTGTACAGCTCTTTAACCCAAGCACAGTTTCCTCCTACTATTGAATTATCATTGTGCTACACTGGCTTTGATCCTCCTAATTCAGTATATTTCTACTTGATATAAAATAAAAATCAAGTTTACCTAAAGAATCAGTCATTGTCCTGCTTTAATATTTCAATCACTTGATCTTTAAAATAGACAAAGCAAAACAACCAAAACAAAAATTCAAAGATGTTTTTTGTTCTGCCTAATTAGAGAATTGGTACAGAAAAGAACCTTTCTGGCTTCTTTCCCTGAGAGTCAAAGCTGGTATTACATTGCCATGGGATTTTTATATATACCTTCTATCAACAACTGAATAAAAGTGAAATAAAATAGACTGAAAATATTCAATAAAAACTGAAGTTAAAACTACAGCTAAATAAAGAAATATTCCTTCCCCAAAACAGCTTGTGTAGTCACACTCTAGTTTTTTTTCTTTTTTCTTTTTATGCTTAAACTAAAAATGAAAACACTCTTAAAATAGTTTTCAAGGAGGGGCCAAGTGGTGGTGTGATAGCTGAAGTGGCTAGATCCCACTTGGCTGACTATGCCGTTTGAGTTCCAGACCTGATGACCTGAAAAACACACTGGGTATGTGTGAATGCATATCCAGAATTCCAAAAGAAGAAATGGAGGTAAAGGGATTGTGGCATGGCCATCCCTCCCCCACCCTTAACCCTGGGAGTGCTTTCTCTCTCTCTCTCTCTCTCTCTTGCTTCCTAACAAGCACATGCCCCCTCTAGTACATTTTAAAATTGTTTTAAAATGAGATAGGGAGAGGTGGTAGGAGAAATGCTTGTGTTTCTATGATTTTTTTGTGTGTGGGTATGTTGGATGAATATTGTCTAAATGTAATAGGACTCATTGAGATGGAATCCTTATGCACTCAATGGATTCATTGGCACTCTACCCTTAGGAAAATGCACCCATCCTTGGATACTGGGAATATTGGTTGCTGATAATATTCTTCGTTAGAAATTGTCTTCAGCCTTAGAAAACTCTTCTACATTCTCTCTCCATTCTCACGGGACATTGTGATTGGCTGGATTCAGGATACCAAGACCAAGCCCTCTCCCTGAAATACGGGACAGTTCTCCGGAGCCAGCCCAGCTTCAGGACTTATAAGGGTCTGATTGATGCCTCTGTCATAAACAAATCACTTTTCTGCTTATCCTACTGGGTCCCATTCACTTCCCCTTCTCTTCCTTTTAGGAATGTCTCCAGGGCACAATCACCCATAACCTTTCCATGCACTTTGAATCATAGCCAACTTCTAAGAAACCCACTCTAAGACTTTTTGCATAGTAGATAATACAAAGCATTAGCCCTATATACACAATCAGAACAAATTTTCCCTTTCATCCAAAGATCAATTCATAGTCATGCTTTTGATCAAATAGCTAAAGCCAAGGAAAAATGGATCTGGTATACTTACAGGCTCCAAGAGAGGCCACAGTAGGAGCTAGGTCAGGCTGCTTTGCCTTCAGCTCTTGAAGCAGATGGTTCACTGCCTTCCACTCAGAGCTCAGATCTTCTAACTTCCTCTTCAATAGAAAAGCATACATGTTACTTATTTGATTAACACCTTGACAATAACTTAATTCATGAAGTTATTAATTCATTTTGTGACTGTAATATTGGATTTCTATTATATTTTACTACTAAATTAATTTTCCGGGTAGAAATCTCTTCAAAGGAATTATAATTATTTTAGCCAACCATCCTATAAATCTTTATTGATTGTTTGCTTCATAGAAACTCTTCCTCTAGGCACAATTTTATTTAAAAGAAGTAAAGTGAAAACAAAACAAACAAAATCATTCCCCTCTCAGCAACTGGTTTGAGTCTTCAAAATAACATCTATTGTGCCTACATACCAGAATCATTGGGAGAACATTTATAAAATCTCAGCATCCTGGCTCTCTTCAGATCAATTTTATCAGACTTAGAGGAAGGGCTATGGTAGACATGGGAATATACCATCCAGAGGCCTATGCAAGGCAAATCTCTTGTCCTAGATGGTGGAAATGATGTCAGTAGACATCTTCAATTGTCAGTCCCTTCAGGGACTGCCTTGGCTGCAGAGTGGGCTCATCTGAGGGAATGTCCTTCCTGAGTAGCTCTCATTCAATGACTGATCAAGGTGAGAGAAGAAAGACCCAGCCAATTTGGCTTAAAGAAAGACAGGTTTGAAGGGCCATTTCAACTGCACAGCTTCCCATGGACACAGTCAGGCCTGTATACAATCAGAGGTATGCTGGTATATGTTTAACAACTGGCTCTCTGGGGAAAAAATACCCCAATTTTTGTGTCTGCCAATTACTATGCTGTAAATAATCCTACAATAGCCAATTTTAAATTACAAGATAGTGTTGAGTGGCTCACAAACTGCCTGAGAATTTAACAATAGGCCCTCCTGAGCTGACTCCAGCTGGCTCCAGTATAGCACTGGGCAGCCATTTGATTAGTGACAGCCAGTAGAATATGAGAAGTGATGTTTGTCAGTTCTGAACTGAAGTTTTAAAAAATGAGTAAGGTT
>NW_006160117.1:7982805-8012861 GCF_000334495.1 Tupaia belangeri chinensis
TGCATTGACTGAAAGCAGAGGACTCTAAGCTCTTACAGGAGACCTCAAGAATCAGGGGAAGAGGTACCAGCAAGTGGCATAGTGGTTAAGGAGCTAGACTTCCACATAGTCAACCATGGGGACTTGAAACTCATGCTGGGCATGTGTGTGCACACGTGTGTGTGTGACCAAAATCTCAAGAAGAGACTAGAGGAGAAAGGATTGCAGTGTGACCATCCCCCAGGGGGTGATTTCTCACTTTATGTTTCTCTCTGTCTCTCTGGCAAGCACATGTGCCCTGTGGCAAATCTCTCTCTCTCTAAAAAAAAAAGACTTGGGGGAAGAATGAAGTCCTAATGCCTTAGAGAAGTTATTTTCATACTTTAAGATCAACAGAATCTTCCAGATGCCTTGTTAAACCACTGATCTTCTTATTATTTTAATACTGATCTCCACAGTTTTGGATTCAGTAAGTCTTGGGTCAAGTCAGAATTTGCACTTTTGTTTGTTTGTTTTCATTTTTTCTATAGGGCATGTGCACTTGTGAAAGAGACAGAGAGAAAGAGAAATCACCCCCTTAGTGGGGGATCATCCTTCTCCTCCATTTTCCTCTTGGGATTTTGGGAATGTACATACATGCATCCAGTATGATTTTCGAGCTGCCAGGTTCAAAACTTGAACACACAGCTGGCCATGTGGGATCTAGCTGCCTTAATCTCCACGTCACCTGGTGGCCTCAAGGATTTGCATTTTAAACAAATATCCAGGTGCTGCTGATACTGACTGTCCATGACAAGAGCCCAAGGCATCCATTATGTCTTACATGCTATCTAAGCATCTATGATGGACTAAGTATGTACTCTCCTTGAAAAAAATTAGGAAATAGGCCTTTAGATCATTTTTAATAGGTAACAGATCTCTTAATAAACCCTAATTGAAAAAAGCTGCTAAAGAATAGCATAGCCCTAAGTAGACAGTACCTAGGTTTTGGCAGGCAAGAATTCTACCACTGAACCACCCATTCAGTACCTAGGTTTTGGGAATATCACATGTAGCAAAGCTGTTCGGCCAGGAATACTTGTGTTAGACTGTCAAATGAGCAAGAAAAATACTCCCATTATGTTGAGCCACTGAAATTTGTGGTCTATAAGAATAAGTAATACCTCACTAGTATAGTAGCACTATGAAAAACTTTACCATTATCTACTGAGGGTTAATAGCGGCATTTTTATACACTTGTAAATCCCTATGCGTATGTCGTGAGGAATACAAATAATTTTCCTGATGTCAGATTTGGTAAATGAATCCATGAACAGAAATTGCATTTCTAGTCTGAAGAATCAGTGTTGGAAGAGCCAGAAACTATGAACTCTTTAAAAGTCTACTGAGTAAACAGGAATTACAATGGACCCAACCTCACAAATGAAACGTTTTATATATACATGTTGTGGTTTCAAGTTAATCATTAGTTTAATGCTAATCAACTCAATAAAAACATTTGTTCATTTATTCACTCAAGAGAGAAAATGCTGCTACTCTGTGCCAATCTCTATGCCAGTTACTATGCTTACAATAACAAAAATAATAACCTCTAAGCACTCACAGCCTTGTGGAGAAAACAGACATGTAAATAAATTATAGCAGAGTTTTTAGGGGATTATAATGATTTTAGTAAGACACGTTGGGAGAAGTGCTTAATTTAGCTTGGGGAGGTCAATAGATGAACCAATAAAGCTAACATCAATTGATCTTAAAAGACAGCTGGAGTTCTTTCTAGAAAGGTGACTTTTCAGTGCCAGCTAGAGATAGAGTATTCCAAAGAGACCGAAGAGCATGTCCAAAGGTGCAGAGGCAAGAGGCACTGAGACTTCTCAGAAAAATTCAGAGAATTTGTCCTAATTGTCTGGCTAGGGAATGATAAAGAATTACTAGGCCAGGTCCGATGGCAATTCATTAAGGTCTTGTAAAGTGAGATTATCCAATTCTCTTCTAAAATCAGGGAGTGAATAGAAGTGTTTTCAGCAGAGGTGTGATCTGATAAGATATGTGTTTTGCAGTGTGGAGGCTTTATCAGAAGGGAGCAGAGACATGAGTTGGGAGACTAATGCAGTAATCAAAGCAAGAAGTGGTCAGGACCTGACCAGAGGCTTTGGTCATACAGAAAGATAGAGGAGTGTGGGTGTGCGTATGCACATATGTCTGTTGAGATTTGAGCTGGAAAGTGCTGAAGAGAAACTTTTTTTCAAGGTGCATCTATGAGTCTACCCTGTTGGTATGTGTCTTTTCAGTTAGACTGTATGCCTTTTGGAGGGCAGTTACTGTATGTATGGTGCTCTTTTCATACCCAGTTCATAGCTTCCTAATAATAGTCATTCAGTAATTATTTCTCAGTTGAATCAAATTATATAAAAATGTCTACTTGAACAAAGGAAAAGAGAAACAGATCACTGAATTTTTCTCTTCTCACCTTGACTATAATGTGAATTACATACCACTGATTCCTGTTCTTACAGAGGAATTCAAAGATTCCATGTAATTTTTCTAGGCATGCAATCATTTTATTATAGTTGTATAATTCCAGAACTAGACTGTTTGAGAATTAATCTCCTAGACTAGGTCACATTCAGGTACCAATAGGACTAGCTGGCAACTGAGGAATGAGCAAGAGTTGAGTAAAAGCAGAGAAGCAACATCTTTAGTTGTAGCTGTTTATTGCCAACAGAAATGTGGGCATATGTTAAAAACAAACAAACCAACCCCTGCTGATGATTCTCCCAATACCAGTGCATGCCAGGGAAGTTTTATCCAGTTTCCTAAGAGCACAAGGAAGTATAAGAAAGTTCATTGCTATATTGTGGGGAATTGAGGCCAAAATAGATGTGTATGCTAAGGAAAATGGAATACAATGGATACATACTAAGAAATAGTACGTTAGACTAAAAAATAAAATTTGCTGTATCTAGAGCAATGTGGATAGATCTTTAAAACACAATTATGAATTTTTAAGAGCTAAGAAACCTAAGATTTTATCAGTTTAAAACATACTTATAAATGATACATATATTTTACAAGGATAGAGCAGAAAAGAAAATGAGAGTAAAGATATTTTTGTCATACTTCAGAAATTTTGTGAATTAGCTGTAAAACACAACCATTAATAACAAGTTATATAAATTTAAAATTAAATAAACTGTTAAAGGTAATAACTACTAAAAAACCTCATCGATTCCTAATTAAACTGTCATTTATGTTATTGAGATTATTTATGCCTATTATGTCTGATATCATGTCAGATCAGAGCTTTTAAATTTTCTGACCAGAATGCATATTATTAAATATTTACTAGCATGTCAATGAATATAACTCGTCTTACTTATTAAAAAAATCAGGCACAAACCCAAAAAAGCTAGCAAAAAATGCCTCTGATTAGTGACAAATCAGAGCCTAAACACTAGAAATTAAGTATTATTAAAAGGCTAGTAAACAATATGTCTTGTCTCTTGGTTACGCTGTGAGATTTCAGTAACTTCACAGGGACAGAGTACTGTGAGCAAATATTAATAGATGTAACCATGTTGATAACAGAACATCATAACAGATAATGGGGAGGTGGCAATATACATAAAAGCTTATGACTAAAAAAATGTAGCAGTTGGTCATTTAGTAATGAGATGACAGGTGGACATATGGTAGTCCCATTATACATTATTTATCTTATAGGAAACCCCCTATATATGCTACAGTGGTCAGCGAGTGTATGTGTACATGAGAGAAAGGCTGAGGTTGAGAATGGAAACTAATTTAACTACTGCTGAGGGGGTCGGCCCACCCTTTTACTCAATAAGCATATGGCTCCAGAGTGAGTGGGCAAAGAGTGATGAAAGTCTGCTGTTCCCACACATGGTTTTGATTCCAAATTCTTCTACAATGTATAAGCATCTCACTGGATTGAGTTTGATTCTAAAATTTAATGGTATATATTTATCATATAGTCTGGCTTCTTTTAGAAGCAAATTAGCTACTTCATATGGCTCTCAACTGAAGAAAGACTGATCTTCATCAAACTTCATCATGTTTCTAATGGAGTGCTCTTCATCAAACTTCATCATGTTTCTAATGGATCACTGTATAGCTAAACAGAGCAATAATTGATGTTTTAATTATGCCCCTGAAAATTCAGAAAAGTTTAAATTACATTTTACTTTAGAATAAAAAGTCTTGGATTTCCGTTATAATTCATTACTACTGGTTGTGTGATCCTTGGCAAGTCAGATAGGTCACTCAGATTTATCATTCTTGAAACATGGATATAATACTACCACCTAACTCATAGCTTTGTTGGAGAAACTAAATGAGATGTTTTATGTGAAAAGAACTCTCTGAACTGTAAAGTACTATAAAATTGTTGGTTAGATATTATGCACTGCTTAATGAAGCAAAACAGAAGATAGTCAATAAAAGTTTTCATTAAAATAGTTACAATAAAAATATTCCAGTATTTAAAGAACTAGGTTTTGGTTATCTAGAAAATAACATGTTGGTATATTCAATTTTCTTTTTAGTAAAATAAAAAGTCTATCCATTCACTCAAATGTTACCTTCCCATTGTTATTTCCAGATGGAGAGATGAAGAATTACTATAATTTAAAATGTAAAGGTGGTTTTTTAAAGTTAAGCAGTACTCCAAATGTTCTATAGACATCTGAAGATATTGGAATGGTTTAAAAGTATAATAAGCTCAAACTGTATATCTATTTCCCAGTATTTTATAATTATTAGCAAATGAGATCACTTATGAAATGGCTATAGTTTTTCATTTGACTGATCATAGAAACACTCTTGCAATTTCTCCAAGAATCCAAAGTGCTCTAGAGTTGAAATGGTTTATTTATATATTATATAAGTTCTTTTCGGGTTTGTTTTGATTTTTGCTTCTCTGTCAAGTGCCCTTTGTTGTTGTTCTCTCATCTTTTCTATTAGGCTGGAAAATTCTTTGGGGTAGCAAAAAATGTTTGGCTGTAGCAACTAACACAGTGTTTCTATTAATAAACTTTAAGCAATGCTGAGTAAAAATTTGTAAAAAGTAATGATTTTCTATATGTGTTAATCTAAAAGCAAATTTGTGGAAATCAAATAAGTGTTTGAGTACTAACCTCTGCAAAAAGAAAATCAGTAATATAATAGTGATCAAGTCTTATTCTTAACCAGATTCCAGAATTTCAAAACTTTGAATATGTTAAATAAATTGCATGCCCTAGGCTTTCCTAACAAGAACTCCAGACTCAACCATCAGAACGGATTTGTATTTTACCTAGAGGCAAAAACTGAAAGAGCCTCTTTTTCTTTATAAATGGCAAATTTAATTTCACTATAGGGGATCTGGAAGCTGAGCATTATTTTTCATTGTATAACTATTTGGAAATATTATTTAAACATTAAGACAACTACTTAAAACAACATGAAATTTCTTATTTATGATAAACAGGAATTAATTATAAGAAAAGGTTATTTGCAAATACAACTATCCTTTTTAAATTTAAAATGGAATATAATATATCTCCTCTTAATATATACTGACTGTCCACACTCTATAGTAGAAACTGAAAGATTAGAGCATATAGAAGCATGGAAAGTAGTTACAGATATTGGAGACAGTGTGGGAAGAGGATGGAAGATCGAGAGAGGGAGAGGAAAGGAATCAAGGAGAAAAATAGAGATACAAGACATTTAAGGGACATAGAAATGGAGGATTGTCTGTTGATACTTTAGTGTGTATGATTTCTTCAACTGGACTGGTGTGAAGTGTATTCACATTGGGTAATTCATTTTACAAGTTATAGTGATATACATCAATTGAATGTATAAAATAACTTAAAATTAAAAATAAGAAAACATGGAAAATATTTTTAAACTCTATTTGAGTTTAGGATTTTTAAAAGTTAAAAATGTTACATCTTTTTCTGTATTAATGTTTGGCATGCTATTAGTATATGAGAAATAAATAGAAGAATTCACTGATGACTGTACATACATAGGCATGCATGTGAATAGTGTTACTAAAACATCTATGTCTGTGTCTATAAATGCAATTAATACAACCAAAGGCCAGAGAAGAAATTCAAATCTCTAAAATGCTTGCCTATTGCAAGCAAGATCTACTGAGTAGCCTAAGTTGAGAATTTTCACCCAAGTATTTCCTCAGGAAAAGAGTCAGCCAGCTCATATTAAAAACTTTAAAAGAGCTTTTGTATCTCACTTGTTTTATTTCGAACAACAGTTTGCTTGAAATATCCTCCAAATTTTAGTATGGAATGCTTATACAAGTATTCTAACATAATTTAGTGTATTGTAAAAAGGAGCTGATGAAAGTTGGTAGATCATTAGCAATTATTTATAATGTATAACCTCACAATTCCCAATATTAGAGGTCATTGTAAATAAGTCTTTAAAAGGTTATTTTGAAAAAAGAAAACAGGGCCAACTTTGTATCGTATTGGTTAAGACAGGAGCTAGATTCGATGTGGCTAACCACAATTCAAATCCCAGCACAACACTTGAAAAACATGCCGGCCACATATGTGTGTGTACCCAAAATTTGAACAGGGTGGAGAAATGAAGAAGGGATTGCAGCATAACTATGTCCTATTTGTGGTGCTTTCTCCCTTTTTTTTTCTCTGTCTCTGGTGAATGTATGTGTCCTCTGGCGACTGAGAAAAAAAGACAAAATATTAAGCTGAGTCATCTGTGCTGGTCCCAGTTGAAAGCGAAATCATTCACTGAAAATAAACTAAACAGAGCCAAGGCCATCCCATGGCCATGTTTGGATGAATAGAGAAACAAGGCCATTCTGCCATCACAAAAATGATTAAAAAACACTTCTGTTCTTTTACCAATTATAATTCTAGTTCTACTTTAATCTTCTCATCTTCTAGAAAAAGATCTTGTTAAAATACATGATCACCATGCAGACTGCTTCTTGACTGCATCTAATCCAGAAATGGCTTCCTCTTATTCTTTTCAATGCCTTTTATTGAAATGCCCCACAGTATCTCTGGAATGCTTTCTTTCCCTCAACGGTAAGCTAAATATTTCTATTATTTTTTGAGTATAGATATGTTCCTAGTAGTCTTTGGTGAAAGGGCTTTAACAACCTCATGTGGGGATTTAATGGCATCATTTTTTTACGAGAGTTTTTTTGCTATAGGGCATATGTGCTTGCCAGAAAGACAGAGACAGAAAGCAAAAAATCACCCCACATGAGGGATGGCCACACCACAACCCCACAACCCCTTTCCTCCATCTCCTCTTGGGATTTTGGGCATGCACACACATGCACCCAGTGTGAGTTTGAAGCCACTGGGTCTGAGACTCGAACCATGGTCAACTATGTGGGAGTACAGTAATGTAACCATAACCATTACACCATCTGCTGGTCCCAGTATCATATTTCAGATAACTTAGCAGAAAAAAGTTACCTCTAGAATCCTGGAATGTACATATGGATAGTTTGAATGAAAATTGTTTCATAACATGTAAATGTGGTAAAAGTATATTTCCAAATCAGTGTGTTATTTTATAAAATGTAAGGCTGTGAGTGCAGAAGTGCTAGTAAATTAAGAAATTTAAAAAATCAGACATTTGACAATCTCATCCTTACCTTTAAATGTTTATGTTCACAAGTTGCTCAAATATCTATTACAAATTTTCTTTTCTCATTAGGCAATTAGGGTTCCCCTCATGTTACCATTATCAAACCTCTTATAGTCTAAGGCTTGTTCCTCACTTGGAAAGCAAACATTTAAAAAGTGAAATATTACTCACATATTAATAAATTATAAATTATCTCAAATATTGATAGCTTCTTTCTATAAGTCCTCTCCTAATTTTCTCTATTGTCATAGGCATGGAACGTGTGTTAATTGAATGGGTCTGTCAAAATGGACCTGTTCATTTATGGGGAGTATTTATGACTCTTATCTCTCTATTGATATTTGATGTTATATAAGAATTGTACCAGGTAAATGAGATCATATGCATGATAGATAATGTATAAAATCCAAATATTATTATAATTGCAATAATATTTCTTTGGATAACATTTTGACCAACAAGACACCACTCAATCTCCTATACTATATATAAATCTTAAGATGTACATCTGCTGTGGGTAATATATTAAATATTCTTAGGCAAAAAAAAAAAAAACCCTAAGGAAGTTCTTGAAAATGTTAAGATGTTGATGTTGGCAGTAGAACAAACTCATTGGGAGGGGGGATAAAAACAGCTTAATCTAGTTAATTAACAACAAAACAGCTGGGAAAATGAAACATCCCTGGTTGTGATTGACTGTAATTGAAAATGACTAATGATGCTGTCACTTTGTGGCTTATATGTGAGGAAATGATGCCTGCAAGATTATAATTGCCCTTTTGACCATTTGTCTACAGCAATTACTTTGTGTTAAAGGTTCAGATGGAACCTTTTGGCCATACTGAAGGCTCCTCATACCTTACTTTTTCTGTTACATTTTAAAATAATTCCAGAGCAGTAAGTAATATACATTGCTTAAAATAATTATAGTATTACATTATTAGATTTATCTAATCAAGTTTTTTTAGGTTTTTACCATAGAGTGTATGAGCTTGCCAGAGACAGACAGACACAGAAAGTGAGAAATCACTCCCCAAGGGGGATGGCGATACCACGATCCCTTCCCCTTCATCTCTCCCCTGGATTTTGGGGTATGCATGCACATGTATCCAACATGACTTTCAAGCCACCAAGTCTATGACTTGAAGCATGACTGACCATGTGGGAGTCCAGTGCCTCAACCACCAGCACACCTGCTGGCCCCACAGGATTTCTTATGGAGAGTTTTTTTTGTTGTTGTTGTTATAGGTAGGACACGTGTGCTTACCAGAAAGGCAGAGACAGACAGAGAGATAGAAGTGAGAAATCACCTCATCACCTCCCAGGGAGGATGGCCATGCCACAATCCCTTCTCCTCCATTCTCCTCTTGTGACCTTGGCCACGCACGCACACGCACCTGGCGTTAGTTTAAGTCATCAGGTCCAGGACTCGAAACGCGCTTGACATGAGAGTTCAGCGACATAGCCATTATGCTAACTGCTGGTCTCAGGATTTCTTTTGGTAATATAAAATGTTGGCAAAGCAATCCAGCTGGCTTTATTATATCACTTCAGCATGTAACCAAGACATTTAAAATTCCATGAGTTCTCTCAGTTCTAATGTATGGAGTTTGAAATAACTCTCTCTCTGTCTCTCTATCTGTGTCTCTCTGTCTCTCTCTCAGACTGCGTGACTTGAGTTCTGAATTTGGTGGCTTAAAAATCACACTGGGTGGGGGCCAGCAGGTGGCATGGTGGTTGAAGGCACTGGACTTCCACATGGCCTACCACAGTTCAAGTCCCGGACCTGGCAGATTGCTTTCTCACTTTCCCTCTCTCTTCTCTCTCTTTCTCCTCTCTCTCTTTCTCTCTTGTCAAATTCAAAAATGAATAAATAAGTTGAATAAATAAAGTAATTCTTTAAAAAATATTACATGGGGTGCATGTGTGTACCAAAATCCCAGGAAGAGAAATGGAGAAGAAGGGATTGTAGTATGGTCATCCCTCATACGGGGTACTTTCTCATTTCCCTCCTCTTTCTGTCTCCCCCTGATGAGTACATGTGCCTGCTACCAAATTAAAAATAATAATAATAATAAGAGAAAGAATATTTTCCAAGTTAAATTAAAAAACAAGTATTAATAAAATAAAATGGGATTGCAATGTTTAAGTTCAAGGGAGCTTAAATAACAATAAAAAAATAACAAATGGTTTCTTTTCTAGTTGTTGCTTTTGTTACTGAAGGTAATTGCTTTGTTGATTTTTAACTGATAAATGGGATGTGACGGAAGACCCAGTATTACTCTCTGAAAAATGGAACACATTAAAATGATTTCATCAATGGCATTATCATAAAATATTATCACCAAAGATAAAACTTTAGCAAACTTTTAAATAATTCATTTAACCCATACAATGAATCTTTAACAATTTCTGAAGTTAAGAGGAACAATGTGCAAATCAAATGAAATAAAAGTGTGATGGGAGGAAAGAGAGATGAAAGTAAAACAAAGATGTTTAGTTTTTCAACCACAATTCTAAGATTTTTTTTCCAGTCATTTTACATCATAGATAAAGGACATTTATATCATTGGAACTGTCTCATGACATATATTTGACCTTGAACAGGAGTCCACAAAAATTAAACAATGAAGAAGTTGGTTAGTCAGAGATGAAAAAAAGAAGAAATAAAAACTTTGAAAATTAAATAAATCCTAGAGAAGTTGATAAAGGGAAGAAGGAAAAGGCAAGAAACTGAACAGAGATGAGCCCAGTTCCCAGTTAGAACTAAGCTTGGGTGGTGAGCGTGGGAGCTGAGCAGACGGGCTGTTTGATTCAAAATGTGGAGGTGCCAATAGACAGTCAATTTTCTAAGAAACAGAAGAGTTCTCTGATGTGTCCTTAATTAGAATGTCTGCAAGGCATGGACATACTAATTATCCATTTAAATGTACAATATGCATCATGAAGGATTTTCATTTTCTTTTTTAAGAATATCATTTTCTCCTTCTTAATTTCTGTAGTTTCCAAATGCAACTCCCCCCACCAGAAGAAAATCAAACTTCTTTCATGAATATATACTGGAGACTGCTCAGACCCTTCCTCTCCTTCTCTTAAGGCCTGAGAAAGCTCAGAGTTAAGAAAAAGAGGCCTTAAAAATAGCACAATTTAAAACTTTTATGTATAGACTTACAGTTGAAAAACACTTTGTTTATGTACTATCAGAGCAATGGCTCAACCTTCAGAAAAATCATCCCTAACCTTTAAAAAGAAGTTTTTGATCCATACAGAGATTGAAATAGCCCTCACAGCTTTCTGCCTTGTATTCCTGGGTGCCATGTTGTAATCTGTGAGGTCTTTTTTCAAGCCTCCAGTGTTTCAAGCTACCACAAACACTGGCTAATGTTCACATGTTTCCAAAATCCTGGTCCATTTCAAAAGGTGTGTGTGAGTCAAGTAGTTCTTCACCATCAGAACTTCCAAATCAATCTCGCCCTTTTGCCCCTACAAACTTGATAGGTTGATGCTTCTCCCAACCCAAGGGAAAACTGGTACAACAAGGGTGAGTTTTCACTTAAGCTCTGCTTCTTCTAAATAAGTTGAACTGAGAAGAAATGGGGAAGGAGGAGAGGAGAAAAGAGCAAAGGGAAACAGTGCCGATAGTTTTACAGGATATACAAAACAATAGTTTTACAGGATATATTAAAAAAAAGGAAGTCATATTTCCTTGTTCATTGTTTTGTTTCAGAAAGCTAATTCCCCTTTTACATTACTGCTGCAACAATAGAAAACAGGTATGCTCAAGCATAGCAGATTCCAGTTCTGACCTTAAAGTGGTGTAGGGGTTGAGTGTCTGAGTTGAGGTATGATAAGTTAGTGTCAACTTCTTGCTTTGTTTTACAGACAATCAAAAGAAAAATGTTCTCATTGGTTTTTCAATTAAGATTTTTCCGTGTGTGTGTGTGTGTGTGTGTGTGTGTGTGTGCATTTGTGTTACAAAATCACAGATGTAATAAACAAATTAAATGCATGTTTGTAATCTATAACAATTGGTGCCAAACCCTGGCTCCTAGTCATACTCACATGGCATACAGTCTTTGAGGAGAAACCAGGAGCAGATAGAATGGACTTATGTAGTGGTCTATTAGTCATTTCATGGCTTGCTATAAGGAGAGTCACCTGTTATCCACTATGGGGACTGACTTTCTTTAGAGCATTAATAGAAACCCTAAAATATGGTGATTTTGAACTCTCTATAGCTCTCCAAACTAAATACCAAAAACATTGTTAACTATAAGAGATTATAAGACCAGGTCTGGATGCAAATTATTTTCTGTATATTTGAGGAGTGGGAATAGTGTCTTCCTCAAGAAATGTATGTTGCTCTCTACAGAGAAATCTGGGCATTTAGCATTTGGTGTTTGGACATTATGTTTAGGCCCAAACTTTGAATTTACCTAAGGAAAAGTCCCTTGTAAACTGTAAGGAAAACAAACAATTTTCTAGAAATGAAGCTTGGGCCAAACACAAGGAAAACTAAGCGGTGACCTTAGAGACAGAGTCTAAGTCATGGTAATGTTGTTTGCAAGGACAAACTGGCTCTGTATAATGAGGTTATTGACCTGCACTGTTTTAGAGCAGTTTTAAACATGAGGGTGAGGCTCACTAAATCTCAGCCTGCAACATTAGCTGAGAAACCAAGACCGATCAATAAACAGCCACCATTACAGGCTCTCGGGAACCTTCATCATAATGGGCGCCATTATAATTTTGGTCAGGTACAGAGAATAAGGCAACCTATACCTAACATTTATTTATCACTGGACTCTCATTTGCAAATGGAAACCATTGATTAGCTATTTTTTTGAAAACCGACCTGGCTTTCCATCTCTCTCATCAATATAACAGCCTGTGAATAAGCATACCCTAGACTTCAAAATGTTCACAGAGATGGGAAAGAAGTAGAAAGCCTTTTCCCAGGCCAGCTTTTTACCAAAGAAAGAAGCAATTACATGACATTCCACTAAAAATTCTTGACCCAATAAAGTGCTAAAGCCCAAATGCCGATTTTCCTCTTTCATAAGAAAGAGCAACAGAGAAAAGAAAGGTCACAGACCATATTGTGATTCTTTACAGCTGTTGGAGACAGACAGTATGATGCAGTAGCTTGATTTGAATTAAGCCAAACAATATGAAAAGCATCAAGGCTGGCAAGCAAAGCAATAAAGCCCCAAAGAATTTAATCTACCTTGAAGGTGGGACTACTTTTTGTATTGATGGCAGCACACCAGGACAGAAATGAGTCCTTTAATGCAATGACTCGTTAATAGCCTTAAGATCACAATATATAAATAGGATATGTTGATCAAAAAGACAGTTTTGCCTCTGCTATTACAGTATGGCCAATATTTCCTTACAAGTCATTTCATTGATTATAAATAGACTACGTCAATGGCAAATGTACAACAGGGGAAGCATAACCCATTATGAGGTAATGGATATTGCTAGAGGTTGCTTCATTACCTTTACTGGCTGAGTGGCTGGTTTTTCCTTGTACAAATGCTGCCCTTTAGACAAAATCCCTTCCACATCCGGTTGTTTAGCTCGAACTGCTACTTCAGTTTCCTGGGGAAAAGAACCCATACAGTGCAGATTAACTTCACAGTTAGCAATAAAATTACTAAATTTAAATATACCCTTGGAGACTCCGCATGTATTACAGATCAATTTCTATGTAGCATGTAGAGGCACACAAAAAGTATCATTTGGTTCAAAGAAAAGCAATGGAATTTTCTATAAAATATACTAAAGTGAAAAAACATTAATACAAATTTTTTTTTAATTATACCATAAAATTATTATATAAAAACACAGATATTGACTTCTTATTTTTCAAAAAAGTAAAATGCAACAATAAGAGGTATCATTTATTGATATAATTTATATGGATAACTACTAGTGTTAGGTTCAATAATCTCAATAATCCTTATGTTCATTTTCCTTTATAAATTTATTTCATAGGATTCTATTATGGGCTTTGGATCTATAATACTGTTTTGAAATAAAAATCAAAAAATTCTTTCCACATCACTGTTGAAATTATTACTTTTTTTCCCAAAGAGTAAACACTTAAAGCACAATATCAAAGCTTATTATTTATTAAGCAGTCAAATTAAATAGGCCTTTTGAGGAATGATGAAATTAATTTTTTTATTGTTTGTTTTTACTTAGCCTGGAGAAGGCTGAGGGATGACAGAAAAAAAAAACCTTTAGATATATGAATTTAAAGTGTTTTCTTAGTAGCTGCTGTCTAGCTCTCTTGAAGAGAGAACAAAAGAAATGTGCATAAATTGAGGCTGAAGGAAGTGAAGTTAAATATTACAGAAGACTTTTTGGATGGAACACTTGTTAAACACTAGGATAGAGTATCGATTAATCAATGTCAGGCGTCAGTCGGTATCATTTATTGATATAATTTATATGGATAACTACTAGTGTTAGGTTCAATAATCTCAATAATCCTTATGTTCATTTTCCTTTATAAATTTATTTCTTAGGATTCTATTATGGGCTTTGGATCTATAATACTGTTTTGAAATAAAAATCAAAAAATTCTTTCCACATCACTGTTTTAATTATTACTTTTTTTCCCAAAGAGTAAACACTTAAAGCACAATATCAAAGCTTATTATTTATTAAGCAGTCAAATTAAATAGGCCTTTTGAGGAATGATGAAATTAATTTTTTTATTGTTTGTTTTTTTTTAGCCTGGAGAAGGCTGAGGGATGACAGAAAAAAAAAACCTTTAGATATATGAATTTAAAGTGTTTTCTTAGTAGCTGCTGTCTAGCTCTCTTGAAGAGAGAACAAAAGAAATGTGCATAAATTGAGGCTGAAGGAAGTGAAGTTAAATATTACAGAAGACTTTTTGGATGGAACACTTGTTAAACACTAGGATAGAGTATCGATTAATCAATGTCAGGCGTCAGTCAGGACTGGGGCAATCTTCCCAAGAGAGCAGCTCTTGATTAACCCATATCTCTCTTCTCCCCTTTCCTATGCTGGAGCCTCCCAGCACTGCTGTGTGTACGTGTCTCCACGCTACTATTTCCTTAATATTCTGTGTTCATACCTGTGATCTCTCATCCCATAGGAGCAAAAAAAAAAAAAAAAAAAAAAAAAAAAACCCCGAAAAAAAGTTAACAAAAATTCGTTGAGCACGTCCCGGCCAGGGCTCCCACACACACGGTAGGGTGTTCTGCGATTTATGGGTCTTCAGTCCATGTGCCTAAGAGGGTCTATTTCTCCAGTTCTTAATATAAGAAATATAAGTGAGAGATAGATATTGTGGTTGAAAATGTTAAGATTAAGCCCACGTGTTAATGAGTATGTTTGTAAATCTCAGTTCCTTTAAAACAAAGCTTAGCTACTTCACTCTTACAGAATGGCTGATTGATGGTCTTACCGCCCATTGCCAGGAAAAGGTATTGTTCCTTCAAAGTGCAGTACCCGGAATGACTGTAAGTCTTTACAAGAGGTAGAAATAGCTCTGATTTCAGAAAAGGATGGAGAAAATCTAGTTTCAGACACTGAATTCCTAAGAGGACCTAGCCACTATAAATGCATCCTTAAATGCCCCATTTGCAAGACATTTTGGTGTAGTGAGTGGTTACAAGATCTCAAAATATTTTAAGAGAGAAAATAAAATATGATACTTTCAAGAAGTGGAGAAGACCGCACATCTTTAACAAGATAGAAAGGATTTAAGCGAAGAGAAATAAAACTATCTCCCCCCCCATACATGTGATACACATACACACACAATACTAAGCCAAATCCAAAGAGAATTTCAAAATTATACACTCATTATACCTCTAAACTGAAGAGTTAACTTGAAGTGTTGCCATCACCATTCATTTTGTATGTGTTTATCTAAGAAAAGGCACTCTTTTCTATTTTTTCAGTGACTACCAGGGACTTTTTTGTGTCATTCATTGATACTAATCATTATTCATAGTAGATAAAGTTTTCTGACTACCTTCATAACAACTTTAGACTATACTATTGGTAACTATATTATTATTAATTTATCACTTGTATAACTAAAATTCCATTTCTTCCATTTTTAATATTTCCCAAACCCTGATTCAAGCACATTCCCACCTTACAGATGAAAAAAAAAAAAGCTGTGGTGGGTGGTGATGATGATGTGAATGACTTGCCCATGATGATTCCATGGATGTAGGAGAGTTAATACTAAAATGGTTCGGACAGAATAAAAAACTCATGCCGTTTCTACTAGTTTAAGTTACTTCTCTGCATCTTATAAAAATTTATATCATCTAAACAACTTGTTCTAATCAACCTTATTTCTAAGCAATAAGACATTTTATTTTCATCATCTGAACCTATTTTATATGATGACAGATTGGGACAAAATGTCAGACCTCCCTGGTAAAGGAGAGTCAGATTAGCTTGCAAAGTCATTGATGTCGTAAAGTACGCATAAGGATTCTGGATTAACCCTGGAAGCAGACCACATGAGATGTGTCACTATTGGACCAGAGGAGTATGGCTACAGGATACAATGGTAGTTCTTCCCATCCATCGGAATTTTTGAATGATACTAGAGACCATTGTTTCCACTGCCGCCCTGCAGTCTTAAACTGTTCCAACCCATTGTTTCATCTTTCATAACAAATTGTGATTAGTCAAGTTATGTGTGTGTGTGTGTGTGTGTGTGTGTGTGTGTATAAATTTGGCTATCCCTATTGTATTATCTTTTACGAGAGCAAGACTCTTATCTACCTTCTTCACTCATTGTATTACTGGCAGTGCCTATTACATAGTAGATACTAAATAAAAAATGGTTGAATGGGCAAATAAATATTGCTGTGTATGAAGCCTGTGGGTATTCAATTAGGTTGTGTACTAATAGAGACATTTGTTTATTTAGACAATTGAATGTTTTCATGCTATAGATCATTTAAAAAAATTACTAGAGTTAAATGTACTTCTCTACTTCAGGATTTACTATATTACTTTCAAAAAATTGTACATCATCTTCTTATTGATTACAACAAGACTTAAAAAACCCATTTCTATGATAAATAGGTTTTTGATTTATTTAGGTTTTTGCCATAGAGTACATGTGCTCAGTAGAGTGAGGCAGAGAGAGGGAAAGTAAGAAATCTCCCCCCGGGGGATGGCCATGGCACAATCCATTCTCCTCTTGGATTTTGGACATGCATGCACACGTGCCTGGAGTGATTTTCATAGTCATTGGGTCTGGGACTGAAACTGTGGTTGGCCATGTGCAAGTCCAGCACCTTAACCACCATGCCACCTGCTAGCCCCCAAAAGTGTTATTTTAAACTTACCTACTTTAAAATGACTTCCTTTTACCTAGAATTACATCCCTCCAGTGCCTTTAACCACCACAACACCTGCCAGTCCCCTGATATTTACTCTTAATCCTATAGAAATAGTGATGAGAGTAATCCTGTTCAGCTCTAAAGTCTTTGTTGTTACTTCTCTTTGTCACATTTTTTGAGAACTAGATTTCTAATTACACGTACCTTTATAAATCACTTTAGAAAGACCATTTTGAAGATGACTGTCTACAATTTTTCTCACTATATTTATTTGCAGTGTGAATTGATTAGGTAGAGACAGGTCAGCTATTCAGGACAAGATATTATTGTTTGAAGAGTCAACTGCAGTACATACAATTAATTTATTTAAAATATTCTTTTATATTGTCCTAATCTGTCATATTATTGTTCTTCAAAGAATTATTTCATTTTATTTATTATCATTATTTTTTAATTTATCCAGAGAGAAACAGAAAGTGAAAAATCAAGCTTCCAGGTCCAGGACTAGGACTGTGGACTGTCATGTGGGAGTCCAGACCTTAAGCACCACACTACCTGCTGAAGCCTATTGCAGTATGAATAACAGAAATACTTGCATCTGGGTAAAACAAAACAAGAACAAGAGTGTGTGCATATCTGTGTTTCCTTATAAAACCATGTGTACCAATCAAGGGTGCCTCACCTTGATCCCTAATCACTTCGCACAGGCCCCACTTCTTAACACCATAGTTGGGTTAAATTTCTATTTTCTTAATCCCTTGAAATAGCAACTAATTTTCAACACGTGAATTTTCAAGAGACACATTGAAACTATAGCCAATATATGGTTCTTTTGGTTTTAGAGAAATTTTTCCCATAGGGCACGTGTGTTCACCAGAGATACAGAGAGACAGAAAGAGAGAAATCAGCCCCCTTCCCCAGGGGGAATGGCCATGACGCAATCCCTTCTCTTCCATTCTTCCCTCAGGATTTTGGCCACACACACACATACACCCAGTGTGAGTTTTAAGCCACCAGGTCCAGGACTTGAACTGCCATTGACTATGTGGGAGTCCAGTGATGTAACCATTACACCATCTGCTGGTCCCAGAAAATAAATACTTCTTAAATATGTGTCAGGAAAAATACATTGTAGGAAGCTTATAACCATCCTGAACAAGTGGAAGAATAGATCAAAATTGTAAAATTTTGATATTCTTCCATGCAAATAAAATTTGACATGAAAAGCTAAAAAAGCCCAATGTAAAAAACAAACAAACAAACAAAAAAAACCAACACTGAAATCACATGGCTGTGCAAAGGTAAGAAAATGCTGCTAAAATTCTCTGCTGTGCTGAAAATGGCAACTAGCTGCTATAATGATACTGACTACTATAGTATGTTAAGAGTAAAGTTAGGAAATGATTACTATGTGTTAAGTGCTGTGCTTTCCATACTTGAACTCTTACTGCAGGGATTTTACCTAACTTCACAGATTCTGAAATTGGGAAAGATTAGGTGGATTGTTTAAAACCACGTGGATTAAAAATGGCAGAATCCAGATTATATCCAGGAAGTGTGTGTCACCAAACTCCTCTTTTGCCTGTATTCTGCTGTGTATACTCTGTGTGTGTGTGTGTGTGTGTGTGTGTGTGTGTGCACACGTGTGTGTGGGTGCACCTGTGTGTGCATACATGTGCTTATTATGGCTTCTTAATAAAATTGGCAGAATGTTTCTTAATTCTTTCTCCTCCTCTTTAACTCGAATACATTATATTATACAATATCCTTCAGTGTATAAATGAGAGAAAATCCTGTCCCTTCCCACAGAAGAGAAAATAAATTCTTACATAGCCTTGAAAATGCTCTGAGGGTTTTCTTTGTGAGTTTATGATTGCCAAACCTCTGATATCCAGGTCAGAGAATTGGTTTGTGTAAACCTTTTATCTCACAAATGGCCTCACATCTTTATGTGATTTAAGATAGGGTGAAGAAGGCCACCACTAAAATGGAAACATAGTTAATTATAGCGGCCAGTTTTTGTAAGTAGAAAGTGTTCAACTTCAAAGAACATTCAGACAAGAAAGTCTTCATAGGATTTCAATGAAAAACTCACCTCTAATAATAGAACATTTCCATTTAGGTTTTCTTCCCCTGCTGTATTCTTAATGCAATATAGGATTGGAAACCAGGAGTTCAGACTCTTATGACAGTGTAAGAGCTTTATTTTTTATCACAGTATTGACAATTCACTACAATGTCATGCATAATTTTAAGGGAACAATTTGTACTAATTAGGTAATAGGTAATAACCCTTCATTAGTATTCACTAGAAGAATATCAGTGTCTATTTTTAAATTTGGCCTTGATAAGTTTTTGAAATGGAGTTTCTCTTAGCATTTCCAGTTTTAGCGATTCCTTATGAAATGACATTACTAATGTTGGGCAGTTGCTGACCTGACAACCAGTGAAGCAAAGGTCAGTGATGAAAACAAACAAATTAAAAAATATATAAATGAAACTTTGAGGGGGCAAGTGGCAAGTCACAAGCAAATTAATATATACTTACATTTTCTAACAACTGATGTATTGAACATTATATTTTTAAGTCAACATTAAAAAGATTAAGATTATGTTTGTGTTTAACTAGAAATTTGGTGTTCCTACGGACAGCGTAACAGAGATACATTCTGCCTTGTTTTCTTTCTTTATTTTTATTTAATTTTCCTTCACTTTACCAATTACTAACCTTAGCATATATGAACATACATGCAAACATTTATACATGTATGTGTGTTTAGATAATAAATAGATATCTCAAATACTATAAGGAAATATGTTCACATATGTTCTAACATTCATTCATTTGTTCAATTGACAAATATTTATTAAATGTTTCTCACATCTCAATGTCTGAGTTAGAAACTGGGAATACAAGAATACATCATACTCATGTGAAATTTACAGTGCATCAAGTGTAACAACTGATATAGCATAATGTATATGGGAGCACAGCACAGAAAATGACCAGTTCTATGTTTAATGAACAAGAGAGTGAGGACAGAAAGGTTCAATCAAATGCTAGGAACAGAAACAATTCATGTACCTGGTTTACAAGGGGTTGGATGATAGAAAATATTCCAAGAGAGGAATCTGGGATAGGCAAAGACAGGAAATAGGGAGTATGGAACTACCATGTGGGGCAATGGGAAGAAATGGTATAGAAATGAAAGACAAGAGCCAAAGGAAAGAAGGATTTTGTTTTGTTTTGTTAGAGGTGTTTGCTATAGGGCTCATGTGCTCACCAGAGACACAGAGACAGAGAGAGAGAATGAGAAATCACCCCCCAGGGGTGGTGGCCATGCTGCAATCCCCTCTCCTCCTTTCTCCTCTCGGGACTTTAGGCACACATGCACACACACCCAGTATGAGTTTTAAACCACCAAATGGGGGACTCAAACTGTGGTTGACCATGTGTGAATCCAGCATCTCAATCACTACACTAAATGTTGGTCCCAAGAAGGATCTTTTATACCACCCCCAGAACCTTAGTGGAAGAGTTACAAGGAGTCTTAAATAAGGAAATGGTACTTGTATTTTCTAATTGATATTCTAGAAATGAATATATATGAATATATGGATAGGCAGGTCTATTATTAATGTATGGTTTTCTACTCATAATCTGATCTAAATGAGATACGTGTGCTGCTACTGAAAAAAAAATTCAAGAGAAAAAAATGCTACCTTTTCTTTGCTGAATATAAAGATTTAGAGTTTTCTTTTTATAAACAGTACTTCCTGCTATTTGCTTATTTTTTCACAACAAGATTGAAAGATATAACAATAAGAATGGCAGGTGTAGATATCAGAAACTATAGAGGGTTGGATAGTGGGGTGAGGGAGGAAGGGGCTCAGAAAAAAAAAAACATTTAATAGACACAGGGCAAGTTATCTGTTGAGGATTATGTACATGGTAATATTTTGACTTCCTTGATATGCAATGCACATATGCTTTGAAAAACCCAGACTGTATGTTATTAAGGTGTACAATGATTAAATGTAAAATATAGAAATATTTTGTAAAAATTTAGTATTGATATTTAACCATTGTGCATATATATGGGGTGCAGTGTGATACTTCAATACAAGTATACAATATGTAATGAACAAATCAGGGTAATTATCATATCTACCACTTCTGACGTTTATTATTTCTTCATTGTTAGGACATGGACAATTCTCTTTTGAAGTTATTTTGAAATATATATACAAAACACTATATAGATAGATAGATAGGCAGATAGATGCATTTTAAATTTGCTATAGGGTGTGCGAGCTCACAAGAGAGAGACAGACAGACAGAGAGAGAGAGAGAGAGATTGTGAAAGCACCTCCCAGGGAGGATGGTCATACTGCAATCCCTTTTCCTCCACTCTCCTCCCTGGATTTTGGGCATGTATACACATTTGCCAGAATGGTTTTCAAGCCACTGGGTCTGTGATTTGAAGTGGGCAGTTGGCCACATGGGATCTAGCTGCCTTAACCACCATGCCACTGACTGACCCAAAATACACAATATATTACAGTCAGATATAGTCACTGTGCTCTGCAATGGAACTTCTTTCTCCTATCTAACAATGACTTCGATTCTAAGGATCACTACTGTTACATGAACTGCCAAATAAGTTTTAAAAATTAGGCTTTGTAGACACTGTCTATTTTATGATAGATCTCAATTTCAGAGATGTTGGAATGTAAAAAAATAATGGGTTTTGGAGTCAATGAAGGTCTAAGAAATTAATAGATACTGTGATTAATCTATTAGTTTATTATTTTTCATTTTCCTCTGTTAATATGACTTCCCTGTGGGTGAAAATACTTCCCATTGACATTTGCATGACCATGTGCCTTGCTTCAATCAATGGACTGGGGCCCAAAGCGATGGTGTTGCAGCTCTGAGCTGGATCTTTAATAACAATTTGAGATTTGCCAGTTCTTCTTGTTCCTGTCTTCCACCATGAGAGAATAATAACACTATATAGCAGTTGTTTATTGGTTAGGGTTTTGGAATGAGAAGACTTTTGGAGCAAATCCACAGTACAGAGTGAGAAGACCTTAACTTGACCCATAGTGTAGAAAAAAGCTGCAGCTGATCTGCAGACACATGATTGAGTAATAAATGTCTGGTGTCATATGTCACTGGAATTTGGGAGTTGTTTGTTGCTTCAGCAAGAGTGGACAATTACAACATTATAGTAAAACAAACAAACAAAAATATATGGCCTTCTGGTGTGAAACGACCAAGTAAGCCCTTAAAACAAATGTGCCCTAGTCACATATATCGACTGAACCATCTCTCATTTCACATACAAACTGTTTGCTAAAAAGGGTAGCAAGAAACGAAAAATGAAATGGAATCAATATTGTGTTAGAGCCTGACTTCTCTGGCCTAGATTGTCAGGCAGACTCTGACAAATGAAGGCTGATGGATGGAAAAACACAACATTGTGCAGTTGAGTTTCTTTCTCTTTCCCCTCATGCTGGGTGACTGTTCTTTTATTTATCTACAATTAGGTTTTCTAGACTATTGCAACGTGGTTCTCTTTCACTGTAACTGCATGCTGTCAAGTATGTGCCAAGCTGATTGACAAAGAATGACAGGTTCTCTCTTTCCATTCTGAGCTAATCAAGGCCAGCTCACCAAAGGGAGGCTATTTTTTTTTCCTGATTTAGAGATTTATGGATTTCAAAAATAATCTGTCCAAATATACAAAGTATAATGCATTATTGATTTTTAAAGTGGCAAGGGTTGTGAAACCAAAAAGATATAATCTACTAAGCGGCATACCTGGAATGTTCAAGTCCAACAAGAGAGTGGACATAGGTGTGATCTTGAAGTAATGAGACAGATATTCAGAAGCCTGTCAGGGAATTTCCCCATTCTTTAAGCAGTCATTTTGGCAATAGGATTCTTTCTGCCAATGAAATCGTACCCAAAGTCCTCCAACAAATTACTTCATCCATTCAATAGATATTTACAGACTACCTAGTATGTGCCAAACGCTGTAGTAGATATTATATATGTAACAGTGAGTAAAACAGGGGCCAGCAGGTGGTGTGGTGATTAAGGGGGCTAGACTCCCACATAGCCGACTGTGGTTTGCGTTCTGGACCTGGCAGTTTGCTTTCTCACTCTATCTCTCTCACTCTGTTTCTCTCTGGTCAAATTAAAAATATATAAATAAATAAATAAAGTTACAAAAAATAATCTTTTAAAAAATTTATTTAAAAAAAACAGTGAATAAAACAGAAAAAAAAATTCTCATCCTTATAAAGATTATATGGAATAACAGTAATGGAAACATTATGGTGTACCAGAGAGAGAAAAGTGGTACAGAAAAGAAAGAAAGCAAGAAAGGAAGGAAGAAAGCAAGCAAGCACTGGGTGAGTATAAGAGATGCATGTACAGGCAAGGGAAGATGGGATATATAAATGTTCAAAAGTGACTACAGGAAAAGCCTCACGGAGGAGGTAGTATGTGAATAAAGATCTGGAGGAGCTGAGGGAACTGATCAAACAGATATCTTAAAGAAAAATAATCCGTACGGAGGAGACAGCAAGAGAAATATCTCAAGGAAAAATAATCCGTACGGAGGAGACAGCAAGTGCAAAGGCCCTGAGGCAGGAATGTGTCTGTTATGTTTAAGAAAATAAATAAGGAAGCCAACATGAGTGGAGTTAGTGAACAAATTGAGAGTGGTAGAAGGACAGCCAGAAAAATTAGAGAGGGAGGAGATTAAGTCCTACCAGGCCTATTTTTAAAAGAGTTTGGCTATTATTTTGAGTAAGATTAGGAACTATAGAAGGGTTTTCTTTTTTTTTTTTTCCTAAAGTTTTTACCAGAGGGCAAGTGTGCAAACCAGAGAGGGGGGGAAAGTGAGAAATCAACCCTTGGGGGTTTGGCCATGCCAAATCACGTCTTCATTCTTCTCCCGGGATTGTGGGTACATATGCACATGCACCTGGAGTGATTTTCAAGTTGCCAGATCTGGGACTCAAACTGTAGTCAGCCATGTGGGAGTCTAGCATTTTAATCATGCCACCTGCTGGGCCCTGGAAGAATTTTCAGAAGAGGAGTGATGGGATCTGTCTTAGTTTGATCATAGTTATAAAGCGATTCATAAAGGGCCTAAATCTCCACTGTTTAGGGCGAAGTAGTTGTCTATTAAAATCTGAAACTTTTGGAGCAAGCAGGTGGCATGGTGGTTAAGGGCGCTGGACGCCCACATGGTGGACTGTGGTTGAAGTCCAGGACCCAATGACTTGCTTTCTCACTTTCTCTCTCTCACTCACTCTATCTCTCTCTGGTCAAATTAAAATAAAATGAAATAAATACATAAAATAAATAAAGTTAAAATTTAAAAATAAAAACTTACTAAAAAAGAAGAGATGGAGAGGTTTTCATTTCTCTTAAATGGAGACAAAAGAAAAAAATAGAGTAGATAAATAGAATTATAATCCGAGAAAGCAAAGCTCATGCTCTTGTGACATTTGATTAAATCTCGGTTAACTCTTGGAGAATGAACCAGGAGGATGAATGAAGGCTGGACTTGGAGGGAGAAGGGGGAGACAGTAAGAGCCATTGGGATGAGCCCAAACTTTTTTTTTTTTTGAGAGGTTTTTTCACTATAGGGCCTGTGCGCTCGCCAGACAGAGAGAGACAGAGAGACAGAAAGCGAGAAATCACCCCCCAGGGGGGTTGGTCATGCTGGCCACCCATGTTCGAGTCTGAGACCTGGAGGCTTGCTTTATCACTTTCCTTCTGTCTCTCTCTCTCTCTCTCCCTCTCTCTCTCTCTGTTATTCTTGTCAAATTGAATGATCATCATCATCATCATGAATAAAATTAAACACTTCTTTTTTAAAAAAGGAACATACATTTTTCCACTAGCTCTTTATATAGTTTCACAGAAAGACAATTTATAATTATATTTTAGAGCAGAGGTCAGTAGATTTTTTTAAACAAATTATTCATTTAATTAATTAATTAATTAATATTAGATTCGAACACTGGGAAATAGAAAGAGAGAGGGAAAGTGAGAAAGCGAGCCACCAAGTCCAGGACTTGAACTGTAGTCAACCATGTGAGAGTCCAGCACCTTAATCACCATGCCACCTGCCAGTCCCACAAATATTTTCTATAAAATATAAAGCCAGATAGTAAATATTTTGCTATCATACCGGAATTTCATCAATGTAGCACAAAAGGAGCCAGAAATAATATGTAAGCAAGTGGGAGTTTTTCTGTTCCAATAACTATTTACAAAAACAGGTGGAGGGTTGAATTTGGCCCTGGGACTAGTTTGCTGACTCTTGCTTTAGTACATTACCATGTTGTTGGAATGAATTAGCTAGGGATAAGAACATCTGGGTTCTATGATGTGTAGCAAGTTACTTAACTCCTCTGAGTTTCAGTATCTTTGGTTATAAAATGCATGAAAATGACAAGTATTATTGTGAACAAAGACTTATTAATAACATTTGCACCTCTGCATGGGAATTTGACCTTCGCTTAACTTTCTAGCTTTGTTTTCTCTGGAAAACTGATAATGTTGGAATGATGCCAAATGTGTTAGTAAGCAGCATTGCTTCTGATAAAAGAACTGACCCTGATTGGTAAATTACCCCTTGCTTAGTTGTTCTATATATGAACTCTAAAAAGCCTATTGGAAAACACAGTAATACAGATTCCTCAGTATAGCAGCTCTTATATTGGGCTTATCCCTTCTGTGGACCTCAGAAACTCTACCTAAGTTACAAGACATTAGCTCCTGGAGCACACGAGGCTTCTAGGTCAATGTTGACTCAGCACCTCTGTGTGAGGCTCCTTCCTTTGCACCTAAGCTGCCATCTGGGAGCAGGTGGGTGTTGCAAAATGAGTACCACTTACATGGCTGCACAGTCTACTGTGCCTTCTAATCCCATTAAAGAAAGATGCCTGATGCCACCTTGCTGGTAAACTATGTTTCTCTAGTTTTCTAAGTTTGATGTTGAATATGGTCGATGACAGCCTTGTTCAGTTGCACCTAATAAAAGAAGACTTCCTGATGGGTCTGAACAAAAATCAATTCTCAGACTTACTTTTTATTTCTACAGGTTAACTACTCTGAAATTTTATAAATGATGGTGTATCATAGTCTAATTGGTAGCACTTTTTTTCTTAGTGACAAATAAAATAATGATGCATAGTCTAATCAATGGTGTTTTAGCAACAATAAAATATGGTATGTGCCCAGGCTCTTCATAGCAGGTCAGGATCAAATGATTTAGTATATGCAAAGGTAATACCAACTGCTACCAACTATTGAAAATGTACTGAGTGTAAACACTCTGCTATGCACTTAACATAAATCATCTTAATTAATCTCATTCAATCTCTACCATAAGCCTTTCAGTAGACACTTTTCTCATTGTTCAGATTAAAAAAATAGAATCAGGAAAAGTTAAGAACCTTGCCTAAGGCACAAGCTAATGAATGGTGGTTCTGAAATGTGAACCTTGGACTGTCTGATACAAACTCTGTACACTTAATTGCTCTTCTATAGGTTTTATGAGTTTATTTAAACATAAAACCAGTATAAATTTAGATTTTATTTGATGAATCCCAGGGCTTAGAATTTGAACAGAGTGGTTTCAATGAGCATGTCATTTTAGATTAAGTGAGGTTTCTCAATTTCAGATTTATTGCCATTTAGACTAGACAATACTTTCTTGTAGGGGGCTGACCTTTGTACTGTAGGATGTTTTGCAGTATCCCTGGCCACTAGTTACAAGATGCTAGTAGCATTTCTTCCTCCCTCAGGTATGATAATTAAAAATGTTGCCAGAAATTGCCAAATTCCTCCAGGGGATAAAATCACCTTTGATTAAGAACCACTGAATTATTGTATATATAGATGAACAAGTGGGACAAAAAGTCTGTCTATTCCTAGTGTACATTTTCAATATACAAGTTCATGTACTCTTTCAGATGCCCTACTAAGCAAACTATGACTAAAATTCAGTTGAACATGATTCTGATAAACTCTAGCTGTAATTGCATCTTTCGATTTCTGCCTGAATTTTTCCTGAAAACACCACCAAAATATTCCAAAGGGATAAAGAAATACAGTGTAGCTATGAATGGAGACACATATTACAGCAGGGAATTTTGACATATGGCTGAATCATGACTAGTAAGAGTTGCATTAATTTAAAACAACATAGAACATCTCCAAGCTATTACCCATATGGTGATTGGACACATTTCTTGATGTCTTGACAGAATATTTATTAAAAATATAACTATTCTTAGCATTACCAGTTTCTCTTAAACTTAAAGCATCAGTTAGGGTAACTTTCATTAAAAGCAGTGAAAAGAGCAATTCAATTCTGACTTTCTGATGCACACACACTTCAAATAAAAATTAAAGATGTTTTTCTTTTTACTATTAGGTGCTGTACCAAAATTATAGTCATTATGTAAAACAACTCTTTCTAAATACTCCCATAACTTGTAAACTCAAGTAATCAAATGGGTAATTGAATTAAACTTGTGTTTCCTTTTAATTGGCAACAAGCCCCCTGAGTTTTCTCTTCTGAATAGCCTCTCCTTAAACATGTACAGAAAACAAAGTAGTATAAGTGTTTCTTGAGAAAAGCGCATGATGGAATAAATACCCTTTTCTGGTTAACTCAACATGTAAGCCTCCATGTTGAATATCAAGTCTTCATCCAGTCCGTCATACTTATTTATTTTTAAAATTTGCTATAAGGTGTGTGCATTCACAAGAGAGAGGTGGGGAGAGGGAAAGTAAGTAAGCAACCCCCACAGGGGAAGGGCACTTTGCAATCCCTTCTCTTCCATTCTCCTCATAGGATATTGGGGATGCTTGTACATGTGCTTGCATGTTTTTCAAGCTGTTGGGTCCAGGACTTGAGCTGTGTAGTTGGTCATGTGGGTTCCAGCCACCTTAAGCACCATGCCACTGGCTAGCCTATTACTTTTTATACTCTTGTATTTCTTACAATTTCTATGCCTCTAGCTAAGCAACCATGTACATTGGTCCCTGAAAAGTTAGTGATAAGGTTTTGGATAAAATGCATGCAACTCTGAATTCAGCTAAAACCCAGAATATACAGAGAACTCATTTTATTCAGTAAGAGAAATCAAGCAATCCATTGGACAATTGGGCTAAGTATACTATCAACTTACAGATGGAAAAATGTGAATGCCCAACAAACATGAGAATTTGTCCAGCCAGGGATACTCAAATTAAAACTCATGCCATTTCCTGCCACTGGTAGAAAAGTAATTTGCAATACATAATAAAACTAAAGATGCGGATACTCTAACGAGCCAGTAATTCCACTTAAAGGTATGCTTATATGGGCATATGAGGAAATCTACAAAGTATGTTCTTTCAGCAATATTTGTATTAGCAAAAAACTGGAAACCACCTACATGATGATTTATTGTTAATCTAATAACCGTGTTCATTGTTTTGTTCCTATTAAAATAGAGAATACTTTTTACCAGCTTACATCTTTATTTTAAAGCCATTTTAAAACTGTTTTGATTTTTATGGTTTCCAAAATTCTATTTAGCCTATTCATAAGCAAAGTTAATGCTTCTATTAATAACTCATTCATTGAAGATATTAAAGATAATAGAATAACATGCTGTCTCTAACAAATCTGACTTCAGTTACAACAGCATACACAATATGATGTCCAAATAACATCTGCTTAGTTTCAAGTGAAGCATAATAGTGTGTATGCAAGTATGTATATATTTTTGCATAAATTGGTATTTTTGTTATCGCTCCAATTATGTAAATCACTAATACTTATTACTATGCTAATACCAGAAGATATATTGTAATAAAGGTTACCATGAATTATTAATTTTGTTTCTTATCACCTATTTCATCAAGTAATTTTAAAAGGCAGAGACACCTATTTATCCACATTTTCTTTTTATGTCATTTTCAAGAGTTTCCTCAAAAAAATCTTGAAAATTAAAAGTATGCACACATAGTTTTATAATTTCATGGGTCAATAAGTAGAATTTGCATTGGATCCTACATATTCTTGTGAGTGCTTCCATGTTTTGCCTGATGAATACTTAGTAGAATTATTCATTTTAAGAATGTCAATTTCATTTTAATAACTAGTACATTACAAAACCATGTATTATTATAAATAGATTTTGAGCTGTTTAACCTTAAAATAAAACTTTTACTAAAATAGTCCAAGTTATATAATTATGACTTCTGTTATTAACTATGTCTTTATGCCTTCTTATGATCAGTAATTGAGTATTCATTATGTACAGACAAGGCATTGAAGTATTTAGAAGTTGGAAGTCATAGCTTCAAATGTATTGAACATGCAAGCACTACTTTTTTTAAACATGTATTGTTTTAGAACTATAAAGCAATTTAATACATTTATACTAGGTAATAATTTAATCAGTTAATTTACTCCTGGAGTAATTCTTTTTCAAAATATATATCACATATACTGCTGCTGCTCAAAGGAGAGCCAAGAATGAGGGAACAAGACATGTAAATAGGAAAACATCAGTTATCTATCCATTTAGAGGTATTTGAAGGTATGCATGTGTGTGTGTACATATAGATATGTATACATATATTTGTGCATATATAATTTAATAACTATTATATGTATACATATATGTGTACATATATGTGTGTACACACACATCCATATACATACACAGTCACAAAGATTATGGCCATAGATTCTCTTGCTTGTATTTTTCCCCACAGTACCTTATAGAATGCTCTACCTGTAAACATAAAATTTATCTCCCCTCCCAAGTAAAAATGTAATGAGTGGCTTTATGTTGCTGTAACTTCTTGGCAGACATCCTAACCCATAACGATCATCATGCTTGCTTTTAGAGGTGTCATAATTATGTATTTAAAATTTTAAGTGTTCTTCAGTGGTAACTCACAGATTTAAGGGTCCCTTTAGTAACTAATATAGTTTAGTGAGCAGAGCACAGTATTTCCTAATAAAAATAAAAGCT
>NW_006160117.1:8012875-8068471 GCF_000334495.1 Tupaia belangeri chinensis
GCAGGAAAGATACTTACTAGGCAGGCAAGGGACACTGCTGCAGAAAGCAGAGGGTAAGAAGAGGGTACCAGGACCTGCATGGAGATCTTAGTTCATGTATATGTACTTTTCCCTCACCTGCCAACCCAGCTGCCATCTTAGAAAAGACCAGAAGGAGCATGAAGATATCTGAAAGACTGGCCATTTATCCAAGAGATACTAACTCATACAAAGAGATTTACTAACTTGGCTACAGAAGTTCCTCTTTTTTGTTTCCTTCCTTTCCTGGTCTCACCATCTTATTTCACCATCATTAGGCTTCCTGAGATTCCCTCCTAAATAAATTACCAACAATCAAATCTCTAATGTGTATATTTTGGGGATTACAACCCAAGTTTTAAAGTTTTTCAAGAGTTTTGAGTGGTTAGAGATTATTTTGTTCTTAGAGGATATGGGTGATGAGAGATCTGAAAACTTTCTCTTTTTTTTGGAGAGGTTTTCACTATAGGGTGCGTGCACTCGCCAGACAGACAGAGAGAGACAGAGAGATAGAAAGCGAGAAATCACCCCCCCCCGGGGGGGATGGCCATGCCGCAATCCCTTCTCCTCAATTCTCCTCTCAGGATCTTGGGCATGCACGCACATGCGCCTGGTGTGAGTTTTAAGCCACCAGGTCCGGGACACGAACCACGGTCAACTATGTGGGAGTTCAGCAACATAACCATTATGCTAACTGCTGGTCCCAAGAGATCTGAAAACTTTTTATTGAGGAAGTAGCCTTTGAGTAGGACTTCAAAGATTGAAATTAATTTGGAAAATTGGGAGAATTGGGATTTCTAGGGGTGACCACAAATAACCACAGGGATAAAGCAAAACTAGAGAATCAACTGGTACTTCAATAAAAGACCACACGATCAGAAAATATGTGTTCTTATGCTATGGACTGTGAATGGTTTTTTTTTCCCCTCACACTTTGGGTTGAAATCCTACCTCCCAGGGTTATGGTATTAGGAAGTGGGGCATTTGGGGGATGGTCAGGTCATGAGAGTGGAAACTTCATGAATGGGATTAGAGTTCCTATAAAAGAGGTCCAAGAGAGACCCCTCATCCTTTCCATCATATAAGAACACAGAGATAATGCACTGTGTATGGAGCAGAAACCTGGCCCTTACCAAACACTGAATCTGCAGTGACTTGACATTGGACTTCCAATCTCCAGAAATCTTATAAATAAATGTCTGTTTTTTATAAGCAAAATGAAAGAGGGCTGATCATGTAGCTCAATGGTTAAGGAAGTCGTGTCCTACACGGCCAATCTCAGCTCAAATTCTCACCCTGGTAGCTAGTGAAAACATGCCAGGTACATGTGCAAATGTGTCTCGAATCCTGATAGGATGGAGAAATAGAGACAGGATTGTAGCATGACTACAGCCCACTGGAGGGTGTTCTCTCCTTCTCTCTCTCTTCCCATTTGTCTCTGGAGAACACACATCCCCCTGGAAATTAACAAGAAAAATAGAAAAGAGAGACGGAGGGGATTATTATTTCGTAGTGAGGTAATTTCCTCTTGCTATCTGATATGGGATGGGTTATAAGGATTACTGAGGAATAAATGAAGATGTCGTCTTTATATAAATCAATATTTGACCCTAAGACATATCCATGTAACTTCTACAGTATATTTATTATATTTATGCTTATTTGCCTACTTACGAATCTATGACAATGTTTTTCAAAGTTTGGTTCCACAGGCCAGCAGCATCAGCATCACCAGGGAACTGCATTTTAACAAGATGCTCAGCTTATTCCTTGCACATTAAAGCCTGAGCAGCATGGCTCTAGATAGCATATAGTAGAACTAGGAATGGGTATGTGCTAATGCCAGAATTTTAATTCATTTCCATACTTATGGATATAACACTTGTTTGTCAATGATACAGCTTTATGCAGAATAAACAGATTCATGGATGTGGCTTTGCAAGACAATCTAGTCAGGTGGCTGAACCTTTTTTTAAAAAAGTTCTTAGAAAAATCATGCTGTTTTGAGTATTGCAAATTGTAAGTACACAGTTATTTTGAATGTATCTGAAATCCCTGCCTACTATTTTCTACCAATACCCACTGCCATCAAGGGTAGTAACTTGCAAGTTCAAAACCTTCCTCATTTAACTTCCATTGTTCCTCCCCTATATTCTGTCTGCCAATCAAAGCCACCCTTTGGGCAATAAAGCTGGTAAACCAGGGGGTCTATTCATCCACTTAAACAGAAGTTGTTTGAAAACTGTTGGAAGTATTCCCATCTTTCTCTCCCACACATACTCAGGAAAGGATGGCATACGTGTGCAGGGCCAAGCTTTCTTTCAAGTACATTAAAATATAGTGATAACATTGCTTCCAATGTTCTCACATAAGATCTTCCAAAGTATCATTATCTAAACTTGCTTTTAACAGAGCAGTGAGAGACTGTTAAGTAAAAATTCAAAATTCTAGTATGCAGTAATAGCATGATTCAAGAAAGTATAAGAATATGTAGGGTGACAAAATGACTTTTAATAGTATACTTGGAGGAAGAGAATCATCTTGAAAAGGTTAGGTCTGCTGTGGAGGAAACAGTATAATATTGGTGAGTGAAAAACAAAAAACGGAACCCTTTCATCCTTATTGGGTTTGTTTTTTATATGTCAAGAGGAATGATATTCTGACTGCAAAGAATAAAACAAACAGCAATGAGAGGGAGCTGGCATCCAAGATGGGTAAAGAGATTAGAAAGCCCCCAGCTGTTGAGAATTAACTCTCTTGATCTAGATAAATGACATCTCAGGACACTAATAAAACTGATGAGTCAAATGGCAAAGCACTGTGGGGGATCTTGAAAATGGGGAAGTGCAGGTTTTGATTTTAATAAGGAAAAAACAAGGTGTGGGAATAAAATTACCATCTTCCAAATAGTTATTTCAGGCTAGGCTACAAAATGTAATGCAGAGAGAAGTCACAGCCTTTCATAGTTGATGAAGAATTTGAGAAGAATGGGAGTCAAGTTGACACAGGTGCTTTCAAAAGCCAAATACTTTTCTAACCATCACATCATGGTTATATAGATAAGAAAAAGAAAGCAAATATTTACATATCAGCCCCAAATTTTACAAACCTGTATTTATTTTATAATTTGTCAACACATTGAACTTCTGTCCAAGACTGTTTGCTAAAAAGGGCAAAGATCATTCCTATGCAATTCAAAGGTCAGCTTTGATATTTTCAGGTTATAACCTTGAGACTAGAATCTATTTGTCACAGAAAACATTTGTTAAAACCTCTCTTATAGAAAGCCTTGCTTTTACTTCAAGTAGTAAGCTGTATTTGTCTCCACAAGAAAAAAACAACCCAATAGAGAAAATGGCCAAAGAATATACCAGAAAGTGCCAGAAAAGGAAATGAAAATGATTGTGAAGAAAATTTTTAAAAATGTACTTACTCAAAAGTAGAATGCAAAGTAAATGGGCAGGGAAGTATCATTTTTTTCTTGTTTAGAAGGTCAAAAAAGTTGATGACACACTAAGTGGGCAAAAATGTGGGGAGAAAAAAAATCCCTTCATACTATTTGTAAAAATGCTCTACATACAGCAATTTGTCCATATCTACTAAAATGACACCATTGTGACCCAGCCATTCTACTTCTAGGAACTTACCCTTTGGATACACTTGCAAAGTATGAAATGACATGTGTACAAAGTTCTATATTGTCACATGATAGCAATAGCAAAAATTCAAAATAAACTAGATGACTCATTAAGTAGAATTCTGGTTAAATGGTACATCCTCAGAATGGAATAGAATAGTATGCAACTGTATAAATAAAAACAAAATGAGAAAGCTCTTAAAGTGCTAACATGGAAAATAATTGCCAATGTATATCATTAAGTGTAAATAAATACCATGCAGAAACAGTGTTTATAGTATTCTAACAGATTTTTTTTTTTTTACAGAAGACAGGAGAAGGAAAGAATACACACACACACACATGCATACACACACACATACACACACACACATACCCTATCCTTAAAAGGCTATCTGGGAAACTGAAAACTGTGAGAGTCTATGGGGAGAGAAACTGGTTGGCTAAAAGATAGCAATGCAAGAGGGAAGTCATACCCTTTTATGTTTTTGAATTTTACACTACTAGAAAATATTACATATTTAATAAACAAATACAGTGATTTATACTATTTTTTTTTTTTTTTGCTTTAGGCTGTGTGTGTTTGCTGGAGAGACAAAGAGACAGAGGGAAAGTGAGAAATCACCCCTCAGGAGTATGGCTACGCCACAATCCCTTCTGTCTTCCATTTTCTTCCTGGGATCTTGGGCACTCAAGTACACGTACCTAGTGTGATTTCGAAGCCACTGGGTCTAGGACTTGAACCATGATTGGCCATGTGGGAGTCCAGAAATGTAACCGCTATGCCATTTGCTGGTCCCAATATTTTAAAGTTTGTCACAGAAAAATGAATTTACTTCTAACTTTGATTTTTGTTTGTTTGTTTCTGAGAAATGTTTGCTATAGAGAGGGAGAAAGTGAGAAATCACCCCCCCCCCCCCCCGGGGGAGGGCGCCCACCACCACCACCTCTCACTTCTCCATTCTCCTCTCAGGATTTTGGGCATGCATGTACATGCTCCCAGCGTGAGTTTCAAGCTGCCAGGTATGGGACTTGAGGTATGATTGGCCACGTGGGAATCTAGCACTTTAACCACTATGCCACCTGCTGGTCCCCAACTTTGTAATAATTAACTAAGATGGGCTCACTGACAGAGCACTAACTAATTTTACATAAGAATGCAGATTATGGGGCAGGCAGTTGGCATAGTGGTGAAGGGTGTTGGACTCCCACATGGCCGACTGTGGCTTGCTTTCTTACTTTCTCTTTCTATGTCTCCCTCTCTGGTCAAAATAAAAGAAAGGAAGAAAGGAAGAAAGAGAGAAAGGAAGGAAGGAAGGAAGGAAGGAAGGAAGGAAGGAAGGAAGGAAGGAAGGAAGGAAGGAAGTTAGATAAAATGATTCTTTTAAAAATGCAGATTATTTTAAATTTAGAAACAAAAATTAAATGAAATGTAAATGAAGACAGTAGTTCCACAAGCAATACTTATCCATACTGCATGCTATACAATGATAATTTGTGTTATATTCTATTTATTATACCCTAAAATATTTTGTTCTATTTCATTTTGCCCATGAAATTCATTTCGTATCTCATTAATGGGTTACTACTGAGCATTAGTTAAAAAAAAAAAAATTAACATCATCTTCTCCTCTTTTTTTCTATTACTAAAGTTTTACTCCGGGACTGTGGTGCTCCTCAACAATTTCAGTAGCTTCTTGATGACTATTTTTGGTCCTATGTGACTCGAATCTGGGAGTTTACCAGTCACCTCTGTTTAATGGTTTCCATTTCTCTCAAAGATAATGTCTAAGTTCCATAAAGTGCAACCGGAACCTTCCGAAAACTGGGCTACACTTCACTGTCACTGGATTTTTTTCTCATACTTTATGCCATTACTCACCTTCATATCTTCTTTCTAGAACCCTTTTCTCTTCCTACATACATATTTTGCTCTATTGATTCCTGCTCATCTTTTTTTTAAAAGAGAGATTTTTGCTATAGGGCACATGTGCTCACGTGAGAGACAGAAAGACAGAAAGACAGAAATTACTCCCCAGGGAGATGGCCACGCTACAATCCCTTCTTCTCCAGTCTCCTCTGGGGATCTTGGGCACATGCGCCCAGCATGAGTTTTAAGCTGCCGGATCTAGGTCTCAAACCGTGTATGATTATGCACGAGTTCTGTGATGTAACCATTATGCCACCTGCCGGTCCCACCTACTCATCTTTTAAAGACCCAAAGCATCAGATTTTCCAGGAGACTTTCCTGAGACCAAAGCTTGTCAAACTTTAGCAAGTGAACGAACTGGAGGATTTTTTTTTAAGAGATTTTTTTGCTATAGGGCACATACGCTTGCCAGAAAGACAGAGAGAGATAGAGAGACAGAAAGTGAGAACTCACTCCCCAGGGGAATGGTCATGCCACAATCCCTTCTCCAACATTCTGCTCTCAGGATCTTGGATCTTGGGCACATGCGCATACGTGCCCACTGAGTTTAAGCCACCAGGTCCAGGACTCAAACCACTGTCAACAAACCACTATCAACTACATGGGAGTCCAGTGAGATAGCCATTATGCCAACTGCTAGTCCCCTGGAGGACTTGTTAAAATATACATCCCTGGGCATCACATCCACCAATTTTTTTTTTTTGGAGAGGTTTTTGCTATAGGTGCATGCACGCGCCAGACAGACAGAGAGAGACAGAGAGATAGAAAGCAAGAAATAAGCCCCTGGGGGGATGGCCACGTCGCAATCCCTTCTCCTCCATTCTCCTCTCAGGACCTTGGGCATGCACGCACACGTGCCCAGCGTGAGTTTTAAGCCACCGGGTCCGGGACATGAACCGTGGTCGTCTACGTGGGAGTACAGCGACATAGCCATTACGCTAACTGCTGGTTCCTTTTTTTTTTTTTTTTACAGAGAAGATTTTTGCTATGGGGCATGTGTGCTTTCCAGAGAGACAGACAGAAAGAAAGCAAAAAATAACCCCCAGGAGATAGTCACAACACCATACCTTCTCCTCTATTCTCCTCCAAGGATTTTGGGAATGTGTACACATGTGCCCGGTGTGTTTCAAGCCTCTGTGCCCAGGACTCAAACAACAGTCGGCCATGTGTGAGTCTAGAGCCCCAACCACTATACTACCTGCTGCCCCCCCCCCCCCTACCCATGAATTCTGATTAGGGAGATCTATGGAGAGGCTTAAGGATTTCCATGTCTAATAACCTTCTAGGTGATGCTGGTTCAGGGACCATGTTTAAGAAGTTGTGCTCTAAGCAATACTCTGGCTTAACTGGGAATCACTTTATGAGTGCACTACAAAGCATTACAACATTTATACACAGATTGTGCTTAATACACTGAGGCATATTTATATATCAACTCATTTCTAAGCAAATTGAGAGTGAGGATCACCTTAGCCTAATGGAATATCATAGCCAGTCAATAAATCGTTTATTAGCTGAATAGAAATTTCATTAGTTTACCTAGAGAAATTAGTTTGCAATGTATGCAACTAAATTTCTTGTGTATTTTAGCAATACATCAAATAAAGTCTTCAAATATATACTTTTTGACAAAATGAAACCATTTTAATTGCATAGGAAATAAAGCAGTAAGCATTTAAGAACTAATTGAGAAATTTCAACAACAGAAATTGATGTCACAATAGAGGGAGGCTGTTAGTGATGCGCTAGAGAACTTTGTCTTAGGATTCAATGTATTTGAATTTTTTCACAACACAGATAAAATTACAGAAGCCAGACATATCAAATACGACATCGAAAAGAAACTTTAAGAGACTGCAATACATTAGAGAGCAAAATCAGGACCCAAAGGTGCCCTCCTCCTCATCCCTACTATTAGCTGGATGGATAGGCTAAAACTTTTATTTCAAGTATCTTGGAATTAAGAACAGGTTTTCTTTTGGGGGGGTGAGAAGGTGGGCAAAGTGAGGGGTGCAGTAGTAGTGGGGTAGAAAAGTCATAACAGATAAGGGAGGTGGTGAGTAGGAGGACGAGACTGAGTTCTCTGAAAGACAGTAACTGGTATCACCAGAAATGAGCCAGAAACCAGAATTGCCAGAAATAAACCAGAACCAGACACAGGGTGGCAAGGCCAGTTCATGATGCTCCCTCACACTGGCAGTTGGTTTCTTACGTGTTCTCTGCCTTGGTTAGTACTGGATCAGAAAACAGGATGCATTGAACCTAAAATTCAGGGACTTCAATAGATAAATTTGAGGAAGGCCAAGGAAGGAGCTGACAGCCTTGCCTTTAATTCTAACGGATAGACAGCACAAGGGCAGGATGGCAGAAATATCATCTAGAAATATTACATGTCAAAAACAACTGGGATTGTAGACACTAGTAAGTTCAGCATGAGTCAACGGTGTTACACAAGCTTTGCTGGAGAGAACAACTATTCAGTGGTTAAGGGCACAGACTAGGGTGTTTTGGCAGCTTGTGAAGTGTCCAGTCAGGGACTGGGTACCC
Source organism: Tupaia belangeri chinensis (assembly GCF_000334495.1). NCBI lineage: Eukaryota > Metazoa > Chordata > Mammalia > Scandentia > Tupaiidae > Tupaia > Tupaia belangeri. Next base: position 8,021,008 of record NW_006160117.1, read on the forward strand.
TTTTCTCCTCCACATAGAATGCTTATCTTGTGTGGTGGTTAAAGTGTCTGAATCCCACATGACCAACTGCACCGTTCAAGTACTGGACTCAGCACTTAAAAAATATACATTGCACTTGTGTGTGAATTCCCGAAATCTCCAAAGGAAGGCGAGATGGTGATAAAGGGATTGCAGCACAATATTTCTCATGGAGGTGAGTGCTTTCTCACCTTCTCTCTTTCTCTCTCTGGTAAGTGGACAAGCCCTCTAGCAAAATAAAACTAGCAAAATTTTCAAAAAAAAAAAAAAAAAAGGCTTCTCTCTGTTAGAATGGTTATCTTCAGACTAAGTTTGTCCCTGGAGGTACACAAAATCTTCTGTGGATATGTGAGCAAAAATTGTTACTGGAACCAGATGGAACCAGTTTCTAGATTCTCAGGTTCTACAAGAGATTTGACTTGGTTTGTTCCTGTGGTAGACATATTCCAGTTTTTTTTTCCTCGCTTTTTGGTTAATGCTAGTTGCTCTCCAATTTTACAAAAAACAAACAAACAAACAAACAAACAAACAAAAAAAACAAAAAACACACACACACACACACAAAAAAAACACCTCTCTGATCAATTACAATGATGCATTGTGTCCAATACTTATATCAAATAAAAGTACAATTCAAAGTACTAGTGACTAAATTCTGCCTTTTTAAAAAAAGAATTACTTATTCAATTTTATTTAGTATTATTATTATTATTTAAATTTGTGATAGGGCATGTGCACTCAACAGTCAGGCAGAGAGAGAGAGACAGAGAAAGTCAGAAAGCAGGCCACTAGGTCTGAAATTCGAACAGTAGTCAACCAGTGCCTTAATCAACATGCCACCTGCTAGTCCCTGAAATCTGCCTTTAATCAAGAACAATCTAGTACTTATTCATCCAGATCATTAATAGGTTAAATTTCTAATACAAATCCACTGACTATGCTTAATAATTTCTTATCAAAAAGTATGCTTATATTTAGGTTATTTGGTTATTACTACATATATTTCATATTAATAATTATAGATATAACTGAATATAACAGACTTTTAAAATACCTGGAGCCTTAGAGTCATAGAAAATTATTTTTAAAAATTGAATTGAAGGGTCCAGCAGCTGGCATAGTGGTTATGTCATGGGGTCCCACATGGCTGACTGCAGTTTGAGTCTCAGACCTGGTAGCTTCAACTCACACCAGGCATATGTGTGTGCATGCCCAAGATCCCAGGAGGAGAATGGAAGAGAAGGGATTGCAGTGTGGCCATCGCCCCGGGGGGTAATTTCTCACTTTCCCTTTCGCTGTCCTTGTCTCTCACTCTCTCTGGATAGTGCATACACTCTATGGCAAAAACATCTAAAAAAAACCCTTTAAGTTCACTAGATATATATGCCATACAGAAGTATGAGAGAGTGATTAATAAGAATTTATAAGACCAGTTTCATAGTTCAGAGGTAATGCACTGCTTAAAGGAGACTAGATCCCACATGACAACCTTGGTTCAAATCCCTGACCCAGTCAGCCTGAAACACACTGGGCTTATACACAAGTGCTCAAGAACTGATGGGCTGGAAAACTGCAAGAAGGAGGTTGTGGTGTGACCAGAGGTTGTGGAAGTTGTTTCTCTCTCATGTGTACACACATGCTCTCTATCATGAATGAAGAAAAACATAATACTTTAGAACATAAATATATATTACATTAAAATACAATTTGGGGAGGAAGTGGAATGAAAACATGATTTAAGGCAGAAGAAGGAATAAAACTTGTATTTATTAAATATGAGCTTGTTCATGTATTTTTTTAAATGGATGATGGTAGATATATTGCTATGGTATTTTGCTTCCACTAGGTATATTCAAAAGAATAATGTAACACTTTTTAAATGTCAATAGTTACACTATCCCAGGGGTAGAGAAAAGATGTCACCTCTAAAATTCTCAAGAGGATATTTGGTTCTCTAAACTATTTTTAGAGTTTTATAAGGAGAGTAATCTGAATTCTACCATAATAGAGGTTCTTTTGGAGGCCTTGCTCCTTTCTTGGCAGGGGCAGAGGGAAAGCACTCTCCTCTCTGACGAGTAAAGGAACAGTAAGAGAGTCATAGCCATTTTCTCTTGCCCCGAGAAGTGTTAGTCCTATTTAAACGATCTGTTCCAGGAATTCTCATTTTAAGAAACTCTTCTCATTTATAATCTTGCCCTTATATGGGCAAGTTGGGTTGATGAACAAAGGAAGTCTTATGATGATCTGCAATCTTCTGGGGAGTAATTTTCTAGTGGTAATTTGCAGCTTTCTTTTGAAACTAGGGGTATTTTGCAAGACTAATTTTTCTTTTTAGAGTGCCTTTTACCAACAGTCCTGCTAAAACATGAAAGGTCCCATTAACCATCTTTGCCTACATCTTGGGAAATGTGTTTCCATCTTAGTTTTACCTTGAGTCAATAAAATCTCAGGGAAATTGGCTCAATATTTTATTTTTCATTATGAAGGAGGTCAAGTTAAAAATGGAAAGTGGTTGAAACAATATTATAAAGCCAGTAAGCGTAAGAGCTGAGATCGTGAGAGTCAAGTTAGTTGAGTCTTTTTTATTTTCTGCTCATTATCATTGTTACCTCAACTCTACAATGTTTTTGGGAATTGAATAGAAAGGATAGAAAGTAAGAGGAAGATTATGGTACTGAATGTTCATAGAAAAAAGTAGATTCCTAATTTCACTAAAATATGGAATTATCCCAAACCTGAACATTTTTCAAGGTTTTATCAGACCCAGAATTATACTTTTGCCTAGGGGAGATTTTTGTATTCAGTAATTTCTGTCTAGTCGCATAGTGAATGAGAATAACTTGACTTTTTATCCAATATCTTTCAACCAATATTTTTCAGGACATATTCTATTGCCATATTTTTATACCAAATAGAAAACACTGAAACTGTTTTCTAGCAGAGTATTAGATAGGGGAGGGTAATGTCTCTTCCCTGTTCCTTCACCTCTCCAACATCACCCTTTAAAAAGTCAAATCAAAGTGGGGAACCAGCAGTTAGCGTAATGGCTATGTCGCTGGACTCCCATGTAGTTGACACCGGTTCGCGTCCCGGACCCGGTGGCTTAAAACTCACGCTGGGCGCGTGTGCGTGCGTGCCCAAGATCCCGAGAGGAGAATGGAGAAGAAGGGATTGCGGCGTGACCATCCCCCCTGGGGGGTGATTTCTCGCTTTCTGTCTCTATGTCTCTCTCTGTCTGTCTGGTGAGCGCACGCGCCCTACAGTGAAAAATCTCTCAAAAAAAAAAAAAAGTCAAATGCAAGTAAAGTCAGATAGCTTACTCAGTTTAACCTGAACAAGTACACACTTATCCAAGGCAGTAGCTATCTGAATATAAACTATCTCATTCTAAAATGAATTAGATGACACTAACCTCTGAAAAGCTAATTTTATAAACACTGACCACACTCCTAACAGATTGATTTGGGACCTACTGGTGAGTCCAGCTCTTTGTCCCATTCTCTAAATCAATCTTCTATGGTTCCTTGCTTCCATGCTTCTGGTAAGGACAGATATTTGTTTTTAAGATTGTGAGTATACACTTTAGACAGGTTTTAGTTCTAGGCTTCTTTGTTTGAAAAGTCTCATTACTTTAGAAGATGGAAAATTCTCACAAAGCTGTCATTTGATTGAATATTATTTCTTTGGTAATTTGAAAGCTTTCTATGTAGAGATCCTGTTTGTAGAAATCCTGTTTGTAGTCTCCCTTCTTTGTCACTTTTACTTGGTGCCTCCTTTCCTTACAAGAAATTATCACTCTTGATTCTCTTCCTCTGAAGACACCTACTGATTATATGTGCTGCTACTACAGTGCTAACCCTGTTTTCCTCCTTGTTGACATGATTTCACTAAAGATAATTTAGAAATTTTAAGGTCTTTTTAAGTAAAATAAGATCTCCCCAATCTGGCTCATGTAAGACCTTTCTCTTCCACTGTGGCTTCTTCCTTTTATCACCTTCAGTACTCTCATCGGCTATGTTGAACACTGATATGTCTCCCTTCAAACTTCTTCCTCCTCTATCCCTCTATTCATCCGTTTCCTACTCCAGCTCTTAAATTCTCTATAGTCTTTCAAACTTCATGATACCTATCCCAATAGGGGGCACTGGAGGGACTCAGAAGCCCCCAAAAGAAAACTTCTAAAAGTAAAAACAGAATGGAGGTATCTGATGATGATGCAGAGATAAAATGGTAAAATGCAATGCCTTGCAAGGCAGACTCACATGGGAGAGTTGCCAGCTTAACTCCAAAGTCCTGCCTGGGTGTACTGGACACATTTGTGACTATGCTCTGGGGCCACTTGAGCATAGGGGTTAATTGTAGCATTAAGCAAAACAGATTGGATATTATACCCACTCAGATGCACTTTGGAAAGACCAGATGACCACTAGGTATCTTCAGTCACTCACTCAAATTTTAGCCCACAGGGTTCATACAGTTTTATATCAAGGCAAAAAAAATCTTAAAAGTTTCCTCCACAAAAATCAATGGAAAGGGACCAGCTATTAGCGTAATGGCTATGTCGCTGGACTCCCACGTAGTCGACCGCGGTTCGCGTCCCGGACCCAGTGGCTTAAAACTCACGCTGGGCGCGTGTGCGTGCGTGCCCAAGATCCCGAGAGGAGAATGGAGGAGAAGGGATTGAGGCATGGCCATCCCCGCTGGGGGGTGATTTCTCGCTTTCTGTCTCTCTGTCTCTCTGTCTGTCTGGCAAGCGCACGCACCCTATAGCAAAAACCTCTCAAAAAAAAAAAAAAAAAAAACAATGGAAAATTTTAACTCTCATACTAGCACGTAACCTCAACATCAACTTTGCTCACCTGCAACAAAATGTTGGTATGTGACACACATTAATCTAGTTCCTACTTTCTATGTAAAATAAGAGTTACTGATAATTTAAAGATTTAATCAACAAATATAGATGAAATGTCTAGAAACAATAAAAATAAAAATAAACAACCTAATATTCAAAATATGCAAAATGTGTAGGATTTTTTTTTATTAAGTCAATACAGGATAATTTTGCCTAAAGTGAAATGATGAGTTGTTTCAGAATTAGAAACAGAAAAGTATTGGACAAAATCTGAATAGATGTAGAAAGTGATACAAACTTTTTGAAAAAGAAATCTTATGTCAAATATTCAATGCTGATGCAAAATATGCAAAATGTGTAGGATTTTTTTTTATTAAGTCAATACAGGATAATTTTGCCTAAAGTGAAATGATGAGTTGTTTCAGAATTAGAAACAGAAAAGTATTGGACAAAATCTGAATAGATGTAGAAAGTGATACAAACTTTTTGAAAAAGAAATCTTATGTCAAATATTCAATGCTGGTGAAGATTGAAGGGATTTATTTGTAAGCTTTTAAAAATGAGCTTGAGAAATAGCCATATACTGATGAGGAATGAGTTATATTTTTTCTGTTAAAATGACATTTTCTTGGATTATTATCTACTCTTTTTTAATAAAAATTATATATTTTAAGGGGTACTGAATGATGTTTCAATATATGTATAACACACTGATAGCAAAATGATTGCTGAAATCAAGCTAATTTACATATCCCATCTCATTTTCTGATCTCCCCTTCATAAGTGATTATAAAATTTTGGCTAGTCTTTATTTCATTTATTTATTTATTTACTTATTTTTAGTTCTGCTATAGGGCATGTACACTTACCAGAGAGAGAAAGTGAGAAATCACCCTCCAGGGGGGATGGGCACACCACAGTGCCTTCTCCTTCATTCTCCTCTCAGGATCTTGGGCTACGCATACACACATTCCCAGCATGATTTTCAAGCCACCAGGCTGGGACTTGAACCATGCAGTCGGCAATGTGGGATCCAGTGTCTTAAACTCATGGCATCTGCTGGCCCTGTCTTTACTTCCTGAGTAATCTTCCCAAGAAACAAAGATTCTGTGCTTTATCAACATAATTCTCTATATTTTGTGCTGATTTTATCATATCCTTAATTATTCAAATTTACAGTTTTTACTTGTGAAAACACTAAAGTCTTGATGGTCATGTTACCACTGATATTTATTTTTGAAATCTTTTATTGTCACTTTGGGTAAATAGCAAATGCATTGTTTTTGTTGATCCATGATCCTACTTAGCCAATTCGTCAAACCTTTGGACATTTTTATAGTGTTTGATATTTTGCTTTCCTCAAGTCAAGATCTAAATAGAATAGTGATCTCAGACTGATCTGAAAAATCTCAAAGTATTTCTTTTTCCATCTTGTTAAAGTAGAGATGTTAAAAATAATCAGATTTATTTGATATGTTAGGTTTTATGAAAAGCATTGCCAAATAAGAAGAGATTCTCAAACTTCCCTAGTTTATATTTGCATAGGTGACATGTTATTTACATAAATATTTCAGAAATTGTATGGAATTCTTAAAATCTCTTAATGCTCTAGCTGTTCAAATGTCCTGGTGCTACTTTGCCTGATGTTAGACAACATAGTGTTATCAGTCACAACAGCAATTTTTATCTTAAAATGTTGCATGGCCCCAAAAAAGGAAAAGAAAAACAAATTGCTTGTCAAAATGAACTCTCATAAGATTTTTAATCATGGTCAGTAAAGGGCAAAAAGAAAAGCGAAATACTGAAGGGACACAAAAATGGAAAATTATCTGTTGACAATAACATATATGATCATATCCTTAAGTGGACTAATATGCAGCATATTCACGCTGGGAAAATTCATTTTGCAAACTGTAATGCTATACAGTGATTGAATGTATAAAAACATAATTTAACAAAAATAAGTCTGATTATCCTGAGATCATTTTTCATTTACTGTGATGTTTTCCTGAATGCTCTTGGAATCAGCTACGGGCAAAAATGCTTCATTTTCAACAAAAAGTACTGTCTAGAAGGAATACAGAAAGGACTAACTATGTCAGGGGCCAGATGATAGCGCAGCAGCTAAATGCCACACTCTGATGCCATTACTTAACTTTGAGATCATGCCATTAGAAAGAGTCAAAAATTTGAGAACTATAGTAAGAGGCTAATAGGTAGATAAGACTGCCAACCCAAGATAAAGCAGGAGAATATTCCTCATGTTTTAATGTTATGCTTTCCTGGTTATAAAGAACACCTATCCCTTTTCTCTTAAGTAATCTGTAGCTCATAAAAATGGAGTAGATTATACTTTGGTAAAAAGAATAAAACATTTATCTTTTTATCCTTGCCTGATCCTTCCAAAATTTAGAAACTCTTATTGAGTATTCTTATTTTTATAGCAGTGTAGTTATTTTCAGAGGTTCAATAAATATCTGTCTTTCTTATAACAGGACATAATTGAAAAAATTGATTACATAGCCAAAGCTTTGATCAGAATATCATATTTTAGAATTATGTGCATAGAATCAGATATGACTGGACAGTTTTAATGAACTACAGTTATCTCTATGGAATGAATGCTTATAAAGCCCTTTTGGGAAAATTGTCCCAGTTCATGCTTACAAGATTCCCAGTCCTACAATTGAGGGAAGGTCTTTTCCTGGTAGGTATAGAAACTCTAGGCCTGGAAAAATGAAAAAAATTCTTCATAATTTATAGGTACTGCATATAAAATCGGATAGCAAGTTCGTGACATGGCTTCCTAACCTCAAAAGGCTTTTAAGGGCTGGCCCCATAGCAGGCTGGATAGGCACTGTGCAGAGGAACCCAGATCCCACATGACTGGCCAGGGTTTGAGTCCTTGACTCTTCAACTTCATGCTGGATATGCACATGTCTAAGATACTGAAAGAATGGACATGTGGAGGGAAGAGGATGGGTAAGAGCAGGTCTCATTGGGGCGTTCTCTCTCTCATGAACGTATTCTGTAGCATAAAAAAAGAGGCTTTTTAAAAGTCAAATCTGAGTTCTCATTGAATGCTATTATGACTGACAAAAAGCTGTTCATACTTAATGCATACAAATCGATGAGTTTAGTGATGTGTGCACAGGTGAAACCATTGCCACGATTTACACCATAAACCAACAAATTACTGTCAAAAGTCACTTCCCACATTATTTAGTACTACTATTACTATTATTATTTTCTTGTGATAAGAAAATTTAGCATAAGATCTGTCCTTCTAGCAAATTTTTAAGTACACATGAGATTATATGAACCTAAAAAGGCCTATAAGGTCAATTACCATTCTTGCTGCACCTAGACAAGTAAAGAGACCAGCCTTATTTTGTAAGCAAGTATAGTCTTACTTGATTAACTCACATTAAAAGGGGATTAATGTGAGAGATGAACTTTTTTAAAGCTTTTTGCCATCGGGTGCATGCACTCACCAGAGAAACAGTGGGAGGGAAAGTAAGAAATTACCCCTCAAGGGGGATGGCCATGCCCAGAATGAATTTCAAGATGCCAGGTCTAGGACTCAACCATGGTGAACCATGTGGGAATCCAGCCCCTCAACAACCACCCCACCTGCTGGCCTCAAATTTGTTTTATTTATTTATTTATTTTTACTTTTTTTGGGGGGAGAGGTTTTTGCTATAGGGCATTTGCGCTCGCCAGACACACAGAGAGAGACAGAGAGACAGAAAGCAAGAAATCACCCCCCAGGGGGGATAGCCACGCCGCAATCCCTTCTCCTCCATTCTCGTCTTAGGATCTTGGGCACGCACGCACACATGCCCAGCGTGAGTTTTAAGCCATCGGGTCTGGGCTGTGAACCGCGGTCGACTACATGGGAGTACAGCGACATAGCCATTACGCTAACTGCTGGTCCCTCAAATTTAATGTTTTGATAAACAACTATAACATACCCTTGTGGGTTATTAGATCAATAGGCCTGTTCATTGTCTTTGAGCTATTTTGCATTCCTTGGTAAACTACCTGGTTTTGTTATATACCTATAAATTGGACTAGATCCTATACTTAATACATTTTTTTCAGTCCTTGCCATTTTTCAGTTCTTCTAGTCTCCTTCATTACCTGACTACAACTCTGCAAACTAACATTTCCAACTTTTTTCCTACCCCTTTGATTTGGCATGACCAAGAACTAAAATCTGACTGCTCAGATCCTGCCTGAGTGTCTAGGTGATTTTGCAGCTATCTTTTTTCTCAGTATCTGAAGAAGTCATGCAAGTTGAAGCTGAATAACTTAATATACACTGCAAAGGACTCGTCATCACACTAATTTATGTATGGACAACTTTTTTGCCTGTGGCTGGTGTTGTATGGGCCACTCAGAAGTTCATCGAACTCCCTCATCTTCCATGCCCTGCTCAGAACATGGCCATGGCTGTGAACAATCTTACTAAAGCCTCTGTGATGTATAAACCATTACTGAAAGCATTTAAACAGACAACCAGAAAATCTATCAGATTGTTGATGCCTTTATCACTCCACCCTATATGGATACTTCCAGCCCAATCCCCAGGAGTCTCCTTGACTAGTTGTCCCCTGGATTGAGAAAATGAGCTTAAAGTCTGCTCCAACCATTAATCTTTGACTTTCTGAATCTCACAGAAATCTTCATTAAGGGCCTGATTGTTCATCCTTTCCAGCAAATATCCTCTAGTACCAAGTCTCATAGTTGGTTTACCTAGTCCTTCAACAACAGAAAGCTGCTGAAATGAATTATATGAAGTAGAATTTCTAAGTTGTTCCATGGACCAAGGAAAACTTGGTTTTCCTTCAATAAATGGAGAAACTGACAAAGATGGACTCAACATTACCCTCAGTCGATTAAACTCGAGAGAGGTTTTTCCCTGACATTAGACCTGATCTCTCTTTTCTAAGAACATTTACTTGAGAAACCTTTCTACTATAATTTCTTACTCTGCTTTTTTGAGATATAAATCATCTCTCAGCTTTTTGCCAGTTTTACATCCCAAGAATGTCTATTACAAGAACCTGGGAGCCATCCCTTTGAAGTATAATCATCAAGGAAGATAGTACCCCTATCTTCCCATCTCTGTGGGTGGGTAGGACTCTAACTTCAATCAGCACCAATTAGCCAACACAGAAGGTCACATTGACCAACCTCTTCCCTAACATCCCCTAGTACTTTCCCACTAACCCTAGCACTTAAAAGCTCTACTGCCTTTTGTTCAGCAGAATCATGTTCAGTCTTTCTCCTCTATTGCTTAAGTTTTGAATAAAGTCTTTCTTGACTAAAGTATTCAGTGCAATTTTTCTTTGACACTCATAGCAATGTGGACACACACAGAAAAGGCTTTTGCCATTCGCTTACTTTAATGGTTAGTCACTACACCTGTGTCCTTTCGTAGTTTTCAGTGTGGACTTAATATTATGGACAGTTATATTTCCCACATGGGATCCAGCAGAATGACACATCATGTTTATTTATAGACCATATAAGGAATGTCATTTTTGAGAGGAGAGAAAAACCCCTCCCTGTCACCAATATAAAAGTATTTCAGTCAGTAAGCCTTAACAGAAAATTATGTTTCCCCTCCCTCTGTCATATTTTAATAAAAACTTTGGAAAGCAGTAGTTAGGCAGTTTTTTTTGTCAGATAAATGGTATACCTCTATCTCATTATTGAAAGCATTCATTAAAGATTAAAAGCATAAGACCCTTTATAGAAATTCTAAACTGGCCCCTGGATCTTAGCATTCAATTATCATCTCTGAAATCTGAAATCAACATATTTTATGTCTAAATTGAGTGTACATTTGAAAATCAAAATTCAAAGGCATGCCATCCAGTGGGCTGACTGATGGGAAAGGGCTGTGATTACGCCTAATTTTCACCCTCTGCATCACGATCTCATTGATTATGTTTCTCAGCTTGCTAAGGGTTCTGTGAGGTGATTTTCAAGATGAATATTGCTATTTGCAGGATTTCCTGAATAGGAATATTTCGGGAGTAAATTGCACAAACCAAGCAATGTGCAGTCAATTTTCACTCCAGCATAAACAATGTATTAGAACAGAGCCCTTAAGGCTTTTTTTTTTTATTTGGGTTTCATTACACAGCTAGCTGCATTTCATCAATAAGCATAAAGTACCAAGCAGGCAAAACTGAGGCTCACAGAAGGTATTACATATATTTCAAACAGGTGCTCAGGGTTTGACTTGAGGAAACAAATGATCAAATGGCAAGACCTCAGGCTTTTCATTTCAGGGGTAGCCATGTTCACCATGGCTGGATGAAGAAAGTTTTTTTTTTTTTTTTTTTTTTTTTCTAGGAAATGGCACCAGAGGCCTGGGTGCTTCTACTTTCTTTGCATTAATTAACTCTTAAGCTTTTTTGTTTTTGTTTTTGCTAGAGGGTGCACACACTTGCCAGAGTGAGACAGAGAGACAGAGAGAGAGGAAGAAGAGAAAGCACCCTCCAATGGGCAATGGTCACGCCACAATCCTCTCTACTCTATCTCTTCCTCCTTTGGGTATTTTGAACACATACACACAAATGCCTCACACGTTTCCCAAGCTTCTGGGCCTGGACTCAAACCATGTGCTCAGCCATGAGGGAATCTGTCTCTCAGCCATGAGGGATCTGGCTGCCTTAACCACCGGACCATGGAACAAGCCCACTCTTAAGTTCTTTTTAAAGGCAGTTCTGTAGCTGAACCCATAGCCTAGTAGTTATGGAGCTGAATCTCATGTAGCTGATTATGGTTCAAATCCTAGCCCTGGGTACTTGAAAAACATACCAGGCACATGTATGTCCTTGCCTCAAATCCTGAGGGGATGGAGAAATAGAGAAAAGATTACACTGTGACCATGGATCATTTGGAAATGGTTTATCTTTTATTATCCCATTATTTTCTGTGAGCACATGTGTCCTCTGGGTATTAAAAATGAATAAATAAATAAAGGCCATTCCTTTTATGGTGTTAAAAAAATTAGTATGTCCTCAAAATTGTTTACCAACTTTATTTTTGGTATTTCTGTAGTTTAAAGTTATGCAAAGACCACTTCCCCATCTTTTTTTCATTTTAAAAATGTTTAATCTCTTTAAAAAGAAGGCTACACTAGCTATAAAGATTAAAATCCCATATCTTGAAGCAGAATAACTCTGTGCAATCTTAATAAATCATTTATTAGACACTGAATAGAAAAAGAAGCTGGACAAAGAGGGATAAAGAACTAGGTAAGATATTAAATCATTCACAGAGGTTACCACTTCTTGAGTAGAAGCTAGAAGTTTGAGAATTATTGGGAGAAACTCTCAAGTTATCATATATATAGTTTTATGTTCTTTTTTTGCCTTGGATACAGCTACAAGCTGAAGAAAAAGGCTAATGGAATATTTTTGAAATCTGCACTCCAGAGATGAAAAACTCAGAATATGCACAGAGGATTGAAGCCAAGGAGTTTCCTGCCAGGGATAAAGCAGCTACCTCTCCCCTTGGTGATTTAGACCAAACTGCAGGAGGTGAGTATCATGACACTCTGAAACTACACACAGCAGTGAGAGCAGTGCCTTGTAGCTTTGATAAAGGAAAATGATTAACACAGCTGAGAGTGGCTTTCACTCCAAACTGCAGGAACCCCTTTGGCAGAAACCTATGGGCCATGGAGAAAGACCCAATGTGGATTTTCAATATTTGAGAACCAATGGTGGGTGGGACACAGGCTGGGAACTAAAGTCACTGTGGTTGAGTCAACAGGCAGGCTTCATTTGTGTCAGAGGATTTTGTTATCTTTTCTCTTAAATGTATTCCACTAACAGAGCTAGCTAGTATTGAGTATATTTTTCATTATTTTGATGAAGATGTACATCTTAACCAGAGATTATATTAAAAAGTAAAGGAATGTGCTTTTATCTGTGAGTTACCAAAGGCTATTTCTGATTGGGAGAAAAAAAGTTTATGGCCTTTCCTCTTTGCAATACTAAATCAAGGACTTTTCCAGAATATACTGTATCCAAGATAATTGAGAATCTGGCTGAGGATATTGTGTATTGGGCCAAGTAACTGTGCTTCACTGTTCAAATTGTTTATTGAGTAATGAACAAAATCAGTATTGGTGAGCCTGAGTTGTACTGGTGAATAAGAAGTAGTAAAATACCTCTGAGGAGATAGAAAAACTGCAGGGATCCTAGAATGAATGGCTTTTCTGAATTGATGATGTGCTTAGCACTTATCCAGACTTGCCCCTTGTGACCACACATGAGTCCAGTATGACTAGAGCAATCAAAAGGCATGCCTTAAAGTCAAAACCTACTCTGTGCCATTAATATACAGTCTGTGCTGTTACTCATCCTATGTACTGTTGCTTTCTCTCTCTCTTTTTTTTTAATTCATTATAGACCACATGTGCATGTGGGAGAGAGTCAGTCAGAGAGAGGTACCTTCCACAGAGGTCTGTCATGCCTCAACCTCCTTCCTCTAGCATGCTGGTATTTTGGGCATGTGCATACAGATACTCAGTATGTCTTTCAGGCTAATTGAGATAGGGAGTCAAACGGAGGTCTACATGTGGCTTCCAGTTCAACGGTCCAGAATGTTACCACCTATGCCACAGAGGCTGGACCTTGCACATTTTCTTAGAGCTATCTTAATTTGTTGCTGGGTAAAACGTACTGTGATTTATGAGTTTAATCATCAGACTAAAGTCAGGACCATGCCAGTGGCTGAGCAGGCTTGGTTTTGCAATGGCAAAAGGTGATCTACTTGTGACGTACACAATGGCATGTTCTGGTAGCTATCAGGATGGTAGATACAAATATTAGAGAGAAGTAAGTTAAAAATAAAGGAATAAATATTGAAAATGTAACTCATTTTAGTTGTAACAAACTTCTCTCTCTCTGTCTCTGTCTCTGTTTCTCTCTCTCTCTTTTTTGAGAGGTTTTTGTTATAGGGTGCATGCGCTCACAAGAAAGATAGAGACAGAGACAGAAAGTGAGAAGTCACCTCTCAGAATCTTGGGCACACATGCACACACGCCATTGTGAGTTTAAGCCACCAGGTCTGGGAGTCGAACTGTGGTTGACTATGTGGGAGTCTAATGACATAGCCATCATGCCAACTGCTGGTCCCTATCTCTTTTTATTCTCACTCAGGCCCATCTTTCCAAAACTTTCATTTTCTATTCTCTAGAAGATTCTCACAATTCCTGTTCTCTCTGCTCTCTTTTCCACCAAACTGTCAACTAAATGGGAAAAAAAGAGTTAGATTTTTATAACCCTGGTAAGTAAATACATTTTAAAATTTCAGTTACTGAGTTAAAAGGAAAACTTTACTCAAAGACATGATTTATATTTTTTTAGTCTGAAATTGCCAAATATTACATTAAAAAGTAGGTTGTGCTTTCCATTGAATTTGTTTATTTGATGGCTATTTAAAAATTCTAGCTCATAGGGACCAGCAGTTAGTGTAATGGCTATGTCACTGGACTCCCATGTAGTCAGCCACGGTTTGAGTCCTGGACCAGGTGGCTTAAACTCATGCCAGGCGCATGTGGGTGCGTGCCCAAGATCCCAAGAGGAGAATGGAGGAGAAGGGATTGTGGAATGGCCATCCCCCCGGGGGGTGATTTCTCGCTTTCTGTCTCTTTGTCTCTCTTTGTCTTTCTAGTGAGCACACGCGCCCTATGGCAAAAACCTCTCCCAAAAAAAAACAAAAAACAAAAAAAACAAAAAAAAGATTCTCTCCCATTAGGAGATGCAAAACAGAGCATCATGTTGGGTCCTGAGGCTAGGGGGTGTTTGGAAGGAAATGGTGGAACTCAGATAAAAAAAAAATGGTGCCCTGCATACTCAGTAAGCAATATAATGAAGTATTCAGATATATAAAATTTTAAGTAGATCAGAAATCCTAACACAGATTCAAACTCTGCTTGGGGTAGGGTGGAAAGCTTTGAGGAGACAAATGACTTTGAATTCACTCTTGAAGTATGGAGGAAAATATATCATATCAAATCAACGGAAAGAAATCATTTGAAGAAGAGAAAAGAACACAGGCATGGCACGAAATCACATGGAGGTGACGTTATCATAGAATTTGACGCAGCTACAGTGTAAGGGGAGGTTGCTGGTAGAATGAGAGGATGTAAAGGTTCACTAGACATTATTTTCCAGGTATCTGCTTTCCAAAATGTGTTCAATTTTATATAAAGTGCAGTTAAAAAAGGGACGAAAATGGATCATAATAACAAATATGATGCAGGTATCCTAGTGATATGAATTTAATGAAGACATTATTTCTAGTACATGCTGGAAGAAAAAACAAAATGCTAGTCAGATAATAAAAATTATAATGATAACAACAGTGGCAATGATGATGAGAAAGATTTGCTGGCTGGCCAAACTTTAGTCAGAACTTTCTCCTAGGCTGGTCTGTGCATTGTATAAAATTCAGTTTTAGGATAAAGCTCTGCTAAGGCAATTTAGCAAGAATCTCTCATCCTCTATCTTTGATCATCCCTGATATTTGATTGGGTTACAACCCTGGACCTTCCCCCCACCCCAGAAGCTGTCTGATCACCCTGGCCTGTCTCTAGCAAGAATCCTGTTACCCAGAATCTCCCCCTCCCTGCTGATATTTCCTTTAGTAACTTTTCATCTGCTGATCTCCTCCCTGCTCCTTGGCTATAAATTTCCACTTTCCTTCACTATATTCAAAATTAAGCCCAATCTTTCTCTCCTACTGTGAGATCCTGTTGCAGTGGTTCTTGTACCTACCAAGATGTTCTGGAATAAAGTCTTCCTTATTGTGCTTTAACAAGTACTGAGTTTTTTTTCTTTAACAATGATTATAATGATAATGAATGAGAAATTTAATTCAGTGATATTGCTCTTCTTCTGGAAAACAATATTTCATGCAAAAAGTCCCTACCTTAATGTCAAATGGTCCTGTTTGATTTGGTTGGTTGTAAATTTCCAACTGATTCCTAATAGGAGACAGCCACAGAAGCAGATGATTTAACTGCTCTTCAAGCTGCCCAAGGTCTTTTATGCGAGCCTCAATTTCTCCTTGTTTCTCGGGTAAAGTTTTGGAAACCTGTAAGGAAAAAAAAGTATAGGTAAATAGTCCCCAGGGTATTAATAAAATACATTAAGAAGTATTTTCAAAAGTGATTTCTCATAAAGAGCTATACAAATGTACTGATTTTGATATTTTTAAGAATCATTTCCTTTTTATTCATTATTTATTTTAAATTTGATCAGAGAGAGAGAGAAAGGGAAAGTGAGAAAGCAAGGCATCAGGACTCAAACTGCAGTCAGTCCTGTGGGAGTCCAGCACCTTAAGCACCACACCACCTGCCGGCCCATGGATTTTGCTATTTAAAGGACATAATATTGGTTACTTACATACACTCCATGTTAGGATTTAGTTAATATATTAGAAATCACTCCATAATATTCCTCAAAATTGACACGTTTTTAAAGACATGAATGCCTTTTTGGAACTTCAGAATACACACCTACACAAATACACACCCACCCCCCATTGATAAAAGTAAAGGGAGCACATTGTTTCTTTACCCGCTCACTTACTACACATGCTACACATGATGGTATGTTGCGTATTATATGCCAGACATGCTGCCTTTGTAGTTACAAAAATGAATAAGCCAAGGTATTCAGCATTAGTACCAGATGTATGACACACATCTCCTAAATCTCGACAGAATGATTTATATTCCAAGAGCATCATAAAATTCAAGCCAAACCAATCTATAATTTTTGTTTGTTTAACAATCGCTTTTCCCACTATACTTGCTTCTAGATTTCTTTTATATTAAGGAAAATTGTACAATGAAATCCTCTTATGCACGAGGAAAATTGATGAGGTAAGCATTTTTGTAAGCTGTAGTTTACAAGCCTTAGTATAACCAAGTAAATCAGAAGCAGATGATTGGGATGAAAAGTAAAAAGAACATGTGGATTAGAATAGAATATGACAGAATGGTTATAGGTTATTTTTATTAAGGGCTTAGTGTACACCAGACATCACACTTGGAGTATCACATTGCTTTCTTTAATCCATCCATATAGCTACTATTATTATTCCAATTTCACATGGATGATGACATTGGGACATAGAAATTTTAATAGCTCAGGAAATAGCAAGATACGGTATTAAACATTATGGAGTTTAGAGGTAGGCTGTTTGGACTTAAATCCTGGTACCAGGACTTCTTCAATATTTTCACTCACTTTTCTCTAATTCTTAATGCTTCTCTCTATATTAAAGACAATAACAGTACTTGCTTCTTTGGGTTACTGTAAGGACTGAATAATCCATGAAAATAGATTAAAGCAATATTCTGCATGATAGTGAATGACAATAGAGTCATTAAGTGTTAGTGATTGTTGTTCAGGCTCAATTGTAAATAAATAGCCAGGATAAACAAGGCTAAAGCCCTTTTCTCCTGAATATCAAATATTTAAAACTAATATCTGGGAGAATGTAAACTTATAATGACAACTCTACAATATTATTAATCATACTATTCTAATAACATATATTGGGTTGTCTGGAAAGTTATGACACATTTTTGCATAGAAAAATATGTCATGACTTTCCCAATGACTTAATATATAATATTATATGATAATATGAATAAAATATAACTCCATTAAATAACAACATTCTGATAGTATGAATAATAATAGAGAATGTTTTAAAGGTAAACTAGATAAGCACATTAATATCTAATGCATAATCTAAATGCCACATATTTTGGAACAATTGTTTTAGATACTTTTTGAAGAATTCACTAATGAATATAATGTTCCTTAACTGGACCCAGGGATTGTGGGGTGAAAAATTCATCTGGTATGTTGTAATAATACACAGTGATTAAATATAAAAAATAAAAATAAAACACAATGTCTGTCTTTCATTGTTGGCTTACTTGGCATTAAATATGTATTAATCTACTTTTGGGTCTAATGGCAGGTCTCATTGATTTTGTGGCTTGTGTTGTGTTTTATCAGTTCATTTATCTACTCTTGGCCATTTGGTTTGGTTCCATGGCTTTGCAATGGTGGATAGTGCTAAAGAGGCGTAGACATGCAAGTGTCAAAAAACAAAGAAAAACGGATACATTCGTGGATAAAATAACTATGAAAATTACTAAGCCAATTAACTGACTGATGAAGAGAATTTCCACAAAAATCTTACCATAGGTAAGCAATGTATACATTGTACTATGCTGTAAGTACATTTACCCATGTTATGCAAAATGCATGTGAATGCTGGAGTATAGGGTTAACACCCAGCACGGGCTAATGTGGGTCAGCTTGGGACTTCCCCTAGGCTTTCACAACAATGTTTCCTTGAAAACACTAACTGAAAATGAATCAGACATGTTTGGACTGCCTTTGTTGTGGAGAACTATACCTTATTCAGGAAAGCTGTGAGTTGGAATACAGGCCCTGGGCGTATATGACGAAACACTGTATAAAAGATTGATTGGAAATAGGGATATTTCAGGTGACCTACACACATCTTGCTTTCATTGCTAGCATCAGTCTTTTCCCGTGCGGGTAAGGGGTGAAAGTAGCGTAGCGCTCAGGTAGCCTGGAATGTTTGTCTAAGAATAATGAATCCTGATTCTGTATCAACTTTGCTTGACTTGTATCCTGCTATAAAGCTAAGTAAACACAGTATTAGAGGAAGGCCTATTTGTGTTTCATGATTTCAAATACATAACTGCATCTGTGGTGCTGAACTGTCTCTGCGTGTGTGTGCATGTGTGTGTGTGATAGAGGGAGGGAGCGGGGGAGAGAGATGGGAAGGAGAAGGAGAGGTGAAATCGCAAATGTCATTTTATGTCTGTAATACATAATCTAGTAATATCCTCAGTTTATTTGTCTAGCATTTAAAAGGAGGTAACTAAACATTTTATTTTTATGGGATCATTTTCTGCTTACAAGTACATGTAAAAAACCTTTTAAACCTTCAAATAACAGCATCTAAGAGCCTTTAGATTCTGAAGCTACTGGAGATAATAGCCATCATATTTCCCTGAAATCTCTAAAACTGAGCAATGAACTCCTTTTTATCTGATCACAAAATAGTTCACGTTTCATTTAGCCTTCATGTATATAACACAGAAATTTGTATAGCATCAACTAAGATTGTTGGTTTCCTTCTCATATTTCCAACCCATTCCTTTTGGATTATAGAGGTAGAACAACTCTTGGCAGACAATAGTGCAATGGGTAAGATTTGACTAATATCTGAGATAATTAAATGCTAGTCTATAATGAAGCAGTTTTCAGCTTAAGTTGCATTAGGCATATTCTCACATACCCTGTGCTTCAGCCACTGTCTAACATTTACCTTAGACTACTTAATTTCTTATTTATATTGACTGAGATTTGATTGCTGGACAAGCTGGGTTCCTACACAAGACAGACTTTCACTAACTATCAATCAAATCAAAGACAATTTCCAAATTCAGTATTAATATTTTTTCTTTCTTAAGATTTTGCCATAGGACACGTGTGCTCACTAGAAAAGAGAGAGACAGAGAGAGAGCGAAAGGGAAACTGAGAAATCACCTCCTTCCTGGGGAGATGGCCATGCCACAATCATTTTTCCTCCATTATCCTCCTACTTTCACTAACTATCAATCAAATCAAAGACAATTTCCAAATTCAGTATTAATATTTTTTCTTTCTTAAGATTTTGCCATAGGACACGTGTGCTCACTAGAAAAGAGAGAGACAGAGAGAGAGCGAAAGGGAAACTGAGAAATCACCTCCTTCCTGGGGAGATGGCCATGCCACAATCATTTTTCCTCCATTATCCTCCTGGGATTTCGGACATGCGTGCACATATGCTTGGCATTATTTTCAAGCCACCAGGTCCAGGACTCGAACTACCATCAGCCATGTAGAAGTCCAGCACCTTAACCACCATGCTACTGGGACCAGCAGTTAGCATAATGGCTATGTTGCTGGACTCCCATGTAGTCAACCACGGTTCAAGTCCCGGACCCGGTAGCTTAAAACCAGGGTGCATGTGCATGCATGCCCAAGATCCCAAGAGGAGAATGGAGGAGAAGGGATTGCGGCATGGCCATCCCCCCTGGGGGGCAATTTCTTGCTTTCTGTCTCTCTGTCTCTCTCTGTCTCTCTGGTGAGTGCACATGCCCTATGGCAAAAACCTCTCCAAAAAAAAACCACTATGCCACCTGCTGGTCCCAGTATTAATATTCTTCAATGTAAGAAGCAACATAAGTATACAACCACATAACAAATACAAGTTGTATCCTCAATTTAAACAGCTTTAATTAACAGAAAAAGTTACTAGTAAACTGGACTAGGTAAAAATTGAAAGTGTCTGCATGATCAAGGGAGCCATCGTCAAAGTCAAAGGACAAATGAAAAATTGCAAAAAAAAAATATTTGTGACTCACATCTCAAATAAGGGAGTAATTTCTCTAACACAAATAAAAGGGTTTCTACAAATTAATAAGAAAAAGGCCTACAAGCCAAAATAAAATTGTACAAAAGATAAGGACAGTTCACAGAAAAGAAAATACAAATGGATTTTAAGCACATGAAAAGAAGCTTAACCTTTGTCGTAATGAGAGAAATGAAAATGAGGACATAATCTATTACACTAGCAAAAATCCAAGTCTGAAAAGATACTGTGTGGCCAAGACTGTGGGATAACTCTTATCTAAAGCCATCAGTCAAAACTGCTCTTGGATCAGCAGTTAGCGTAATGGCTATGTCGTTAAACTTCCACGTAGTTGATGGTGGTTTGTGTCCCAGACCCGGTAGCTTAAACTCACGCCAGGCACGTGTGCATGCATGCCCAAGATCCCGAGAGGAGAATGGAGGAGAAGGGATTGTGGCGTGGCCGTCCCCCCTGGGGGGTGATTTCTCGCTTTCTGTCTCCCTGTCTCTCTCTGGCGAGCACACGCACCCTATAGCAAAAACCTCTCAAAAAAAAAAAAAAGCTGCTCTGATTATCTTCCTATGACAATATCAAGATCTCCTGGGGCCAGCAGATGCCATAGTGTTTACATTGGTGGACTCCCTCATGGCCAACCATGGTTCAAGGCCAGACCTGGTGGCTTGAAAGTCATGCCAGGCACATGTGCATGCATGCTCAAGATCCTAGGAAGAGAAGGGAAGAAGGGATTACAGTGTAGCCATACCCTCTGGGGGCTGATTTCTCACTTTTCCTCTGTCTCTGTCTTTTTTTTTTTTCAGTGAGCACATGTACCCTAAGGAAAAACCTCTACCAAAAAATAAAGACCTTCTAACACATAATTTTTGTGCCCCTTCCTTCAAAACAGTTCAGAGGAACTGATGGTTTGTTCTATGTAGTCCATGGAAAAAGATAATAGGTGTGAGTAATCAATTACGTGATTAAGAGTAAGTTTTATATCAATTTCTATGTGTTTTAAAATAATTTACTTTTATATTTACTATTTCACATTCTTACAAAAATATTGATACAAACACTTGACTAGTAAAATACATAATTTTTCTTAATAATCGTTTTAAATATTAGAAAGCCATGCTCTTCATATAACATGTTCCCTTTGGTGAAAGAAAACAATTGGGACCAGCAGTTAACGTAATGACTAAGTTGCTGAACTCCCATGTAGTCGACCGCAGTATGAATCCCGGACCTGGTGGCTTAAAGTCAAACTGGACGTGTGTGTGTGCGTGCCCAAGATCCCTGGAGGAGAATGGAGGAGAAGGGATTGTGGCCATTCCCTCGGGGGGGGGGGGGATTTCTCGCTTTCTGTCTCTCTGTCTCTCTCTGTCTTTCTGGGGAGCGCACACGCCCTATAGCAAAAACTCTCCAAAAAGAAAAAAGAAAGAAAACAATGAAACACATTGAAATCTTTTATTTGTTAATTTAGTATCTAACTGAATCTTGACCCTATCTCACATAAGATTGGGAAACACATTGAAATCTTTTATTTGTTAATTTAGTATCTAACTGAATCTTGACCCTATCTCACATAAGATTGGCTTCCTTATTCTTTCAAATTCCAAATATTAATTTTGAATGTGCAAAAAATTAATATTAAGATAGAGATGTTTGATTTAGAAATAGATAGCTATTAAATATTTACTTCATACCTTACAAAAAAATATTCTAGAGAAATTAAATTCTGAAGTATAAAAGATAACAATAGGACCAGAATAAAACATGGATGTGGGGAACACTTCAGAAAATAGTGCAAAAAATATTGAATACAATATTTGTATTGTTCAATAGAAATTAAGCCAACAAGCAAAATCAAAATAAGTGAAAACTGAGAATACTTGCAGTATCTCTCAGACAAATAATAATAGTTTAATTATGTGATAAAATATTGCAAAGAATGAAAAATCTAAGAGAATTTCCTGGGGAAACTGGATAAAGAACCTAAGAAACTGATTAAAAAAAATGTAGATAGCCAATAAATAAGCAAAATGTCTAAACACAAAATAATCATCAAAATGTAAATTAAAAGAGCAAGAATATACCATCATTCATTTATTATACTGGCTTCTGTAAAAGACATTTGTCAAAGTTCTATAAAATAAACAATCTTATACCACAAAACAAAAGTCCTACCCCCAACAAACAACAACTAAAATTTTTTTACCCCCAAAACTAAAAACATTACCGAGAAATATAAGAAAACATACACCAATAAAGGAATATACGTTGATCATGTGTCAATAGGTCCTATATTATAAAGATATCAGTTCTTCTCAAATAATCTGAAAATTCAATGCAATCCCACTAAAAATCACAACAGCTAATTTTTAATAGAAATTGAAAGGGTAGTACTAAAAATTCCAATTCTAACACTTATATGAAAGTGCAAAGGACTAAGAATATCCAAGGCAATCTTGAAAAATGACAATGTTCAAGGTTTATCACCAGATATCAATATTTGTTTTAATTTAGTCTGCATGCTATTGATGTGAGAACAAATACACTCTATACAGCGACTTAATGCATGTCAGTGATTCCACTTTAAGTGAAAAGAGGATGATCTTTTCAATACCTAGTACATGATTAATTGGACATTCACCTGAAAAAAGAATGAATCTTGGGACCAGCAGTTAGCGTAATGGCTATGTCACTGAATTTCCATATAGTTGACCACAGTTTGAGTCCCAGACCCGGTGGCTTAAACTCACGCCGGGTACATGTGCGTGCATGCCCAGGATCCCAGGAGGAGAATGGAGGAGAAGGGATTGTGGTATGGCCATCCCCTCCCCCGGGGGGTGATTTCTCGCTTTCTGTCTTTGTGTTTCTCTCTGTCTCTCTGGCAAGTGCACGTGCCCTATAGCAAAAACCTCTCAAAAAAAAAAAAAAGTAAAAAAAAATGAATCTTGACTATTAATCTACAACATATGCAAAGATAAAATTACAGATCGT
This sequence comes from Tupaia belangeri chinensis, assembly GCF_000334495.1. Classification (NCBI taxonomy): domain Eukaryota; kingdom Metazoa; phylum Chordata; class Mammalia; order Scandentia; family Tupaiidae; genus Tupaia; species Tupaia belangeri. The sequence goes on from NW_006160117.1 coordinate 8,044,370, forward strand.
TTGTAGACCTTAATGTAAAAGGCACAACAACAAAGTTTCTAAAATAAAGTATAGGAAAAATACATTAATGATTTTAGAGTAAGTGATTGTTTTTTAACACCTAAAAAGCACTCCCCATAAAGAAAAAGACTGATAAGTTGAGCATTTATTAAGAAACCATACTCAGAGAAAAAAGCAGAGCTTAGATTGTAAGAAGATATTTACAATAAATTCATCTGACAATGGACTTGTATCCAAAGAACTCCTATATCTATAGGAAAAAAGACAACTAATATTTTTAAGTGGATAAAACATTTGCCCGAGGACCTCATGTGAAAAGATATAAAAATGTCATTGATCATCAAAGAATGGTAGATTAAAACAGAATGGCTAAAAGGAAAAAGAACATAAATACTTTCTATGAGGATGTGGAACAGCTGGACTCTCATACACTACGAGTGAGGACAAGTTGTATAACCACATTGTAAAACTATTTTGTAATTATTTCCAAACCAAATATACACATATATGATGCAGCCCTTCTGTTCCCAAGTAGTTGAAAACAAAGGTGTATACATATGTATTATAGAAAGGGTAGATACACCGTAACAGCATGATTCATAAGAACTCCATGCTACACACAACTTAAATGCTTATAAACAGTACAATGGATAAACGGTGGCATATCCATCATCAGAATACTGTACAGACATAGAAAGGCACAGAAGAATCTCACAAAAATAATACTAAACAAAAGAAGTCAAACAGAGGAGCATATACTGGATAAATCCATTTATATTGATTTCAAAGATAATCAAAGGCAATCTCTGTGTTAGAAGTCACAAGAATGCTTACCTTTGGGAGAGTGTGGTGGTTGGGAAGTGGTTAATAACTAGAAAGGGGCATGAGCATGGCTCCCAAGGTAATGTAATCTGATTCTTGATGTGAGCAGTAGTAACATGGGTATGCTAAATTTTAAAAAATCCATCAACTCCTATTTTTACGATTTGTGCACTTCCCTATGCATCTCTTGTGCTTCAATTTAAAAGATTACAAGAAGCTATTTTAAAAGTCTTAACAGTGTTCATTCTCTTTGACCCTAAAATTCTACTTCTGTGAATTTTCTTAGGGGGACATAAAAAATGTAGAGACACGTGACAGAAATGTTCAATTTTGTGACTTGCACTAGTGAAAAACTGAAAAAATATCCCTCCAAATGTACTCAGTAACATTCGTATGATGGAATACATTGCATTCATTTAAGTACATATCACAAAAGATATTCTATTACATTGAAAAATATTCAAGACATCTTATTTAATAACAAGTTTATGCCACACTTAAATTATATCTGTGATTTTCCTTTTTTAAAAAAAAGAATTATTTCATTGTATTTATTACTGTTATTATTTATTTTTAATTTTGCTACAACGCACATGTGCTCACTAGAGAGAGACAGAGAGAGAGAGAAAGTAAGAAAGTAAGACATCAGGTCCAGAACTTGAACCATGATCTGCCATGTGGGAGTCCAGTGCCTTACCCACACACCACCTGCTGGCCCCATGTCTTTGATTTTTTATGTATGTTTTATATAGCAATATGTATAAATAGCAAAGGACCTGAATAGACATCTCTCAAAAAAAAGAAAAACGATATATTGGGACCAGTAGATTGTGTAACAGTTACATCACTGGACTCCCAACAACTGAACTCCTAGTCAACCCATGGTTTGAGTCCTGGACCTGGCAGCTTAAAACTCATGCAGGCGCATGGGTGTGTGCGTACAAAATTCCAAGAGAAGAATGGAGGAGAAGGGATTGCAGTGTGGCCATCACCCCCTGGGGGTGATTTCTTGCTTTCTCTTTCTCTCTCTGTCTCTCCAGTGAGTGCATGTGCCCTATGGCAAAAATCTCTCTCTTAAAAAACATATACATGGCAGAGGGTGAGAGATAGGGAATCGGGATGGCAAAACAAAAGCAAAATATACAGGAAACAGGAAATGGAAAATAATTTGTTGACAATAACACATATGTTGATGTGCTTGATTGAGCCAATATACAGTGTATTCTGGATGGGAAATCTTATTTTGTATGCTAATGATGTATAGTGAATGAATGTAAATAGATAAATTTAAATTAAAAAATAGAAAAAAATATACAAATGGAAGGGTTTACGAAAATGCTCAATATTAATGATCACACAGGGAAATGCAAATTAAAGCCACAATGTTACCTTGCACCTACTAGAAGGGCTATTATAAAAAAGATGAAAGATAACAAGTATTGATGAGGATATGCAGAAAAAAATAACTTGTACATTTTTGGTAGCAATGCAAACTATTGCATTGTCAGAAAAGTTATGACATATTTTTGTTTTCTATGCAAAAGTGCATCATGACTTTTCTGAGGACTCAGTAGTATTGCCATTATGGAAAACAGTATGGAGATTCCTATAAAATTAAGAGTAGAATGATCATATGATCCAACAATCCTGCTACTAATTATAATATCCAAACGAAATCAAATAAAATTAGTATCCTGAAGAGATATCTGTACTCCCATGCTCATTAGAGCATTGTTTAAATTAGTAAAGATATGGAATCAACCTAAGTGTCCATTGGCTGATGAATGAATAAAGAAAATGTGGTATATGTACAGAATGGAATAGCACTCAGTCTTAAAAAAAGAAGTCCTGTTATTTGTGACTATGTGGCTGAATCTAGAGAACATCATGCTAAATGAAATAAGCCAGGCACAGAAAGACAAATCCCACATGATCTAACTGACATACAGAATCTAAAACAGTTGAGGGCAGGCCCAGTAGCACAGGGGTTAAGCCCTGTACATTGAGATCTAGACTCCACATGGCCAACCATAGCTCAAATTCTAGCCCCAGTGGCTTGAAAAACACAGCAATCCCTTGTGCATGTATGCCCCAAATTCTGATAGGATGGAGAAATGAAGAAAAAAGGATCACAGTGTGACCATGTTCTCTCTTTCTCTTTCATACATATACACCCAATGGCAATAAATAAAAATCTTTAAAACAGTTGAACTCATGAAAATAGAGTGAAATGGTAGCTATCAGAGTCTGAGAGGTGGGAAAATTGAAGAAACATTGGTTAAAGGATGAAATTTCAGCAAGACAGGAGGAAAAATTCCTAGTGATCTATTGTATGTCATGGCAACTACAGTTAATACCAATATACTATATACTTAAAAATTACTAAAATAGTAGATTGTTTTCCAAAAAATAGTAGATTGTTTTCCAAAAACAAACAAAAGAAGAAATGTCCCATACTGTTCATGTTAAATAGCATGATTTAGCCAATCCACAATGTACACATATTTCAAACATCATGCTATACACCAAAAATATACATAATTTTTACTTATCAGTGAAAACAATTTAAAAGTTTACATATACATACACACATGTTTTTTTTTAAATGATTAGAAATACATTCACATGCATATTATCCTGATTTCTGGCCTGAGTTATTAAATTCTTATTTCAAAAGGATTTAATGTAAATGGTGAGTTCTCCTTTCATACTTAACAACATGGATGATGCGTCACTGAATTTTAGCCTGATTTTGAAAACCTATGAGGCTGGCAGGTGGTGTGATGGTTAAGGGTGCTGGACTCCCACATCATGGCAGAGAGAGGTTTGAGTCTCAAACCTGGTGGCTTGCTTTTTGACTTTCCATCTCTCTCTCTCTCTTTCACTCTGTCCCTCTCTAGTCAAATCAAAATAAATAAATAAATAAAGTTAAATTAATAATTCTTTTTAATTAACTTTTAAAAATATTTTTATTTGTTATTATTACTCTAATTTGATGAGAAAAGAAGAGAGAGAGAGACAGAGAAAGTGAGAGAGCAAGCCACCAGTTCTGAGACTCAAACTGTGGACGGCCATCAAAGAGTCCAGCACCTTAACGACGATGCCACCTGCTGACCCCCAAATAAAATAATTCTTTAAAAAAGTTCCCTTCATTAAAAAAATACTATCTCATAAAATTCAAAAATTAAAACAAGGTAAATAAAATTAAAACAAGGTAAATAAAATTGTATATTTAAAAAAAGACAATAAATGTAATGAAGATATAGGAGGATATTCTTATAATTTTGATTGAAAAGTATAGTTTTTTTTTTTTTTGAGAGGTTTTTCACTATAGGGCACGTGCACTTGCCAGACTGACAGAGAGAGACATAGAGACAGAAAGCGAGAAATCACCCCCCGGGGGATGATCACACCGCAATCCCTTCTCCTCCATTCTCCTCTCGGGATTTTGGGCACGCACGCACACGCGCCCGGCGTGAGTTTTAAGCCACCGGGTCCGGGATGTGAACCGCGGTCGACTACGTGGGAGTCTAGCGACATAGCCATTACACTAACTGCTGGTTCCCAAAAGTATAGTTTTGATTTAAAACATATAAAGTGAGACAAACTCATAACAAAATAAAGTTTCTTTACATAAGAAAATCAAACAAGTGAAAGAAAAAATGCATCTTAAATAATTTGATAGTCATGATTAAGATCAATAGGAAAAAATATCAATACTCTGATGGAAAATAGAGAGGGATCAGTAGTAGACAATTAATGAAAGAAGAACTATAACTAAGTTCCAGGTTTGTTAAAATTACTCGACTTCATTAGGAACTGTAGAAATGAAAATTTGGACAGTGAGAATATAATATTATACCTACTGATTTGGTAAAGTTTTTAAAAGTATCTTGTATTAAGATACATACTCTATGGAATACTACTCAGCCATAATAAACAAGACCCTGACTTTTTTATTTTTTTGAGAGGTTTTTACCATAGGGCACGTGCGCTCGCCAGAAAGACAGAGAGACAAAGAGACTGAAAGCGAGAAATCACCCCCCAGGGGTGATGGCCATGCTGCAATCCCTTTCCTCCATTCTCCTCTCGGGATCTTGGGCATGCACGCACACGCGCCCAGCATGAGTTTAAGCCACCGGGTCCAGGACTTGAACTGCGGTCAACTACATGGAAGTTCAGTGACATAGCCATTATGCTAACTGCTGGTCCCAAGACCCTGACATTTGATAGAAAGAGGTCAGATATGGAGGATCTATTGCTGAGTGAAGCAAGCCAGGCTATGAAAGAAAGATATTGTATGTATCCACTTAATATATACAGACTATCCATACTCTATGGTAGAGATAAAAATATTGGAGGACGTAAAAACAGTGAAAATAGTTAACGAGGATAAGACAGTGTGGAATAGGGCAGAAGAAGAGAAGAGTATAGAGAAAGACAGCAAGAGAATAGAAAGGTATATGACATTAGTAGGACACAGATATGATTTATTACCTATTGATGATGACATGTATAGTATTCTCAACTGGATTGGTCTGAGATGTATTTCATGTTGGGTAAAGTCTTTTTACAAACAAAATGAGAAATAGTGAATGACTGTTTAAAAAAATAAATGGAATAATAATGACGATAACGATGATTGGGAAAAATAATGAAAAGCTAAGCTGGATGATGAAATGCGGATTTTAATGTCTCTGTATTGACTGATATGCATGGTATTCCTTCTGGAAACAGAAATGTAAGATACTGTAAAGTTATATTGATTCAATGTAATATAAACAAGATTATGATGATAAAGAAATAAAAAAAGATATAATAGTGTATTACAATATCAATAGTGTAGGGACTGGGTCTTCTCAAGTATTGCCAACAAACAAGTAAGTTAGAATATCCCTGGGAGTGGAATCAGGATTAGATGAGGTTGTTTTATGCAGTTTTTGGTAAAGATATAAACATATTCCTGTCCTGAGATCAAAGATTCTACTTCTAATAATTTATCTTAAGGCAACCATGATGTATACATATATTAAATTACAAGAATGTTGACTATAGCCTCACTTTTGATGCAAAACATTTACATAGTTTATATCTTTACCAAATGAGTATGGGTAAAGAGACTGTGGAATATGCATTCAGTGAAATACTATACAGCCATTTAAAAGGCAATGTAGAAATATATTTAATAATATAGAAAAAAGTACATTGTAGCAAAAGTTTAACAGTGGCAATTTCTGGGTTAAAGTTTATCTTAGTTGTATTTTTTTTAATTTTTCTGAAATGAATATGTACTATTTTTTTCTTATTTGTAACTGGCAGATAAATACTTAATAATTGTATGTATTTATGAGGTATAGTGTGATATTCCTATATAGATATACAGTGTCTTGGCTTGTTGAGAAAGTCATGCCGTAGTTTTCTATGTTTTTCTATTGAAAAAATGTGTTATGACTTTCCCAATGACCTAATACATAATGATCTAATCAGGTTAATTGGCATATCCCTCACCTCTATCATCTATCATTTCTTTGCACAAGAATATTGAAAATCCTCTCTTCTAGCTTTTTGGAAATAGACAATATATATTAACTATAGTCATCCTACTGTGCTACAGAATACTAGAACTTATTTTTCCTATCCAACTATAACATATCTATTAACCACCTCTCCATATCCCCCCCTCCCTCCTACTCGTCCCAGCCTGAGTAACAACTCTTCTCTCTATTCTATGAGATTAACTTACTTAGCTTCCACAAATGAATGAGAACATATATTTGTCTTTCTATGCCTGGCTTATGTCACATAACATAATGTCTTCCAAGTTTATCCATGTTGCTGCAACTGACAGAATTCCATTCTTTTCTATGGCTGAATAGTACTGCATTGATAAGAAAATGGATATTTTAAATTTACATACGCACATATACTTCTACAGACATAATGGAATTTTTGCCTACTATTTAAAATGTACTAAACCTTGTTTTAACTGTTTTATATATATACAAGGGGACTTTGAAAAGTTTATCGATGGGCCCAGCAGGTGGCAGGCGTGTCAGGATGTTGAATTCACATATGGCCATCCATGGTTTGAGTCCCAGACCTGGCAGTTTGCTTTCTCACTTTCCCTCTCCTCTTTCTCTGTCTCTCTCTTTTTGGTGAGCACATGTGCTCTATAGCAAATTTTTAAAAATAATAATAAATAAAATTCAAAAAGAAAAGTTCATGGGAAATAGAATTAAAGTATATGTTTATTTTAGTGTGAAAAATATTAAATCGGGACCAGCAGTTGGCATAATGGCTATGTTGCTGGATTCCCAGACCCCGTGACTTAAACTCACACTGGGCGTGTATGAGTGTGTTACCAAGATCCCAAGAGGAGAATGGAGGAGACGGGATTGGGATTGTGGCATGGTCATCCCCCCTGAGGGGTGATTTCTCTGTTTCTCTGTGTCTTTCTGGAAAGCGCACGTATCCTACAGCAAAAACCTCTCCAAAAAAAGAAATTATAGATACACACACACACATGCATATATATTACATCCATGTTTAACATTTTTATAATACATATTTCCCATAAACTTTTGGAGGACTCCCCTCCTATCAACATCTAATAAAACCCTAGGATATAAATACTATTATGTTCCCTTTTTACACATGAAAAACTGATACCGAGGCTAAGTGACTTCCACAAGATCCCACTGCTGGTAAGTGGTAATAAGCTGGAATTTGAACCCTAGAAGTCAAGCTTCGAAGCCCATGCTTTTAACCAGTTTACAATTTTGCCTCCCATTCCTTTTACCTATATGACTTGGAAAAAATATACAGATGTGAGTGCAGAAAACAGTTTGCTTTATTTCAAAACATTTTAAAAAAATGAATTCTTTTAGTTACTGATTGGATCTTACTACAATTTCTTCATAAGTCTGAAATTACTGTGAGATGATAAAAGCCTATGGTCCTTTCAACTACCAAATTTAGCTTTCCAATTTGCTGTTCATTGTTTTATTCTTTTGCTTAAAATTGTACAACTAATTCCTAATTGAGTCTAAATTTTTTTGCCTTGGTTTTATCTTTAGAAAAAAAAATAGGTCTTAAAAACCTGACCCTGTCTACCATTCTTCATATCTTTCTAACAGAACTCTCCATTTTGGTCAAAATGATATCTTCATGGTGCTTGGTATGTCCTGTGACCTGTCTTCCTTCAGTTCCTCTGTCATGATCTGCCCTGACATTCAAATGTCTTCTTTTATCTCAATAAAATATCTCTTCTCCTAGTTGACACATATGAAATCTTTCACAATCTTTCCTGTTTTAGGAAATAAAAGTGCAACCTCCTCAGAGAAGATTGATCCCTAATCATGAAAATAATAATTATTATTATAATAAATTCTCTAGCATTTATTATCTGGGAAATTACTTCATTAGACTCTGCCAGTTATTGCTTTTAAAAAAAAATTGACTGTTGTCTTCCCACTTGTGTCTTCTTCCCTTGCCTCTTCTCCACAGCTTGAACACACACACATAGCCACAGTTGGAATTTCATATCCTTGTATACCTCAGCACCTTCCCTTCCATGATCTAGCATTACTGACTGAACAGTCAAACAAACCCATCAGTCATCTTATTTTTGCTAATAAAACAGGAGAAGAAAGGTAAACTGAGAATAAAAGCAGTCAAGAAGGCTAAGGATGTTAGCTAATGTTGCTGGCTCAATTCTTCATATGTTTTCTGTCATTTACATTAAGGTCATAGATTCTGTAGCTAGAAACAACATTGGCCATAACATTATCCAGTGCATTAATTCAGTGAATATTTACGTAGTGTCTTACTCGATTACTTTCACCTGAGACTGGATAATTTTTAAAGAATAGATATTATTCATCTCATGATTCTGATGACTGTGAAATCCATGAGCATTTAGTCTTATGTCACATCATGGCCCACAGAAGCAGTAAAGAAAGCAGGTACATGGAAACAGAGACAGTGATCAATTCCAGAGAGAGTGAGAACTCATTCTCTGTCATGAGAATCAGAGACAGTATTAATCTATTTATAAGGGTATTACTCCTATGATCAATCCTTGCCCAATAGGCCTCACCTCTTAAAGGTCTCAACCACCTCTTAGCACCATTACATTATGGATTAAGCTTATAGTATGTAAACTTTTAGGAGACAAACCATTTCTAAACCATAGCATCTAGTAACTATTTTTGTTCCAACAACTACCCTATATATTATTTATAAATTTATTGCTTCTTTTGTTGATTGAAGTTGACCACTAAAGTTGTTTTTGTTGATCGAAGTTGACCATAAACCTCCAATGTCAACACACCTCCATCTTGAAAAAGACTAACAGTGCACTCCAAATGCATATTAAACAAATACTTTTATGCTTCCAAACAAAAAAATCTAAATTTTTTTTGGTTGGTAACATGTGAGTAATGCCAATTAAATAATTCATGTAGACCATTATCTTCTTTTGAATAAAATGCACATGGTATAAAATATTTGGAGACCTCATCTTTCCTTATATAATTTTTAACCTCAATATATTAAAGCCATTGGAGAACCAGAAGCTAGGAAAGATATATTTCCTAATGCAATGCTCTATTATTTTTTACAACTGGTCTCATGGTAAAAAAAATATCTCTCACAAGGAGTTCATTTATTTTCTTTCCCTCTGGAAATTTAATCATAATGAATATTAAGCTTAAAAATGCATTATGATTACATACCACCACATATTTAAAAATTATAAACCCATACACTATTTTAAAATGACCAATTACAAATCATTTTTAGGACTGTCATCACCCAATGGCCTAGCTATGGGAATTCTTACTTTAAGAATAAGTGGATTTTATTTAGATGGATATTACTTAGAATGTTTAGAGATTTGCATTTCCCATATTGTGCCTAGTTTTAAGTAAATGTAATAGCAAAGTTTCCTGTATCAAATCACAGTCTAGAATAGTTTTGTTGCCTAACTACTACATGACCACACCCAGATTTTGTTATTGTTGCTAAAGATCTCAAATGCACAATATGTGATGAAATAAGTGACCATTTTTAGTAAGATTTCAAGACAGTAGAATTTGATGTACAATAAATAGTTTTGTAGTCCTTGGAGAATTCTCCCCTTAATACCACAGTAAACCCATATTGGTTTTTCAATAAACCTTGGTGTTCATGGGCAGTATTCTTGTTCATTAATTTCTTAGTTTGCAGGATAAGCAACTAACTCCATGGTAAAAGAATCCTTAATAATACACACAGTACATAGAAAATATCTGTTGACTGTTCACCTTGATTCAAACCTATCCTAAAGTTAGATAACAAGCCCTGAAATGGTTCCTGGAGGCCTTAGACAAGTGAAGTGAATTGGTGAAATTGATTTGCCCAAACTTCAATAGCTCTCATTTATCTTCTAAAATGGATTTTATAGGGATTTACACCCACCTAACTATCCACCTACCCACACACTTCACTACATAATGCGATTTTGATCACATACTGTTTAAACCCTGAGGACAATAAAACTCGCAAAGAAGTTAAAACGTAATTTTATATGACACATACACATGCCACAGAATGTGTTGTTATAAATTAACCCCATACTTTTCTCTCTCCCTGTTCCCTAGCCATACTTACTCTAAAACAAGGGCTCTAAAACATAGCTCTAAATAAGAACTTTTAATCTCACATACTCCTATCAGAAATCTCTGATCTGATTTGCTTAAAAGACCTTAGCAGCAGCCTAGTTGCTATAGGCAAAGGACCTTTGGATTGTTAGGAAAATACTGTTTTTAATGTTTTTTTTTTGTTGTTTGCTTTATTCATTTGTTTGATCAAAACTCAAGGAAAACTAAGTCATGATCTGTGTAATTTTCCCAAGCAACAGAAATCATAATACAACACTTTGATATTTATTAAGTTAGTCCTCAAGGTATCTGTTAAAATTAGCTTTCTTAACAAATGAATTTTTTTTCAAGAGTCTCCTCTTTTTTACTTTTATATAAGTCACTATACTCCAGAGTATGCACTTCAAGGGAACAAAGGGTAACATATATTACATAGCCTCAATTTCAGAAGTTCATTTTAAAAACAATTTAGCTATCTAAATATAGCGTTCAATGTATATTAATGAAAATTAAATACAAATTTAAAACCAGTTCTTCAATTGCACTGGCCACACTTTCAAAGTTAAAAAAGTCATGCTATTAGAGAACAACACAGAGTACATAGTCATCACGGCAAAAAGTGACTGCTTTTAATCTCAATGTTTTCTGGCTAAGAAGTTTGTTGTTTTCTAGAGCTGCCTAGAAGAAAGAAAATTACCACACTGAAAAAGAGTCCTATCTCTTTGCCCTCATCTGAATGATATCATTTTATTGTGATGTTTAAAAAATATCAAGATTAGGGACTAGCAGTTAGCGTAATGGCTATGTCGCTGGACTTCCATGTAGTCAACCATGGTTTGTATCCCGGACCCAGTGGCTTAAACTCATGCAGGTTGCGTGTGCGTGTGTGCCCAGTATCCCAAGAGGAGAAAGGAGGAGAACGGATTGCGGCGTGGCCATCCCCCCGGGGGGTGATTTCTCGCTTTCTGTCTCTCTCTCTGTCTTTCTGGCAAGCACACACGCCCTATAGCAAAAACCTCTCCCCCCCCCCAAAAAAAAACAAAACCCCCCCCCCCCCCCAAAAAAAAACAAAAAAAAAAAAGGAAAAAGTATCAAGATTAAAAAGTATTTTTGTGACAAATGGCATAATCCATATAAATCACATTCCTATTTTCTTTGTGTAATATTCCATACTGTTGCAAATTGATGCATTGTTGTTATGTATACCAGGAAGTACGTGCCGATTACATTACCTTAAATGAAACATGCCTAACAAAGAAGAAAGTCAATGTCCCTGGGAGTTTTAATCTTCCTGACAAGTAAAAGAACAATGCGCTATAGAGCAGCTACCACTGAAAATGGTGATGGTTAGGGAGGGTACTTATTGATTTTGAACGCCACAATGGGAGGAGATAACATTGGGCTTCTTCCACTGAATTTACCAGGTAGGTAGAATATATGAGGAAAGGGAATAAAACTCAAGGGAAAGTGGGTCTCTTCCTGCTAGCCAAAAGAGAAAAGAACACAAACGAGAAGAAAGTACAGAAAGTAATTTGGTAAGTTGTAATGATCTAGGTTTTTACAGAAAGTTCACTGACACCTGTTCAAAGTGAACAAGTTGTAGCTTGTAGCTCAACTTCCAGTCGATCTAAGTATTCTCCGTAGAAAAGGGGTGGGTCGGTGAGAGCAGAGCTAAGGGTTCAATGCATTGAAAAAAACTTTTATGTGGTATACATTAATTCGTGTTTCCTTGGCAAATTCATCTAACTTATATATGTATACACACACACACACACAGATGAGACAGTCCCTCCAGTGGAAAGTTCTTTTTCTAAAAGAATTATTTATTTTTTAATTGTTATTAGTTTTAAATTTTGCTATAGGACACATACACACACACTCACAAGAGAGAGAAAGAGAGAGAGAGAAATAGGAAAAGTGAGAAAGCAAGCCACCAGGTCCAGGACTTGAACTACAATCAGCATGTGGAAAACCAGTGCCTTAACCACCACATCACCTGTTGGCTCTGTCCAGTGGACATTTTAATTTTTTTAGAGGTTTTTGCCTTCGCGCATGTGTGCTCACCAGAGAGAGCGAATGAGAAGGACAGTGAGAAATCACCCACCCCTTCCTCCACAGGGGGAATGCCCACCACAATCCCTTCTCCTCCATTCTCCTCCTGGGATCTTGGGCACACATACATTCCCGGTGCGAGTTTCAAGCCACTGAGTTCAGGACTTGAACCACAGTCAGTCATGTGAGAGTTCATAGATGTAAAAACACTATGCCATCTGCTGGCCTCAGTGGAAATTTTTAAAAATCCACAACTGTCCTGGCCTGTTGAGGAAGTAAGTGACCAGTACACATCTGATCCACCTGGGCCATCTGCCTGAGACCAGCTAGCTGAAGCTTGTGATAGCCGTCAGCTGAAATTTAGACCTTGGATGGAAGATGCTTAGCGAGAAAAAATTATCCATATTATTACCTTAATATCATTTGATTTACTCTCCAAGAGGTTCTATAGTTCAGAAAATAGCAAAAGAAAATGGAACTTTTTAAATAATGGATATAATTTTCAAACATAAGAGCCAGAAAGAATAAGTTTAAAAATACCATTATTGTGGTTGGCTCTGTGGCCTGATGGTTAAGGCAGCCACAACCCACATGACCTACTGGGTGGTTCAAGTCACCACTCAGTAGCTTCTGAAACACATGGGGTGCACATGTGTGCATACCCAAAAATTTTGAAAGGAGGGAGAGATGGAAAGGCAGGGAGTAAAGTGTGACCACTCCCCATGGAACGTGATTTCTCTCTCATTGTCTCTCTCTGGCAAGTGCAAGTGTCCCTAAGACACACACATAATGACCATTATTATTTCTTGGAAGTTACTTCCAACCTTGATGAGCAAATAATTTTGCTAGCCAATAAACCTGCTACTAGCATATGTGACTAATGAGCACCTGCAATGTGATTATTTGGGATAGAGATGGCCTGTACGTGGAGAATACACAGTAGATTTCAAAGACACACAAAAAAAGGCAAAATTTCTTAGTAATTTCATAGTGCATAGAGTAACAAAATAATACCATTTCAGACCTTGATGAGCAAATAATTTTGCTAGCCAATAAACCTGCTACTAGCATATGTGACTAATGAGCACCTGCAATGTGATTATTTGGGATAGAGATGGCCTGTACGTGGAGAATACACAGTAGATTTCAAAGACACACAAAAAAAGGCAAAATTTCTTAGTAATTTCATAGTGCATAGAGTAACAAAATAATACCATTTCAGATACATCGGGTTAAATAAAATGTTATTAATATTAATTTCATCTATTGATTTTACTATTTTAATGTGACTGCTAGGATTCAAATCATATGTGTGGCCCACATTATATCTTTTGGACAGCACAGATATAGAATAATGCAATGCAATTAGAAATAGTGGAAAACAATTCAATGAAATATAATTTATATACCAAAATAGTCATGTGACTTTTAATAAATTTGCAAACTTCTTGCTTTAGTAAAAAGATTTTTTATCAATATAAAATTATTTTCTCCTTATTCTCACTAAATAAATGCTGAACAAATATTTATTTTTTCTAAAGAGAAATTTTTGCTATAAGACACATGAGCTTGCCAGAGAAACAGAGAGAGACAGAGAGACAGAAAGCAAGAAATCACCCCCCAGAAGGGATAGCCATGCCACAATCCCTTCCCCGCCATTCTCCTCTTGGGATCTCGGTAGACACACATATGCACCTGGCATGAGTTTTAAGCCATGGGGTATAGGACTCTAAGGGCTGTTGTCACTTGGAAGTCCAGCAACGTAGTAACCATTATGCCGTCTGCTGGTCCTGTCGAACAAATATACCAAGCAAGTGTTATGAAGGAACACCAAATATTAGCGTTTCTTGGACAAACTGTGCCCACTATGTTTCCTACACTCAACAGAATGAAGCAACCTTGTGTCTATTCATTCCATCTCTTCAATCTCTGGCCTGGTGTTTGATCAAATTCTCACACTAAGGGCTCTGGGGAAGGGCCTCCAACTACATTGTATAGGAAATCAGAGCTCTACAGTTTTGTTTGAAGATCCTTGCTTGTTCAACTTTTGGGCCCCTGAGTGCATTCCATGCAACTCTAGTCTTTGTTAACTTCTGGTCTGAAGGGGAAGGTACCAAACAAAGAATAAATGCACACAGATAATGCTACTGTCACACAGGTGAAGGTAAAAAGGAGGGAGAAGAAAGATACAGATTTGGGCCCATTCCTGGGTCCCAGATGAGTAAGGCAGGTGGTACCTTCCTGTGCAGGAGGGGTGGGCAGCATATTAAGGGGAAGAAAGAGAAAGAAAAGTATGTGGCTGGGAAAGAGAAGTAAGAGTTGGTAGACTGCATCAATATCACCTTAGAGTGAGAAGAGAGAACACAGGACTAGAACTTAGGCGATCTGAGTTCTAATAATACCTCTGCTACTATTTGTATAATCCCGGGGCCTTCACTGCGCATTTTTGGAACTCTATTTTCTTGAATGAAAACTGCAGAGATTGGATTAGACTATCTCTGAAGTTCCTTCTAGTTTGACTGTTCTATGAATAAATTTTGTCTCTGGCAGGAAACCGAGCAATGTACACAGACTTGAATGTGTCACTGAGCTTAAAGGAGACAAAGACTGTGTCTGCCTGACACCTGGATGCTTGTGAACACAAAGGATGTCCTCTGAGGGTTTATTAGGAGCCTGTGACACAGGCCTAAAATGTGGAAAATCCCATGACAACAAAATACCTTGTCACCCTAAGCAGATGTAAGCTTAATTTTCTTCACAGCAAGATAATGAGCAATATAATAGAGCCTAACAAAGCAATTTTGAAAACAGGCTTAATACAATCAAATGCTATGGGGTTTCAGCCATTTATTTATAGGATTTAAAATGTCTCTCCTCCAAACCCGGGACTTCTGCCAGATAACCTGTGTAATGGACCTAGTGTAATGACCGACACCAAATGGCTTACAATTTTGTCCAGCCCAAGGGCTTTGCTGGTAGGGCTCATCTCTTGGCTCTGGCTAGGTTTGCAGTTACATTCCTGATGATGTGGCAACATTTTAGGCTCTTGTTTCCAAGAGATGGTTGAGACACAGCCGTTTTCAGGCCTTGAGATCCACCACTTTCAGGAACAGGTCGGGGAAATTAAGAGTACCTCAAGGGCTAGGGGAACTTCTCAGGAGTTTTGGAACACCTGGATGCTATTTGTGAACTACAGAGAAAGAAATATCCCTAACTTATTCATTCCTAATTTATTCCTCAAAGTATGTGAAGAGGAGACTCTTGTGAAACTCACACACAGCTGTTTGGTAAAGCACCTATGTTGGATGGAGATTTTAATTTTTTTCATTGGGGTGATCCTTTTTAAACAAAAGATAATTTGACTTTTGTCAAAAACATTGTAAAACTCAGATTTCTTTCTTCTGAGAGAGATACAGAAACAGACAGTGATGGAGTAGGGAGCACCTCCAATAAGGTCTTCATACTGTAATGCACCCCATGCCTCAGTCAGTCAGGATCCCAGAGAAAAGTACACACACCCAGTACACACAGGGAAGCCATGGGATGCAAAACCCGAGACCTTCCCATGTAGGTCCAGTACAGAAGAGCATTGTGCTATTGCTGTGCCACCAGTTGGTCCCTAGTGCGACCTTATTCTAACATCTGTACAAACTGAATCTAGAATTAGAAAGATCAATCTGATGTCATGTTCTTGGCCAACACTTTTATATAAATTACTCGGAATTCCAGATTGCATGTAGCCTGCATATTTGTCACAAGTGAACTATGAGTTTAAAAAAAAAAGTTTGAAATGAAATTGGTATCAGTCATCAAAAAATTTCTCAAATTGGTTAATTAGTTAATGGATAAATTTTTTATTTAGGGCCTTTTATTTACCAGATAGAACTAGATAAATCATCTTCCTTCAATAAGCATTTAAATCTGGAAGATAAATACATTCAAGCACAGAATTAAATTATCAAGCAATGAACACTCTAATAAAGACAGACACAAGACACTCTGAAGGCACAGAGTCTAAAGGGCCTATGGCTCTTAGAGGAAGAATGGAGTGACACAGAACAGAAAGGAAGGGGGATTTCACAGAGAAGACTTTGGGCTGTGTGTTAATTAATGGTCAAACTAGCAAAAACCATTTCAGTGTATGGGAAGAGGAAAATTTTATTTTATGACTAGGGTTGCCAGATAAAATATAAGATGCCCAGTTAAATTAGAATTTCATATAAACAATAAATAATTTTTTCATGTGATAGTTTGGGGCAGTAATGGTATATAATTATGGTAAAATATCTGAGTATTCCATATTTTTATTTGCTAGTCCTTGGGATTCTAGTTATGACTTCAATGTGGAATAAAATGGTAGCAGATAGACAAGGTTTGATAAGTTTTGTGCATCATCATATGGAGTTTTAAATCTATGTAATGTGAATAAACACTTTTAAATAAAATTTAAACAAAGTAGATTTAGGAGGATTAAGTAAAAGGGGGATTTAAAAACCATTGAGGGCCACATCCCAGTAATAGCATGAACAGGGTCTATTCTGTTTCCCAAGTATCTTATCTGTAGCAGATAGATACTAGCATCACCTCTGATATGGCTGGCTGGCTTATGATGGATATTACCTTTCCACATCACCAATATCCCTTTGCTGTCTCTTCCTCAAGGAAGTCTCCAAACTGGGTTTACTTTGTCTTGGATTTCTTCCTTTCTTGCTTCCCTAACTCTATGCTTTCACTCCTCCTTTTGAAGATCAACATCCCTGCCTCCAAAGTGTTTTCTTACCTTCTGATATTAAATGCACTTAGATAAGACTTCATCATCTCTGTTTCATCCAAAATGTAAGAATAGTCTTTGATTCATTTGCAGCCTACCTGTTTTCTATAATAAAGTTGGAGTGTTCTCTAGAAGCAGAGTTTAGTGTGACTAGACTGAACATCTTTATTTGCTATTGCGTAAGAGGACTTGAAATAATCCCAAATTTTATAGTTTGTATGTGAAAGACACTTGATAGGGTCATCTTAAATTTGACAATAAGTTATTTTTTTCTTTTTGGAGAGGTTTTTGCTATAGGGCTCATGCACTCACCAGAAAGAGAGAGACAGAGAGACAGAAAGCGAGAAATCAACCCCCGGGGGCATGGCCACGCCACAATCCCTTCTCCTCCATTCTCCTCTCAGGATCTTGGGCACACACACACATGTGCCCAGCGTGAGTTTAAGCCACCAGGTCCCAGATTTGAACTGTGGTTGACTACATGGGAGTCCAGCAACATAGCCATTACGCCCAGATTTGACAATTAATTCTAATAATTTATAGGACATCACCAATAATGTGTCATCAGTGTGAAAGAAACTTTTCTAAACTATCAACAGTAAAGGTAAAAGTTTAGTTAACTGTGTTAGAAGAAAGACTATCTTTTGACTCTCATGTGAAGAGGTACTAAAAAAGGATATAGCAGAAAGATAAGGGGGAAATATTTCATAGTACTATATATTCTAGTATTACAGAAACAGCTAATTATTTTAAAACATTCTGCTAATTTTCTCAATTTTGTAATGTATGTGGTATTTGTCCAGCTATTAAAAGAATGTAAGTTGTCATTGCTTCATTTCTTTTTATAAATACTCATGTATTTACTTAATTTTTCATTTCCTTTGTTATATTCTTTGACTTAAAAGAGACTGCCAATGTAGAATAGGCTCTAAGTTCCACACAACCTGGTCATAGTTCTATTCGTATTTATTTTATTTTACCTTTATTTGGTATGAAAAATAGTTTTATTGAATTTCCTAAAATAACCAGTTCGGTATATGTACTACACGATAATTTATCCCCCTTTATTTATGAGATTAAATTATTTCTTATGGAGGGAAAAGTGAAAAAAAGAGACAAAAATAAAATAAGATTTAATCTATGACTTATATAGCTACTTTTGCCCATTAAAAGATTAGTTTTATCTAAAATTTTAAAACAACTAACTAAATCTCGGATAGAACATTTCTAAAATTTTTTTCATTTTTTTTTTTTTATTTTTGGAAGGTGTTTGCCATAGGGTACATGTGTATGCTAGAGAAAAAGAGACAGAGAGAGAGGGAAAGTGAGAAATCATCCACCAGGGGGGTTAACCATGCCACAGTTCCTTGTCTTACAATCTCCTCTCAGGATTTTGGGCATGCATGCACACGAGCATGGCATAATTTTCAAGTCACTGGGTCTGGGAATCAAACCACAGTCAACTATGTGGGAGTCCCGTGCCTTAACCACCACACCACCTGCTGGCCCTTAAAGTTTCTTTTCTTAAGAAATGGAATTTCTTATAGTCCCTTAGAGTTTTATATTTTACCTGCTGCCATTAAATTGCCATAATTATCCATCATGCAACAGGTTTTAACAGGTAAAGTGAACAATTTAGAGACTGATATAGAACAATAGAGAATAACAGGAGTTTAATTTTTATGCATCATTTCTTCAGGAAAACACATCACGAAGGGAAATAGCTTTGAGTAAGTTCAGTGAGGGTTGCCATTTAGTTAATTAACTTAACCATTTTCATTAGCAGACGCAATATTGACTTTAGAATAATGTCTGCTTAATTTCTTTCAAGCAATGAATATGCATGAAACATTGTCAAAGATAAGTAAAAATTAAGACAATATTAAGTAAAAAATAAAAATTAAGTTATTGAAACATGTCAGAAAAGTGTAAGGAGCACATTCATAAACTTAGATTGGAGTGCAGTGTATTCCTCCAAACTTTTAAGATATGACCTTGGCATAGGCACATTATTTCAACTGCTTAGCAGAGGATTTGTAATAATCTCAGTTTTATAAGAAAGTGCATTTCTAAATTGGTTGGAGAAGACTAAAACAATGCATAAATCCAATGCACTGAATATAATTTTCTGCTTCAATTGACAATCTAGTCTTTTGAAAAACAGGCTTACTTCTTAACCTTTTTTGGCCATATTCATTTTATGTGCCTTCATATTAGAATAAATAAAATCAGCAGGCTCCTATTGATTTTTGGAGGGAGAAATTTCATCTGTAAGACTGAAGGAAAGTGAAGTCCATCATAACCAGTTGATGAGCAAATATGTGATGGAAATGGAAGAAAGTAATAACATAAAAATAAAGTGTAAATATCAATGCATTTCTGCAATATGACTGATTTCTGAATCTGGATTTTGTTGTCTTAAGAGTTAGAAGGTAGGAAGGTCTACAAAATTAATTAATTTAATAAGAATTACACAGAACAATGACATTTTTTTAACCATAATATTCTTATTTAGAGAGAACCAAACAGAAATCAATCATGTAGCTTTGTTTTGTTTTAACATGCGTATCTAAGCTTTCATACCAGAGAGTCTAATTCAGTACGTTTATAATAGAGTTCTGATAGCTAAACCTAACTTCCATATTTATGATTTGAAGATAGATGCCTAGATCCCAGGAGAACAAACATCTCTGCTACAGTCTACACAGACTGCAATGGCCCTTAGTGAGCAGTAAGAAAATTAGACTGTTTCTGTGTTAACATTTTGTTCCCAATCTCAATTGGCTTTCACGTCAGTATTATTAGGTCTAAAACTGAAATCAAGTGTAATGTAGTAAAACAAGTAAGAGTTGGAAGACCTGGGGAACCAGCAGTTGGTGTAAAGGCTATGTCACTGGACTCCCATGTAGTCAACCACAGTTTGAGTCACGAACATGGTGGCTTAAACTCACACTGGGTGCATGTGCGTGTATGCCCAAGATCCCAAGAGGAGAGTGGAGGAGAAGGGGTTGTGGTGTGGCCATCCCCTCTGGTGGGTGATTTCTTGCTTTCTGTCTCTCTGTGTCTTTCTGGCGAGTGCACACACCCTATAGCAAAAACCTCTCCAAAAAAGGAAAAAAAAAAAAGAGTTGGAAGGCCTCAGTTTAAGATCAGTTTACAAATCATAGTATCTCTGTTTTGTGAGTTAACCTCTCCAAACCTACTTCCTCCTCTGGAGAACAGAGCCCATAATTCTCACAATAGCTACACATTACAGCTCCTCTTCATCTTGCTTCCTGTCCTCTTACATGTAATTCACTCCAGAGTCATCTCATATCTTTCATCATAATTTCCTTTACATCTAGCCTGGGCTTTCACATTCCATGAGCAGGGGTCTAGTTTAAGCCCTATCACCTGGACTATTGGAAAAAATTATGAAAGTGGTTTCTGGCAGTCTCTGTCTGCTATACTTCGACCCCTATATAACCAACAGATTCAGCATTCTAAAAGAAAATGTAGTTCTTTAAAAGCAGTCTATCCTGGGAACCAGCAGTTAGCATAATGGCTATGTCGCTGGACTCCCATGTTGTCGACCGCAGTTCGTGTCCTGGATCCGGTGGCTTAAAACTCACTCCCATGCCCAAGATCCCAAGAGGAGAATGGAGAAGAAGGGATTGCAGCGTGACCATCTCCCCTGGGGGGGTGATTTCTTGCTTTCTGTCTCTCTGTCTCTCTCTATCTGAAAAAAAAACCCCCAAAAACAAAAAAAAAAAAAACAAAAAAAAAAAAAAAAGAAAAAGAAATGCTGTCTATCCTCAGGACTAGCAGGTGACATGGAGGTTAAGGTGCTAGATCTCACATGGCTGCCTTTGTGTTTCAAATCCCAGAACTGGTGGCTTGAAAATCACACTGGGTGTGTGTGCAAATGTGCACAAAATCCTGAGAGGACACAAAGAGAGGGGATTGCACTTGGTCATCCTCTCCTGGGGGGTGGGGTGGGGGGTGTGGTGATTTCTCACTCCCTCTCTATCTCTCTCTTTCTCTCTCTGGAGAGTGTGTACACCCTATAGCAAAAACAAAACAAAGCAAAAAGGCAGTCTATCCTTTCTATATGGATTACTAGGATTTCTTATATGTGCATATAGGAAAGATTCATACTACCCATGCTCCTCTAGAGATTGATACATTTTCCCAGGGAAACATACCACCTACCAGGCAGAGACAAGGTCTTCTTTCATGAACCACATATCAGAAAAATTATATAGCAGATCACTTAACTCCCTCATGTGGGTCAATGCTGGAAGAAGTTGATTCTACCGTCCTTAAGGGGACAGAGTTGTGCTCAGCAATCATTAATCACCATGTTCCTCTTATACAGATGACAATGTGAGATCCCTCAGCACGACAATTAAAGATTGCTAAAGCTTTACCCAAACGTACTTTTCCAGTTTCAAATACAACCATGTCTCCCTATTCAGGAGCAATCCTGCCATAATGTTCTTCTTACCATTTCTCTACCTGTAATAATCTTTCCTTTTTTCTTGAGCGCTTCAAATCCTGCTATGGAATGGAACAATCTCTACATGAGAGCTTTCTCTATTGATATGGTCCAAGGCCATTTTACTTCCACTATAATATATTTGAGAAAATAATCACCTTTCCTTGGACACTTCCTGTATTAATGTCCTCTGTTGTGATCTCAACGTTCCACATGGTTATCCCAGCCAGACTATAAGCTGATGAAGGGTTTATGGAGGGGAGAGGATAACACTGTCATGTACCTCACTGTAAGTTCTACTCTTCTTTAAAAAATGTTCGTATATCCCTTTATTATTTTCTGGCCTACAATAATCACATACAATTTCATTAATATGGCAACATAATTGAGATATACCCTCAATGATAATACCAATATTAATACAAATTTAAGTACTTTAGTTTCCATAGCCCTCTAGTTTGTTTTTTCAAATTTATTTATGCTTTAATTGACAAATAAAATTGTAAGTATTTATCATGTACAACATGATGTTTCGAAATATGTATACATTGGGGAATGGCTAAATAGAGCTAATTAAAATATATATTACCTCACATATCTTATTTTTGTGGGGAGAACATTTAAAATCTCAGTGATTTTCAAGAATATAATACATTGTTATTAACTATAGCAATCTCTGCTCTTTTAAAGTATCCATTTAGAATGGTATAATGCATGTAATAAATGTTCTTTTATTTGTTAAGTGAGTAGCCACAATGTTTTATTTTTCTAATGAATTCATTTATTCAAAAATGTAATATTTCTGTCAATTGACAATCAACCAACTTCAAAGTAACTTCTCTTCATGAAAGATGACTAGCAGCTATTGCATCAAATAGGTGATTATTAAGATTGGCAACAAGATAAAATATTCAACCCTTAACTCCTATTCTCCAAGGTTAATTCTTAAAATCTCTTTTGAAATGCAAAGTTCAGTGAGAACGTGAACACTGTCACTTAGCAACATGCTGATATTAAACAAGGTCAGTTAACCTTGCTGAACCCAGATTTCATTTTCTGAACAAAGGATACAATACCCACCCCTTGCAACTCTGGTGCGACTCAAATGAGCTCATATATGGAAAACACTGTGTGTAATATAAGGTTTGTAAACTGTGAAGTCTTCAAGAATTTAGAAGGTGGTGGAGCTGATGTCATTGCTGTTTAAACCAGTGAGTTGAGGACACACATAACAAAAATAAGGACAGTATTAATTTGCTTATATGTGATAAAAATTAGGTAATATTCAGATTTGATATTGAAAAAAAATGTTATTAGTAAATGATAGAGGACCAACCCGTAGCCTGGAGCTAAAATGGCTGGATCCCACAAGGCCAACTGTAGGGTGAGAGTCTCACTTCAGAACACTTGGAAAACACACTGAACACATGTGTTTGTGTGCTCAAAATCCTGAAAGGAGGGAGAAGTGGAAGAGAAGGAATTACAACATGACCTTACCCGGTGTGGGGGGACAGGGGGAGCAGGAGGGTGCTTTCAGCTCTCCCTCTTCCTCTGTTTCTCTCTAGCATGTAGATGTGCCCTCTAACAAAATCTTAACAAAATACAAAATAAATGTAACTGATGATGAAACCACAATCATTCAGTAACAAATCACTAAGCATCTTCTAAGTATCAAGCATTCTACTGTAAGTCCAAAATAAATTCATGAATTACATCCCTTACCCTTCTAGTTCTGCACCTGCGTTGTTTTACTTCCCAATACTAGGTGCGTGAAACAGGCTCAAAAAGTAATTTTTCTTCAAGGTTTTTGTTTGTTTCTTGATTAGGTGGTTCCACTGGCAGAGGTTTCACATAAAAACCTAGTCCTCCCCAAAAGAGAGTAACTCAAATCCAAGTAACTCAGAGACTGGTATATATTGTAGAGTTAATCTAACTTTGTCTCCACGGAGACTATTGCCTAGGTTATTCATTTTCTCCATTCTATAAGCCATTGTTTATTTAGAACCATATTGGCCAATAGAAAAATCATGTGAGCCACACATGTAATTTTAAATTTTATACACATTAAAAAGCAAAAAAAAAAAAAAAAAAAAAAAATTTTGACCCATAAAAAAAAAAAAAAAAAAAAAAAAAAAAAAACAAAGAAAAAAACCCAGGTAAAATGAATTTTAATATCAGATTTTCATTAACAGTGTAGCCAAACTGTAAGTGCTCAAATGTAAGTTGTGAGTACTATACTGGACAGTAGGTAAAATGAATTTTAATATCAGATTTTCATTAACAGTGTAGCCAAACTGTAAGTGCTCAAATGTAAGTTGTGAGTACTATACTGGACAGTA
>NW_006160117.1:8068490-8070519 GCF_000334495.1 Tupaia belangeri chinensis
AAAAGTTAGGTATTTTTTTCAAGTTTCTGTTAAAAAAAAAACTGATTAAACTTTGAATAAACATTAATTATTCTTATTAGTCTCTTACTATAATTTTTTTTCCTTTGAAGAACATTCAGAATATTGTAAAATGAGCTATATTAAACATACTGATGTCACTGCTGGAAAAAGATGGAAGAATCATTATAATAACAAATACTGCCCTATACCATACCCACTCCAAAGCGGGAATCTCATCATTTTAAAATATTTATTTGAGGGGGTCAGCAGCTGGCATGGTGATTAAGGTGCTGGACTCTCATATGGTCAACTGTAGTTCAAGTCCCAAACCTGGAAGCTTGAAAATCATTCTGGGCACCTGTGCGTGGGTGCCCAAAAACTCAGGAGGAGAGTGGAGGAGAAGGGACTGCAGCATGGCCATCTTCCCTGGGGAGATGATTTCTTATTTTATCTCTCACTCTCTCTCTCTCTGTCTCTCTGGTGAGCACACTTGCCCCATGGCAAAAACCTAAATATATATATTTGAATATTATTCTGGTACTACTGAAAGCAAATGTGAGTATAAATCTTTACTTATGCAAAGAATTTAAATTACATTATAAACGAAAATTTACAATTCTATTTTGGTTATATTTCAACAATTCTATTTACAATAAAACTTCATTAACAGAGGTTGAGCCCTTCATGAATATAATGAAAGTTTAATTTCCTAGAAAATAAGAAATAAACATTATTTTAATATAGAGTTCTTAACATAAATGAGAACATAAAAATAATTTTAAGGATGTCCTTAGAATTCACTAGGAAATAATAATAATACTCTTCAGAAAAAAATAATACTCTCAAGAAAAAAATATCTGGAATTTCATAAATATTATTTTTCTTTTTTAAAAAAAAAACATATACTAAAACCCAAGAGTTTAAATCAGCATGAGAACTATCACATGAAACTAGGTGAATCTGATTTACCCATATATTGTAGCCTCAGTGGTTTCAGCCCAATAGGATCTCATAGAGAAAATCTGTTATAATCCATCCCAAGTTATATCTGTATCAAAGGAGTATGACCAACATTTCCCTAATACTGAAAAATAGTGCTTATAGCAACCTAAAAAATAACTTTTGGAAAATTCTAGAGAAATAGCTGCATTTTCCAAGGTCAAAGGGTAGAGGGAAATAATCTGTATTAGCCAGACTCAAAGTGATCCCTGCCTTTTCGTCTCTGAGGACAAGTAAAACTTGTGATCTGCTTCTAACAAATACAATATATCAAAGATGATTGAATATCACTTATTTAGGGTTTGTAGATTATGACTTTTATCTTGCTAAGAGCCTCTTTCTCTCTCACTAGCGTTGAGAAAGTTAATTGGCATGTTTGAGAGACATATATGGTAAGGAATTAAGGGTGGCTTTCAGCCAACAAAAAAACTCAGGAACTCCAGTCCAACAACCCATATAGAAACAGATCCTTCCCCAGTCAAACTTCCAAATGAGACTCTAATTCTTATATGGATAAACTAAGCCCAGACTCCTGATCCACACCCATCCTGAATTTCTTTCTTTAAAAATTGTTATAGAGATTTTGCTGTAGGGCATGGGCACCTGTTAGAGAGACAGAGAGAGAAAGTGAGAAATCACTCCCTGGAAGATGGCCACAGTGCAATCCCCTTTCCTCTACTCTCCTTTCAGGATCTTCAGCAAGCACCCACACATGCCTGGCATGAGTTTCAAGCTGCTTAGTCTGGGACTTAAACTGCAGTCACCCATATGGGAACTCCTTAATCTTGATTTTTTTTTTTTTCAAATGTGTTTTCGGGAACCAGCAGTTAACGTAATGGCTATGTCGCTGGACTCCCACGTAGTTGACCGTGGTTCACGTCCTGGACCCAGTGGCTTAAAACTCACGCCGGGCGCATGTGCGTGCATGCCCAAGATCCCAAGAGGAGAATGGAGGAGAAGGGATTGTGGTGTGACCATCCCCCCTGGGGGATGATTTCTCACTTTCTGTCTCTATGTCTCTCTCTGTCTG
>NW_006160117.1:8070722-8073705 GCF_000334495.1 Tupaia belangeri chinensis
CCACCCCCCCGGGAGGGGGATGATTTCCCACTTTCTGTATCTCTGTCTCTGTCTGGCAAGCGTACGTGCCCTATACCAAAAACCTCTTGAAAAATGTAATTAATGCATATTCTTATAAACTCTTTACGAAGTAAATGTAATATATATTATATGTAAAATAATGGTAGAGTTGTAGGATTTTCAGTATAGGAATATTGCAAATATAGGAAAGGACCATTTTTTTTTTACATGGAGGTGATGAAAACCTATTGGAGTTAGCTTCAGAAAATTGCTGAGGACTGCACAATTCAGAAGTGACAATAGTTCTACGCCCTTTCCATTTAAAGAATAAGACTGAGATTTTGATATGCACAAAAATTATAAAATAAATTTAAAAATTATAAAATCTTAATTTTTTGAAACTCAGTTGATTTATTTTTCACTCTAAATTTCATTTTATAAAATGTCAAGCAAGTCTTATACCTCTTATAGATAGTACTTAATAAATTTTCTTTTTTAGAATTATTTATTTAATTTTACTTGTTATTATTATTAGTAGTAGTAGTATTTAATTTGATCAGAAAGAGACAGAGAGAGAAAGGGAAAGTGAGAAAGCACCAGTTTTGGGACTTGAATGTGGTTGGCCTCATGGGAGTCCAGAGCCTTAAACACCATGCCATCTGCCAGTACTTGATGAATTTTCTGAAAGTTATTCTTTGTTGATTCGTTTTCCCCATGATATTGTGATTTTTGTTGTTGTTGATTTTGCCATAGGGTACATGTGCTTACTGGAGTGTGACAGAGAGAGACAGTGAGAAGTAAAGAGAATTTATCTCTGGGGGTGGGCTGAGGAGAAGGCCACACTACAATCCCTTTTCCTTCATTCTCCTCCTGGGATCTAAGGCATGCACGCACATATGCCTAGTATAGTTTTTCAAGCCACCAGGTCTGAGACTTGAATCATGGTCGGCTATGTGGGAGTACATTGCCTTAACCACACCACCTGCTGGGCCTGATATTGTGAAATTTTACACTTTTATCAAGGATAGATATTGAGAAATTTCCTCCATGTGGAAGACTCTGAACATGAAAAGTGGAATTCTCATATATTGCTATGAATGTCATAGCTCTTGATACCTGAATAGGAATATGAGACATATTTAAATCCAAATTATCTTTAAAGACAAGATCTATCATATCATTATTTTTGACAGCATGATAATATTGAGTAAATATATTCTCATTCGAATTCAGTAAAACTTTATAGTGAATTTTCTGGCGGTCTCCTTGAGTAGTGTCAGTTGCGTAGTCTCCACACAACTGACTGAAATTCTCTTACTAAGTGGTTCCACTAGTAGCAGTAAGACCAAACAATCCACCCTCCTCCTTCAATCACACACTCTACTTCATGCTCACACTTTGTTTACAATCTCAAGTTCATACTTTAAACTTAGACCTTTCTTCTAAAACTAGGTATTTACTCTGAATTCCATTTACTTCCTTGATTATGACCATGTTGTGTTTGAGAAATCAGAATCAGAATGCAAGATATACAAAAAGAAAAAGTCAGGGAAGGAAGACTCAGCCCATTTTCATCCTAACTTAGCATCAAGTTAAAACAATGATATGGGGCTCTGATTCAACTGTTATCTATGGTTACTTGCATGGAGAAGATAGTTGCCTTAATTTGAGTTGTTCCAGAAGCAGACCTGGGAACAAACATTTGAACTCAAGCGGTTCTGGGATATGATCCCAGGACACACTAAAAGTATATAGAAAAGTGAAATAGGTAGTGTTACAATGTGTATCTTGCAGTGTTATGATTCTGGTTGAATTTAAAAGCTTATCTTGTATGCTTGACTTTATTTTCCCAATACTAATTCCATCTTGTGTATATGAATTCTTGCTTTGTCACGTCTGCTGTCACTGAGCCAGCCATGCTGCTGACCACCTTGTTAAAGCGTTTCATAACCTAGTGGGCTCTAGGACATTTCTTCCTCCCCAATTTTGCCATCTGGAACTTGAGATAACATTTCTTTTTGGGGTTATAAATATCAATGCTTCTGAACTGCTATCTGGGACACGTCTCACTGTGATTCCACTTTTTGTGATCATCCATTTAAGAAGATAGGTGCTGCTGTAGACCCTGTTCAATTCGAAAGATCCCTGGACCTCAGTGCTGATGATTTGCAGGTATTCTAGACCTTATTCAAGAGTCATCTTAAGGGGACTGGTGTCCTAAGGCAAGTGGAGGATATCTCCTGTGGAAGCACAGAGCTAGGTCTTTAACACGATGTGCTTGGGTGCTCTCCTTCCTTTCCTTTTATGTTTCTTACATGTTTGACTATATATTTGCCAATTCTCTGCTTGTGTGTTCTGTAATAGACTGATTCATTCTCAAATGCTCTTTTTTTCCCATCTGGTTTGTCCTTGATTTAGGCATAAGTTAAATTGTTGCCAGATATTGAGGGAACTGGATTGCCTTTGGTCCAGATGTGACAACACTGCCAATAGAGAGTATCTTATCAAGTGAGTCACCACCATGGCCACATGAATCTTTAAACTGCCTGAAAGGTCTGGGAGAAGATGTACGACACAACCCCTGGAGTTATCAGAACCAATTGGCAAGAAGGCTGGGCTATTGATTCCCCAGCTGCTGCTTTAAAGGAATATACTTCCCCCCAACATTTTCTGTTCTGTCCCAAGAACAAATAGAGAAGGCCTCAAGGAAAAAAGAGGCAAGCGTTGAAAGAATTTGGAAATCAAGCAACATGTGTAGAAATGGCAAGTCCAAGAGATATAGGCATATCACCAACAGTATCTGCTATGGCATTTAGTAACATTTTTGCTTAGATGACCCCAACAATTGCTTACAATTGGAAAGCTTCATTATTACTCAGTTCCATTGATTTGCTAAAAGAAAAAAAAGGGGTGGGGGCAAGAAATGTTACAGACGTTAGTTGGCTATCTTAGTTCATCCATCTATCTATCATATATCAATCAC
>NW_006160117.1:8073722-8082253 GCF_000334495.1 Tupaia belangeri chinensis
GGACGTTCCAACTACCTACCTCCATTGTGCTGCAGCTGCAGTTTGCTTGAGACTGAACTACTTTTTCTTGGAGGAAAAGGATCTGGTTTAGCTGAGGAATGGGCATGTGACATAATTCAAGCCAATGAGTTTCAGAGAGATCTTTCCTGGATACTTCAGGAAAGATGATTCATAAGCAAGGTCTTCTTAAAAGGTTGAAGATATAGGTTCTAAAACTACAATTTTGCCACCATGAAGGAAGTCAGATGAAGATGACAGATCAACAGAAAAAGGCAGATCCTAAAAAACTGTGAAAAAATGGAATGAGAACCCTGATGACATTTATTTATTTATTTATTTATTTTGGAGAGGTTTGTGCTATAGAGTATGTGCGCTTGCCAGAAGGACAGAGACAGAGAGACAGAAAGCAAGAAATCACCCCCCACAGGGGATGGCCATGCCACGATCCCTTCTCCTCCATTCTCCTCTCAGGTTCTTGGGCATACACGCACACACGCCCGGCGTGAGTTTAAGCTACCGGGTCCGGGACTAGAACTGCTGTCAACTACGTGGAAATCCAGAGACATAGCCATTATACCAACTACTGGTCCCAACATTTATTGTTTAAACCAGCTCAAAATAGAGTTTCTGTCACTTGCAGCATTAAAGAACTAAGCAATATACCCACTGAATCAGTTATTTGTAGGTATATTATTTAGAACTAATTTAACATCACATACCACAGAGGGGGACAACTCATGCTATTTCAAAATAATTCATTTTATCATGTTATTATTATATCATGAAATCACTTGGTTAGTGTTACTAATACTTCTCTTTCATTTCTCTAATACCCATAAGCCATATTTTGTAATCCTGTAATGAGAAATAATATAATACAGTGATAGTTCATTCATTGTCTGCAAAAGAGAGAGATTTTTAAATTTGCAGTTTTGGATCACAGCATTCTAACAGCCAAAGTGTTTACTATTTTGAGAGGACGCTGGTAAAAGAAAAGGTTAACCTAATCATACCTGCTGTGCCTACATTGGCAAATGGAGGGAAATCACACAGATGGTGGCATTTGCCGGAGAGTTTGGTGCCAGAGGTGTCCTCCCCAAGGCACACAAATTAGAATGGAATTTCTATCCTGTCCTAATACATGGATGTGGATTTGTTGGAAAAAAAATACTTTCCTACCATTACATAAAAATAACCACTAATACCACAAGAGCAATCAACCAATTTAATAATGAGTATTGATTTTTTAGCATACATCAGGTCTCCTGTGTCAGGTAAGCAAGAAATTCAGTTCTTTTTTAGACTGTTCTTTGGTAGTCTTGTGCTATTTTCTTTCTAACCATGCAAAGTACTTAGAATAGTGTCTGACACACAGAAGCTATGAACAAATGTTAGCTATCATTATCTAATATGCCCAGGAATCTTTAATTCTCCTGGAAAGTGGAGAGGACTACAAAACAGGACTGAGTTAAATTTCTCTTTGTACAGTTGAGTGCAGCCTTGGTATAGATGTACAATGAAATAGGGAAATGGAACAAACTATTAATAAATGCATGACACACATGAGGTAGAGAGTAGTGATTGCTGTAAGAGAAATTACTACTGGGGTCTTGAGGCTAACAGGAGGATAGGATGACTTCTGTTTGGATGTTTCAAGGTAAATTTCATGGGGACAGGAAGGAGAGGTCCTTTTCAGAGACTTGTGGTGTAAGGGAGAAGGAAAGAAAGTAGACATTCTATGGGGCACAGGCAGAAATGGAGAGGCACGGAAGACCACAGAACCAATAGAAGGAACACGGGATGGTCTCATTGGGACTGAGTAAATGCCTCAGTTACCAATAACGACTGGTGGGAGAAAATACTGGGAGATCACCAGAGCTGGATTACAGAGGGATGAGGGAGCCTGGACACTAAGAGAAATGTACAAAAGGAATTGTTACCCTTGCTGAATCCCCAGCATCCCTCAGATAGGTATAGGCTTATTTGCCTGGGATTTTATGATGAGTAGAGGCTCCAGTCAGAATCAACCAGGCATTGCCAAGCAGTGAGTTGGTGGTTTCATGACACAGCTAACATTCATAGAAATGATACATTTGGAGGAATTAAAAGGAAAGTAGATTAAAGTAGTTTACAATGTCTTGCTATTTTGTAGCCTTGTCACCAACTAGAAAATGATTTCCCATAAAGATCAGTAGTAATAATACTAAAAATAATTTTAACGATAGCTAATACTTGTCGGTGTCTTACCATGTGCTCAGCATAACCCTAAGCTTCTCACATTTATTATATTTCACTTAATCCATCTTTTTTTTTTTCTCAGTGCCATTGAGGTACTTATTTTCAGATGAGGAAATGGAGATGCACAGAGACCACACAGCTAGTAAGGAATATGTGGAAGGCTGTTATTGGCAGCCCTTAGTTAAAATCATGCTTCCCAGAATTCATGTCTTTGTGTAGTCCTTTCTCACTTTGACCCTGAACTTGGCCACATACCCAGCTTTGGCCAGTGGGATTATTAGCAAGAGTGATGCAAGCAGAAGCTTGGTAAGTGTTTGAATATTGGTATTTGTTATGTTGGAACACTTCTCTGTAGAACCCAACCACCAAGCTGTGAGGAAGCCAAAGGAGCCACATGGAAAAGACCAAATGGAAACAAACTGAGGCTCATGGCCAATAGCCCCAGCTGAGTTTCCAGCTGGCAGCTAGCACCAGTTGCCAGTCCTGTGAGTGAGGCCATTTTGAACTTCCCAGCTTTCCCCATACCTCAGTTGACACCCGGTGACGCAGATGAATGTCATAGTCCACTCTCAGAATCATAAGAAATAAAATTTCATTTTTTAAAGTCACTACGTTTTAGGGTAGGTTTGTTATGTGGCATATATAATGAGCAGTGAAACCAAAATTTGAACCAGGAAGACTAGCAACATAGCTCTTAGTATAAAAAAATGAAAATCAAATGCTCAAAGCCTGGTAGAACTTCATTTTAAAACATTCTTTGAAATTAATATTCTGCATTGCCTGGGCTAGACTCTGTGATAACACCGTTGGGCTCTTTCACCTCACTGTCTCTCTTCCTCTCTCCTGTGCTTATGTGAATAGAAACACAATCCTTTCTGGTGACATTATCTTTGTTCTCAGGAACAAAGAATGACCTTATTACATTTACCGATATCATCACTATCCCTTTCACATTTTAATTAGCATCAAATAGTAGGAAAACAATTATGTAAATTATTAGTGGAGGTAGTGGCCTCTCTGTCTCCTTCAGGATTAATATAATGGCTCTGGGTTCTGATGAAGAATAAGCCAATGACAACGTTAGCATCCAGGCCAGAGGTAGAATTAGAGAAAAAAAAATAATAAAGAACTTTTGCAACTAGGGTAAGGGTGCCCTTAACTCTGAGATATTTGTTTGGGTAAGAATTTCTAGAAAGGAGTATCCAGAACTAGGCAACTCAAGTAAGTGTTGTCTTCAAATCAAATTGCAGTCTCTAGGTATATGTGTATCTAACTATTGTCTGAAACAGCCATTCCCTCCTCTTTTGAACTGTGCCAGGCCCCCTCTTTTATATTCTTAAGGTATTCTATTTTGCATCACTCAACACAACTTGAACTAAACAATTATTACTCTGATAATGGGGTTATGTAGAAAGCAACTTTATTTTTCTCATCCCTGCCTTCAAATTAGCTGTATTGACTCATTCTTCCTAGCTTCTATTTGAAGGGTCAGGCTGGAGTGGTGGGTATGGAAAGGCTGGGGGAATGGACAGGATTCACAATTCAAGTCTTGCAGAGGTTGTCTAGTATTCATAACTGTCTTAGTGCCCATTCTTACTCCACCTTTAAGAACTGGTTGAGGTAACAGGAGATAAATCAATTGGACCATGAGGAGACATATCTGCATCTGATGGAGAAGACAGTGTATCATCCAGACAATGGACTTTGGATGCAGTAAGCAAATGAGACTTTGGGTGGTCTCTCTTGGGGAGGCAGAACTGTGGGTTATTGGTAGGAAAGAGACTGTGTGGAGACTTGTGTGATCAATATTGAGATTGTTAACTTTAGGACCATATTGAGAATAGTATAGCTTCCTTACTCTTCTGAGTCCCTGGAATAAACTTTATAGAGCAGAGACTATGCATCTAGGCTTGATCTCATGTAAGAAAGACACAAATACCTACATTGTTTGAGCTAATGAAATCTGAACTCTCTTAATTACAGTAGCTTAGCCTAAAACATAATAAATCTAAAATGACAGTAAGAATGAATGGATAAGTAAATACATATACACTGCTGTTACTCTCCTACTGTAAAATATCTTTGAGGATCTTTGTGGCCTTCATGACTATTCACTTATGGGAGTATTGATACAATGTTAATATTATTACATATGGGAGTCTGGATTAATTGATTAGAAATTTAAATAAGTAAGTTTGCATCTTAGGGCCACTGGGTGGCATGGTGATTAAAGGTACTAGTCTCCCACATGGCCAAATATGGTTCGAGTCCTAGAACTGGAGACTTGCTTTCTCTCTTTCTCTCTTTCTCTCTCTGTTTTGTGAGCTCATGTTTCCTATAGCAAAATTTTAAAAAATAAATATATAATAAATAAAATGAAATAAGTAATTCTTTTTTCACCTTAGAGAAAGGGTTTTTTTTTTTTTTTTTTCCCATATGGCAACTGGGCTCACTGGCGGAAAGAGAGAGAGACAGAAAGTGAGACATCACCTCCCCCTCAAGGGGGCATGATCACACCACAGTCCCTTCTCCCCCATTTTCCTTTCAGGATGTTGGGCACACACACACACACACACACACACACATGCCGGCATGAGTTTTAAGCCAGCAGGTCTGGGACCTAATCCATGTTCAACTATGCTGGAGTCCAGCGACATATTCATTATGCCATCTGCTGGTCCCAAATAACTAATTCTTAAGGGAAAAAAAAAAAACTATCATAAATCTTACTTTTAAGAGGGGTACAAACCTAGGAGAGGGGCCAGCAGGTGGTGTGATGGTTAGGTTGCTGGACTCCCACGTGGCCAACCACAGTTCAAGTCCCAGACCTAGAAGCTTGAAAATCATGATGGATGTGCGTGTATGTGTGTGTGTTCCCAAGATCCCAGGAAGAGAATGTAGAAGAGAATATTGCAGTGCGGCCATCTCTGCGGGTGGTGGTGGTGGTGGTAGAGATTTCTCACTTTTCCTCTCGCTGTCTCTGTCTCTCTCTGGCAAGCATTCATGGCCAGCTTTCTGGGACTGAGATGAGGTATGAAAGAT
This sequence comes from Tupaia belangeri chinensis, assembly GCF_000334495.1. Taxonomy (NCBI): domain Eukaryota; kingdom Metazoa; phylum Chordata; class Mammalia; order Scandentia; family Tupaiidae; genus Tupaia; species Tupaia belangeri. The sequence continues at coordinate 8,079,003 of NW_006160117.1, forward strand.
GGGGAGGTGGCAAAAACTTAAAATAAGAAAAAAATAGAGAGACAGAAAACTGGGAGATTAAAGGGTGTGGTAGATTGTATGGATGATTTCTCCACAGGCATATCCCTTTGAGATGTGACTTCTGAAATTCCCATCATTAGCAAGTACAGCTTATTTTCCTAATCCTTGGATCCAGGCAGGCCTTGTGACTTATTTTGGCCAATGACATGTATTTGAAAAGACAGTGAGTCAGTTCCACGCCTAAGCCTTACGAGACTCTGTTCACTTCTGCTTTTTCTATTAGAATCCTGTTTCTTACCTGAGAACAAGCCCAGGCTAAATTGCTGGAAGATGAGAGACCAGATGGAGCAGTGGGTGAATCATCCCAACTAAGCTCAATCTAGAAACACCAGCCCCAACCAATCTACTAACTGACTGAAAATCCATGAACAAGCCCAGGCAAGATCATCTGAGCTTGGGCTATCAAATGGATAGTTCAGCTGACCCACAGACTGTGCAATTACAAATGTTAATATATGTAATCAGTAAGTTTTAGGATGGTTTATTATATAACACTATTACAGCTTTTTTTTTGAGATAGTTTTGCTATAGGGTGTGTGCACTCATCAGAGAGACAGAGAGAGATGGAGATACTAAAAGCAAAAAATCACCCTGTAGGGGGTTAGCCATGCTGCAATCCCTTCTTTTCCATTCTCCTCTTTGGATTTGGATTTTGAACATGCATGCACATGCACTTGGCATGCCACTGGTCCAGGACTTGAACCATGATTGACCATGTAGGAATCCAGTGCCTTATGTCACCTGCTGGTCCAGTACCACTATGTCACCTGCTGGTCTCCACTACTACAGTTTTCACAATATTATATTTATTACATAACTAATATACAGAGGAAGGCCAGAAATGGGAGTAAGGCTTGGTATAGAGAGTTCTTAAATAATAACAGTCAGATAATTTAATATTGCTGATTTTGATTTTTAATAAGTATATGCAATGAGGCTCAATACTTTGTAAAGACACCTATACAAAAAAGACATAGCAAACTAATGAGGGTAACCACTGAAAAAGGGATTTTAGAAAGCAATTATTAGAAGACTTAATAATTGTCAATATATTTTGGCTACCTACTCTATATCAACCACTGGCCAAATCAGTGAAGGAGGGAAAGAAATACTCTGATATCTCCCCTCTGCCTACTCTCCAGTCTCCTACCAATGCCTCTCACTGACTAAATCTATCCAGAAGTGGTTGAAAAAGAAGCCTGAGGAATAGGGTAGGTAGAGATCAGCCTCTTGTAATATGTAATGTATGAGTACAAGGAAATGAAATAAATCTGAGACCACAGGATATATAGGAAAGTTATTCCTGGGTTATAAAACCCACAAAAGTCTATGTTCCATAAATATAAATACATTGAATGTACTCATGTGTTCTGTTAAAAGTGAATATGTGTTCTCTGGGGTTAGATGGATGTGTTTCATAAACACCAATGGATGAAAACTTAGGAAAAGACCTTTCCAATATCTCAGAATTCACTGTCTACACATTCCAATGAATGGAACTTAGGATCAACTTCTACATTGACTCTTGACAGCCACTCTCTGTATCTTTCCTACTGAGTGTATGGACCAAGGCCCAGAGCTTCAGCACCTCGAAACCTGCTGGGAAGGCTAAATTCCAGGCTCTGTGCAAGACCTACTGAATCAGTAACAAGATCCTGAGTTGATACATGCGGACTAATGTTTGAGAAATTCTGTTCTACATGATGGCACATAGGTCCTCTCTTTCTTAACCACTGGTATTAGAATATAATGGTAACTGCCTTGTAATATTTAGCATCTCATAATAAAGTGTTATAGTATATATTATATCCTTAGTTCCTCATTAAACCCTGAGAGATGGGTGAACAAGCCTCAAAATGCATTGTCATTGTGCATATGAGAAAAGAGGCACAAAGAGATTTAAATAAATAGTCCATAGCCATGGGCTAGGGAGTGGTGAACCTGGGTCTGGACGGAGGTATCAACTACTAGTTTAGTGATCTTTTTAGGACTGAGATGAGGTCTGAAAGTGGGGAGGTGGCACAGGGACAATCAATGCAAACACTAGAATAGCTGAGGCTAGATTCAAAATTAATCACATATAAACCAAATGAGAAACTGGAATTGAGTATCTTTAAGAAAACTGATCCTTCACACAAAATACAAGTGACTATTTAATCAGTGCATTCCAGTTTCAGGATAAACAATAGAAGATATTAACATCAACAACTTCCTTAATTATTTTAGTACTTAAAGCTGTTTCTATCCATTCCCAAATCATGTACAATCTTAACCATAAAGTGTCTTTTCTATTTATTTTCCTGTTTCATACACTGTTATTTGTTGCCAGTGACTGAGGGCATATATAGCACCTGAAAACTCATTTTTATCTCTCCCTTCACCAGCATCTCAATGATCCTAGCAGAGAGATACATATCACTGATACAAATAAAACAACAAAGTAACATCAAGAAGATGAATATATTGGTCTCTGATCTGTAACAACAATTAGAGCAACAGCAAATACAATCTTCATGATAGTCATTTAAATGGATTGAGTAGCAGAATTTCCATTCTTCTATAAAAGTCTACAGAACTCCAAGAATTATTGTCCTATTCAAAACTGCTGGTGTCACCTACATCACAAACAGTCAGAGTGTGTCTCCCTCTTTAAAAAAAAATATTCCTTCTGCTGTGTTTAAGGTATAGTCATCAGTCACAAGTTGACTACAGATCACAACTCTCAGGAAAAAGGGAGTTTTCTCCACGTACCCTTGGGATGACTTTGGATTCTGACCCATTTTCTGGACCGTCTCTTTTTCTCCACACTTGGCCAACCATGCCAAAGATGGACTATGCTTTCCACAATGATAACTGGAAATGTTCACCAATTATAAATGCGCCATTCAGCTCAAATACTTTGACTTCTACAGCAAAACAGATTGATTTTCTCTAGCAACAAACAAAGAAATGCTCTCTTTGATGTCTTGTAATTAGTTCTAATATAAGCAAGCAAATTAAAAGGTGGCAAAACCAAATTTCTCCATCATGCCCTTGTCAGCCCCTTCATAACCCCTCTGGTGGCCTTACCCTGAACTATAAGGTGGATAAATGAGGGGAATGCTGATTTTGGCATCCAGCTTACTCTCCGATAATCTAGCTCATCCTTCTCTGCTGACATGAGACAGAAATAACATCAAAGGGTGATAAAC
>NW_006160117.1:8082284-8083816 GCF_000334495.1 Tupaia belangeri chinensis
CTAACCTGGGGCTCCACGGTTGGTTGGCCCCAGGACTAATCTATCAATCCATTTTCTACACAATAAAAGGTAAGAAACCCATTACAGATCTGTTATAAGCCCTGGCAGGTGGTCTACCACAAAAATGGAATACATCAGCCAACCCAGCATTCAGTGTCCCTGTTCTACAGTTTGAAGCACTAGGGGTCAGCTGACATGGATATAGTAGGCAGGATTTAGTATGAAATTCTTTTTGGTACATAAATAAACTGACACATCTTGATGTGTGAGTAGAAAGATTTGACAAAAAAGTTCATTTTTTTTGCTATGATTCTGACTTTTTATAAAAATAGCCCTGTTATTTTATTTGTGCATTACATATTGGCTTCACAGGTGATATAATAAATGAAACTGGGTTAGAATTTACAATCAGTGTTCTTAAATATAGCCTTTAATCTTTGTTCCTTATTCAGCCTCGGTTTCAGGAGTTGGCATATGAAAGCCTCCATTTAATGCCATTTCAAGATTATTAAATTATTACAGAGAAAGGAAACCCTCTGTAGTCTTAGAGTTGATGCTATATAATCTAGTCAGCAAATGCACTGTAGAAATGAAAGGAAAGACACATTTTATATTAGCAAAAACCTTTTTAATATACTTATTTAGTTATATATATTTAGTATATTTCTTCTCATATCTAAAATTCATTGCTACAGGGCAAATACCTTCATGCTAATAAAAGACTTACTGAATAAAATCTTATCTGAAGGGTCATTTTATTGTCTTGGTGCTTTTAAATGCACTGTAGAAATGAAAGGAAAGACACATTTTATATTAGCAAAAACCTTTTTAATATACTTATTTAGTTATATATATTTAGTATATTTCTTCTCATATCTAAAATTCATTGCTACAGGGCAAATACCTTCATGCTAATAAAAGACTTACTGAATAAAATCTTATCTGAAGGGTCATTTTATTGTCTTGGTGCTTTTAAATCTTTTCTTTCAGTTCTTGAATTCAAAACCATGGCACATAGTTCAGCTGTTCTCTCAGAGCACTATTTTATTACTGTTTGATTAAGAGCATATTTCAGGAAGAATTTTGTACTTGGTCTTCACATTTTTTCTACTTTAACACAACCACTAATTTCTTTAAACTAACATTATCGGGCAATTGAAATTTGTCACATACCATTTTACGCAATCCCCACACACCGCATCACTGAATTTTCACCACAACCCAGAGAGATGTGCTCTACTATTATCCAAATTTTCTGAACATTATAACTGAGATTTGGACTCTGTAGGGACAGATCACAAAAATAGTAAGGGCTGGACTCCATATTCCATAAATCTCACCATAATTCTCACTGTAAGTTGTCTCCTCGCCATTCCCATTTACTTTTTATTTGTTTGTTAAGTGACCAATCCATATTCTTGGCCTTGTCTAAATTCGTGATACTCTAGAAAGTTAAATAATGTAAATTCTTACAAATGTATTGTCATTAAAGAGTGATTGGTTTGTTTCAAAAAAAAAAAAAAAAAAAAAAA
>NW_006160117.1:8084059-8093231 GCF_000334495.1 Tupaia belangeri chinensis
AAAAACCCTTCAAAAAAAAAAAAAAAAGAGTGATTGGTTTGGTAATAATGGCAATCAGGTTTCTTACACAGGTCAAACTTATCTACTTCACTGACGTTGAGAATAGATGATGATAAGGATGGTGATGCTGCTGCTAAGAACAGGAGTAGTAATTATAATAATAGTTACTGAATAGGGGCTTGGCCCACGTCTAAGAGTCTGATGGTTGTTCTCAGTACTAGGGTGACCATAAGGAGCTAATAAAAATTATGATGGGATAACAGGCAAAAATCAAAACTATCAGAGCAAATTGAGATGTACTCATGACACACAATCTAGTAATAAACCCCATTTCAGTATGAAACTGCAGGAGATAAAGTCAAGGATGCTTATATTATAATCTTTAAATTACTCCTTCTTTCCCCTAAACCTCAACCTGAAACTAGCAACTATAAATTAGATATATGAATATAATGCCAAGCTCTATAAAATTATGCATGTCCTTTAAATAAGGGGGATAAAAAGTGATTATGATACGCTTAGAATAGTATATGGGGCTGGCACTGTAGTGCAGCAGTTAAACACTGCATGGAGGAAGCTGATCTCATGTGGCTGATCAGGCTTTGAGTCCTAATCCTTGTGTCTTGAAAAACACACTAGTATGCCCAGAATCCTGATGGGATGGAAAATAGGAGCAAAGAGGATTCTGGGATCAGCAGGGCTCATATTATATTTTTTTTTTACTTGCTACAGGGTGCAAGAAAAAAAAAACAGTATATACTGAAGAGAAAGAGAGAGAGAAAGCACTCTCTAGGGGCAGGGGTGGGGGTGGGGGATTGCCATGCTCCAATTCCTTCTCCTCCATTCTCCCCTCAGGATTTTGGAGACATGTGAACATACACCTGACCCTGACATGTTTTTCAGACTACCAGGTCTGAGACTCGAACTGTATAGTCAGCCATGTGGGATATAGCCGCTTTAACAACCATACCACCAGCCGACCCTGTAGGTATTCTTGCTCTCTCCTCACTCTCTCATGCATGCATGTGCCTATCAGCATGTTAAAAAAAGATTGAAAATAATTTTTAAAAGGAATGGCATGTAGCACATGGCAGTTACTCATTAGACAGTGTTAGATTAATATTTTAATGAATGTAAAAATGCTTTGATGTAATTTTTTTTATTCTTTTGCTATAGGGCACATACACTTACTGGAGAGACAAAAAGACAGAAATTGAGAAATCACTCCCCAAGGGGGATGGCCACGCCTTCTCCATTCTCCTCTTTGGATTTTGGGCACATACACACACACACACAACACACACAAGTCCCCAATGTGTTTCAAGCTGCTTTGTCCGGGACTGGAACCACAGCCAGTCATGTGGAAGTCCAGTACTTTAACCACTACACCACCTTCTGGCCCCTTAATGTAGTTACTAATTACATAAAGGAAACTTCTAACAAAATAACTTTTCCAAAAACTACCAGAAAAACTACCAGATTGTATGCTTGATAAATAGGTACATACCATATTCTTGAAGAATAGCATTTTAGCTCACAGTTATAAAATTAAGAGTTGTGTGGACTATGTGACAAATTTACAAATACACTTTATGGGAGAAAATGATGAGGACATCAAAGTCCCAGTAGGAGTGTCTGGTCCCTGCTAGAATTCTGAGCTAGATGCCTGACTTCTTGCAATCACTGCTATTATTCCTATCACACATTTTACACATTTTTTGGAAGGGTCAAGGTCCATAAATGCCAGACAATATGATAAAAATCACAATAAACATTCTATTCTTCAGTTAAAAATATAATTCATATTTAGGGAAGGACTTTATTAGCCATGCTAGAAAACCCTATCAATCATGGTCTTGTAATAGGAAATTAATTGATTGGGCCAAGTGTCCATTTTTGAGCAAAGTGAAGAAAAGCCAAGCTCTGGCTTTATTTAATTTTATCTATTTTCTTCCACACACTTTTGGTATTGACTAATGGTGACTGATATTACATGGTAAATAAATACATATGGAAAAAGACCAAACATTTATTTACCTGTTACAAATGAAAAGAAAAAAAAAAACTAAAATATTGACTCCTTAGATAGGTATTTAGAAATAACCTGGTTAGAGGTTAATGTAAAATTAAACAGATTGCTAGAAATTTAGATAGGCACACTTGTAATGTGGAAGATGATCTGGCCTAGGACTTATACTATATTTTTTCCTTTCATAATTTTTATCTTGTATTTTAATTTGAAAATAATCCCTGTACTATTATCAATATCTTCAAAATTATTTCTGTTTTGGGCCAGCAGATGATGAACTGGTTATGTTGCTATATTCTCACATGGTCAACATGGCTCAAGTCTCGGACCTAGGGACTTGAAAACCACATCAGGCACGTGTGCGTGCATTCTCAAGATCCCAGAAGAATGGAGGCAATGGAATTGTGGCATAGCCATCCTCCCTGGGGGGGAACCTCTGACTTTTCCTCTCATTATCTCTGTCTCTATCTCTGTCTCTTTCTCTCTCTAGCAAGTACACATATCCTCTGGCAAAAACCTAAAAATAAATAAATAAAATGATATCTTAGAGCTTTGCTATATATACTTGGAAATGTACTTTTTTGTAGGTGAAGTGAACTGGATTGTTTTATTAAGATGCACTTTAGTGAAATTTACTTCCTAGCAAAAATTCTTAACTGTGTTTGTAAACTATTTTAGTCTTTATATGCACGATATTTTGTACTGTCTAAGCAGGAACAATATAGTCATTTACTATTTGCAGTTTAACAGTAAACTATGATAAAAATTAAAATATGTGAACAAAATAAAAATGAATTTTTTATTACCAGTAGGAATATATAACATACACTGCCTGTTCAGTTGCCTAATGTCAAGCATAGTAGGCATACAACTAAATCTGAAACAATATAAACATGTTTTCTTGTATTACACAATTATAGTAGAGAAAGTGCCAGAAAGCAATTTTAAAACATTACATACAGTTCTCAACAAAAGGAGAAAAGGCAAAGCAGAAATTCTCATAGAGTTACTTAAAAAAATATAAATTCCTGCTCTTGTATTTAAGGGAGTAATAGAATAAAATGGAGTCCATGTTTTTCTTTGTTTCTAGCATATTATCCACATTACCATGACCTGAGTTTCACCAAAAGGATAAAAATACTACTTACTTTGGAATCACTTTTATATTTAAGTAAAGTGCTACGTAGTCTCAAATAAATCCCATAACCGCTCTAGGACTCAGTGTTCAAATTTAGAAGACATGAGAGTATTTAACTTCATGTAGCTCTTCATTTGAATAATCCTGAGACTACAAGGAATCTTTTTACCTTTTCAATTAAGTGCAGGAAGCACACAACATGATTCAAAAATAAACAATGATAAAACATATTTTGGCTTTTAAAAAGCAGGTGAAAAAAAATGCCCACTCATTATATGTAAAAAGAGCGATGACAAATGAAGAAATGGAACAAAAAGTGACAAAGACATGAAAGCAGGAGATGAAAGAGGGATTAAAACATAGATTCAGAGAAAGAGAGTGGAAAAGAATGTGTCACATAAATTACCAGGCAGAAAAAAATGTGACACATATACAGATAGAAAAGTAGATTCATGATAGCCATAGTAAGATGCTGAGTCACAGACAAAAGCATGCATAACAGAGAGAAACAAGGAAGAGTGACAGTCGTGGGCAGAGGTTGGAAAGGAGGGAGAATCACCTACACATACACACACACACACACACATACACACACACACACACACACAGACACATATTCAGTGAGAACACAAAGAAATAGGAGGTATAATAAATACTGAAAACCAGAGAATCAGACATGTGTTTAGATTATGGGGTGACAAAGTCTCTGAGAGAGTTTGCTTAAGAACATCAGAGTTTGCTTAATAGCAGAGAGGCTTGCTTAACAACATCCCCACTTTGCAGATTGTAAAAATATTGTTAGAGACTATCAAGGTTAAGTTATGCATTAGATAAAATTGAAGATACCACTTTATGATCTTTACCTAAAGGTATTCATAAATTCATGCTAAGATCTCCATTCAGTTTAGAGCAACACTTCCCATCTCTGCTTCAAAGAAAAGCAACCCAGATCAAGGCAAGATAACACATACTCTCATACTATCAACCCCTTACTTAAAGGCATAGCTCTATCATCTCTGATTGCTGCTTTCTTTCTTTAGTAATGAAATATAAAGGTACAAAAGGAAATGGGAAGTTGGCTAAATATGAAGAATATAGTCTATTAGAGTTACATGTGGGGAAAGGCACCTACCACCAGTTGTAATATTAGGACATTTTTGGAAAGATTGTGATGAAGAAATTATATATTTCTGCTCCAGCAACCATGACCTACCTGTTGCAAGTAAATCACCCACTCTAGTCTTTGGATGGAGCAGGGGGGTGAAGATCATAGGGCAGGGGTCCCCATTATTTCTTTCGGCCTCTAAGACTAGAACTTGAGATTTAATGGAGAGCATGCCTGTCTCCCAATGAGTTCATTTTTCCTTACTTTTAAAAAAATTAATGACACATGTAGTTTCCTAAATATGGCCCTGATCATCTGCTTTCTATTCCTTATTCTAAGCTAACAGGGATGGGAAAGCAAAGGGGTTGAGAAAAGACAATTAAATAATTTTAATATGACTGATAAGATTCCAAATTCTATGGCATTTAATAGCAAAGGCATAGCATTAAAACTTGGGGATAGGATAAGGATATTATAGTAATGTAAATCTACACATGATGGTGTACATATTCACAATTTTAATTTTCTATGATAAAAATTTTGACTTTTCATTCTGTTCCAGAATTACATAAATCCCATAAAACCTTGAAACATGTTTTACAATCCACACAGCTGTTAATGTGTATTTTAGATAGTTTTCTCACATTTCCTACAATTATAATTTTTGTGTTCCTTCTTGGGACACCCAGATGTATTGGGATATTACGAAAAATTTTGGGATATGCCTTCTCCTAGCTCTCTCCCAATGAATGATTTCATGTATATTGTTTTATTTGTATAAAATCTACTTACTAGGATACCAGATTACCCATTTCTTTACACGATTGTTGTGAAGTCACTAAAGGAAGAAATTTTTCATTTTCAGTAGGAAAAGTTCATCTTAAAATGTTTTACTCTGATTACTCACAAAACTGAGAGGAAATGTTGATACATAAGAATAAAAGGGAATTTTCTTCAAATACATACTTGCTTGAATTATAGAGACCTAAGCACACATTTTAATTTTAATGTCATAAAATTGGTACTTATTTCCATTCCTAAATATTTTATCAGTCTTGTAAATGATCTGTTACAAGAACTTCAGCATCATCAATTTAAAAATATAATAAATTACTTGACATGATTTGAAATGAAGTCTCTATTATTTTCCTTTCAAAGAACAGAAATTTTTCTCAATATAGCTTCTTCATACCTCTCAATTTAGTTAGGTGCTGAAGAATAACAAGCAATTCTTTAGAGGCAATTGTGCCATTTTTGAAAGAAGCCATTTTATATTACATGAAAATTATAGTTCTGAAATATCTTCTTGGCATGGAATTGTTCCCAGTTTCAAGGATTATAATTTACTTTAGATTTTGGATGGAACAAAGTTAGCAGGTATTAAATATGCTCAATAATGGAGTGGGAACTGTGGTCAAAAGTTGATGAGAGGTTTCACAACATCCTTGATGGACAAAAGCATATGTGGAGAAAGAATATATGAGGAGACTTCAAAAAGTATCTGGGAAATGGAATCAAAGTACAAGTTTATTTTGGTATAAAATTTTTTTTTGAAATCCATGGACATTTTTCTCATAATACACATTTTCTATGAACTTTTTGAAGACTCCTTGTATGGGGACATATGAAGCAAGGAAGAAAGCATTAGGTATAGGCAGAACTGACATTGGCATAAGTTGGACAATGTTTGGATGAAAGATGCCGTGATGGGTGAGGGTAAGAAGCAGGTTAAAATGCGAGTACTGGGGGCCAGCAGGTGGTGTAGTGGTTATGACTCTGGACTTCCACATGGCCAGCCACGGTTCAAGTACTAGACCCCATGGCTTGAAAATCACACTGCACATGTGTGCATGCGTGAGCACGTGCCCAAAATCCCAGGAAGAAAATGAAGGATAAAGGATTGCGGTGTGGTCATCCCCCCTGAGGAGCACTTTCTCCCTTTCCCTCTCACTGTCTCTGTTTTTCTCTGGCGAGTATATGTGCCCTATGGAAAACACCTTAAAAAAATGCAAGTATTGACAGTTTGTATGAAATTTGACCCTAGCTCAAAACAATGACATAAAGAACATCTTCTTTATGTGGTTAAAAAAATAAACATAAATCAGAATATTAACTATTAATGATAACGTGTATAGTATCCTTAACTGGACTGGTGTGAAGTGTATTCATGTTGGGTAAATTCACTTTACAAGCTAAGTGATGTATAGTGATTGAATGTATAAAAATACTTAAATACACTGTCCAAAAAAAATCAGAATAAACAAACCCAAAGTGCGTCATTCTTATCTAAAGAAATTGAACTTTATATCTGGAGAGAACCCTGGCAGTTGGGGTGGGTACTACAGACAAAGCCCTATGTATTATGGAATCTGAAGGTATCCTTCAGACAGGAGACTCAGCTCTCTGCCTTAGTAAATAGAGTAAAATATCCCAGTGAGCAAGACCACTCAGGTATTCAGAGCTCTCTGTTACTGTCTTTCTAATTTCTCAATTAGTGTGTGTGTGTATGCGTGTGTATTTCATGTGTGTGTATATATGTTATAGTATATATATGAATATATATATATATAAATAATATAAAACATCACTAGCTGTATGAAGAAAGCCTATATCCCCTCCATGATAAGACAATAGACAAATTATTTAAAAAATATATTATAAAACTGAGACACATAAACAGATACACACACACACACACACACACACACAAAGTACTATTTCTACATTGAAGAAACTAAATCCATTATGAAAAAATTTCTTACAAAGATATTTCATGCACAGACGGCTTAATGATTGAATTTTTTGAGACAACTTAGGAAGAAATAATATCAATTGTCAATAATTTCTTGCAGAAAAAAAATAAAAGTGGGTATAGTCCTCAACCCTTGAGAAGGATATCAGAAGAAAAGTTACAGACCAATGTCTGTCATGAACAAAGATACAAATATCTTTTTAAAAATTAGCAAATTAGGGAACCAGCAGATGGTGTAATGGTTATGTCGCTGGACTCCCACACGGCTGACCGCGGTTTGATTCCCAGACCTGGTAGCTTGAAACTCACACTGGGTGCATGTGTGGGCATGCCCAAAATCCTGAGAGGAGAGTGAAGAAGAAATTGTGGTATGGCTATCTCCCATAAGGGGGTAATTACTCTCTTTCTGTCTCTCTGTCTCTTCGGCAAGCACACGTGCCCTATAGCAAAAATCTCTCTCAAAAACAAAAACAAAAAGAAATGAAAAAGAAAGAAAGAAAGAAAGTTAAATCTAGTAATTTATAAGTATATAGTACATCATGACCAATAGATTTATTTCAAGAATTGCAGAGTGGTTTCATATTCAAATCTCAATTACTGTAATTCACCACATTCACACAAAACTAGAAAAATCACAATAATTTTAATAAATGCAGAGAAAGCCCTTGACTATGTTTGATACCTATTCACAATGAAAAAGTTAATAAACTGAGAATAAAGAGAAATTCCTTACTCTGGTTAAGAAGACAAAAATATCCTAGAACAGACACTATATTTAATGATAAATATTGAAAGCTTTCCACTGGAGACAAGGAATAAAATAAGGCTTCCCATTATCACTGCACCTAGTTAACAATGCTATGGAGGTCCTATCTTGAGCGATATAGCAAAAAATAAACAAATAAAAGATTAAGAAAAGGAAAATCCTCAGAACTAAAAAGAAAAAAACCTGCATCTAGTTGATGACATGATTATATGCATATAAGACTTTAAAAGATCCTACATACTACTCGTTTTAATAAGTGAATTTAGGAAGGTCACTGGGTATGTGCTTGATGTATAAAAATTGATTATATTTTTTACAGACCACCAAATAGTAAACAAAGTTTAAAATGAATCTTATTTATAATAGTATCAAGCCATCAAATATCTGGGATTAAATCTAACATGTTCAGGATCTCTGGGCCAAAAACTGTGAAATAGTGCTAAATCTTCATTAGAGACTATCTAAAATAAATAGGCCATGTTCACAAATTAGATGATTCAATACTGTAAAGATGTTAATTAATCTATAAATTAAGCATAATTCCAGTAAATATCCTGGCAGTCTTCATGTACAAATTGACAAGCCAGTTCTAAAATTTATTCAAAGAACCAAAATAGTCAAGGCAATCTTGAATAGGAAGAACAAAATTGGAGAGTTTATACTGCCAAATAGCATTTTTTAAAAATATAATGATTATATATGTACATACAATGGAATATTATTTAGTCACAAAAGGAATAAAATTCTGAAACATGCTACAAGATCGATGAACCTTGAAAATATTATGCTTAGTGAAATAAGAAAGACATACATTGTATAATTCCACTTATGAGAAAAGTATAAGGTAAGCAAATTTACAGAAAGACAGTAGATTAGAGGTTTCCAGAGGCTGGAAGAGGAGAACAGGGAGCCACTTCTTAATATACATTACTTCAGAGTTTGTGATTGGGGTATTACATTTTGTTAAAATAGATGGTACCAATGGGCATAATAAATGGCGCTGAATTATACACTAAAATGATAAAATAACAAATTTTATGTTATATATGTATTTTATCATAATTTTAAAAAATTAAATAGGGTCACTCAGTAGCCTGGAGGTTCAGGGATTCAGATCCCACATGGCTAACTGCAATTTGAACCCTTACCCCAGCAGCTTGAAAAATATGCTAAGCAGAGGGACCAGCAGTTAGCGTAATTGCTATGTTGCTGGACTCCCATGTAGTCGACCGTGGTTCATGTCCTGGACCCGGTGGCTTAAAACTCATGCCAGGTGCGTGTGCGTGTGTGCCCAAGATCCCAAGAGGAAAATAGAGGAGAAGGGATTGCAGCATGGCCATCCCCCCTGGGGGGCGATTTCTTGCTTTCTGTCTCTCTATCTC
>NW_006160117.1:8093917-8100178 GCF_000334495.1 Tupaia belangeri chinensis
CAGGAGACTCAGCTCTCTGCCTTAGTAAATAGAGTAAAATATCCCAGTGAGCAAGACCACTCAGGTATTCAGAGCTCTCTGTTACTGTCTTTCTAATTTCTCAATTAGTGTGTGTGTGTATGCGTGTGTATTTCATGTGTGTGTATATATGTTATAGTATATATATGAATATATATATATATAAATAATATAAAACATCACTAGCTGCATGAAGAAAGCCTATATCCCCTCCATGATAAGACAATAGACAAATTATTTAAAAAATATATTATAAAACTGAGACACATAAACAGATACACACACACACACACACACACACACAAAGTACTATTTCTACATTGAAGAAACTAAATCCATTATGAAAAAATTTCTTACAAAGATATTTCATGCACAGACGGCTTAATGATTGAATTTTTTGAGACAACTTGAGAAGAAATAATATCATTGTCAATAATTTCTTGCAGAAAAAAAATAAAAGTGGGTATAGTCCTCAACCCTTGAGAAGGATATCAGAAGAAAAGTTACAGACCAATGTCTGTCATGAACAAACATACAAATATCTTTTTAAAAATTAGCAAATTAGGGAACCAGCAGATGGTGTAATGGTTATGTCGCTGGACTCCCACACGGCTGACCGCGGTTTGATTCCCAGACCTGGTAGCTTGAAACTCACACTGGGTGCATGTGTGGGCATGCCCAAAATCCTGAGAGGAGAGTGAAGAAGAAATTGTGGTATGGCTATCTCCCATAAGGGGGTAATTACTCTCTTTCTGTCTCTCTGTCTCTTCGGCAAGCACACGTGCCCTATAGCAAAAATCTCTCTCAAAAACAAAAACAAAAAGAAATGAAAAAGAAAGAAAGAAAGAAAGTTAAATCTAGTAATTTATAAGTATATAGTACATCATGACCAATAGATTTATTTCAAGAATTGCAGAGTGGTTTCATATTCAAATCTCAATTACTGTAATTCACCACATTCACACAAAACTAGAAAAATCACAATAATTTTAATAAATGCAGAGAAAGCCCTTGACTATGTTTGATACCTATTCACAATGAAAAAGTTAATAAACTGAGAATAAAGAGAAATTCCTTACTCTGGTTAAGAAGACAAAAATATCCTAGAACAGACACTATATTTAATGATAAATATTGAAAGCTTTCCACTGGAGACAAGGAATAAAATAAGGCTTCCCATTATCACTGCACCTAGTTAACAATGCTATGGAGGTCCTATCTTGAGCGATATAGCAAAAAATAAACAAATAAAAGATTAAGAAAAGGAAAATCCTCAGAACTAAAAAGAAAAAAACCTGCATCTAGTTGATGACATGATTATATGCATATAAGACCTTAAAAGATCCTACATACTACTAATAAGTGAATTTAGGAAGGTCACTGGGTATGTGCTTGATGTATAAAAATTGATTATATTTTTTACAGACCACCAAATAGTAAACAAAGTTTAAAATGAATCTTATTTATAATAGTATCAAGCCATCAAATATCTGGGATTAAATCTAACATGTTCAGGATCTCTGGGCCAAAAACTGTGAAATAGTGCTAAATCTTCATTAGAGACTATCTAAAATAAATAGGCCATGTTCACAAATTAGATGATTCAATACTGTAAAGATGTTAATTAATCTATAAATTAAGCATAATTCCAATGAATATCCTGGCAGTCTTCAAGTAGAAATTGACAAGCCAGTTCTAAAATTTATTCAAAGAACCAAAATAGTCAAGGCAATCTTGAATAGGAAGAACAAAATTGGAGAGTTTATACTGCCAAATAGCATTTTTTAAAAATATAATGATTATATATGTACATACAATGGAATATTATTTAGTCACAAAAGGAATAAAATTCTGAAACATGCTACAAGATCGATGAACCTTGAAAATATTATGCTTAGTGAAATAAGAAAGACATACATTGTATAATTCCACTTATGAGAAAAGTATAAGGTAAGCAAATTTACAGAAAGACAGTAGACTAGAGGTTTCCAGAGGCTGGAAGAGGAGAACAGGGAGCCACTTCTTAATATACATTACTTCAGAGTTTGTGATTGGGGTATTACATTTTGTTAAAATAGATGGTACCAATGGGCATAATAAATGGCGCTGAATTATACACTAAAATGATAAAATAACAAATTTTATGTTATATATGTATTTTATCATAATTTTAAAAAATTAAACAGGGTCACTCAGTAGCCTGGAGGTTCAGGGATTCAGATCCCACATGGCTAACTGCAATTTGAACCCTTACCCCAGCAGCTTGAAAAATATGCTAAGCAGAGGGACCAGCAGTTAGCGTAATTGCTATGTTGCTGGACTCCCATGTAGTCGACCGTGGTTCATGTCCTGGACCCGGTGGCTTAAAACTCATGCCAGGTGCGTGTGCGTGTGTGCCCAAGATCCCAAGAGGAAAATAGAGGAGAAGGGATTGCAGCATGGCCATCCCCCCTGGGGGGCGATTTCTTGCTTTCTGTCTCTCTATCTCTCTCTGTCTATCTGGTGAGCACATGTGCCCTACAGCAAAAACCTCTCAAAAAATACATATATGCTAAGCAAATATGTGTGCATGCCCCCAAATCTCACAGGATGGAGAAAGCATTGTGGTGCAACCATGCTCTATGAAGGTGTGCTTTCTTTCTCTATCCCCATCTGTCTGGCTCTGGCAAGTGCACATAACTTCTGAAACTTAAGAAAATTAATATACAAAAAAGGGGTAAATTTAATGGCATGTGAATTATATCTCAATGAAATGGCTAAAAAAGATTGTGGCCCAATTGTGGTGGTTCAGGTAGTAGGGCATCACTGTGCAATGTTAGAGCCATATGGAAAGGTCCTGGGTTTGAATTCCAGGTTAACTTGAACATGCCAGGTTTGCATGTGATCCTGGCTTGCTGGAAGGCTGATGGAGAGAGGGAGGATGGGATTCCCCCAACAGAGTCCCTTTGTATCTGTATCTCTCTCTCTCTCATGAAAGAAAAACAATGTAATTATAATTAAGCCAATGTGGTACTGGTTGAAGGACATAAGTAATCAAATGGAAGAGGGTAATGAAACCAGAAGCAGATTAATAAATAAAGTTTCATTGGATTAAGGACAGAAGTGTAACAGCAGTACAATGAGGAACTTACTGCATTTCAGTGAATGGTGTAGGATCAATTGACGTTCCTTTCATTATAAGTTTATATGTACCACTTATTTCAAAATAATGAGCATCTATTAATTTGATAAACACTCTTTTTTAAGTTTTTGCTGTAGGGTGTGTGCACTTGCCAGAGAGAGGGGGGAAGGAGAGAGACTGTACCGGTATGGGGGTTTTGGCACTGTCCTCTCCGACCCTTACCTTGGTCTGCTTCTAGAGAGAGAGAAACTGTCCAGGGGGATGGCCATGGCCATGCCATAATCCCTTCTTTATTCTCCTCTCAGGATTTTGGGCACATACGTCTAATGTCTAATGTGTTTTCAAGCTGCTGGTCCAGAGTTTGAACAGTGAAACTGACCATGTGGAATCCAGTTGCCTTAACTACCACATACTTGCTGGCTCAATAAACATTTTTTAAAGGATTATTTATTTATTCAATTCCATTTGTTATTATTATTTTAAATTTGACCAGAGAGAGACAGAAAAAGGGAAAGGGAAAAAAGCAAGCCACCGGGTCTGGGACTCAAACCATGGTTGGCCATATGGGAACCCAGCACCTTTAACCACCATGCCACCTGTCGGCCCCCCAGTAAACATTTTTAATATTAGATTTAGAACATATATGAGGTGGAAAGATGGGTGAAGACTCACAGATTGAGTAAATAGGCAAACAAATAAATAAAGCAGTTTTTGGAGATGGTTAACCTGCATTAGTTATTGATATAAGTCTATATTTAAAATTACTTACATAAGTAATTTTTATTTATGATAGATTATGAACTTGATCTCATCCATCTTGTTTAAATGCTGTCAGTATAGAGATGAACATTGAATTAATTCATCACTGTTTTTAGTCTTATTCTTTAGAATAATTTACACAAAACTAGTGGTTTACTTTTTAGCATTTGGTCTTTAATATGAAGCCATTCACCATCATATTTTTTCCACGCAGAAGAAAACATACAGGCAATTAAAAGAGTCAGGTTAAAAAAAAAATCCATATACCAGCTTCCTCCCCAACCAATAAAACACTCAGTAAACAAAACAAACACAAACACTGGCAACATTTAACACAAGTGACAGAGAAGATGGTTAATGTCTAACCTTTATCCACTGGAGATTTGTCTGCTTGAGCTTATTTTCAAGTTTATCTTGCTCTTCTGGGCTTATGGGAGCACTTACAAGCACTGTTCCTCCGGTTTCATTTAATTGTTTTAGAATTCCCTGGCGCAGGGGCAACTCTTCTGCCAGTAACTGAAACAGACAAATGCAACAACGTTTAAAATGAATTACAGCACAATTCCAACTACCTTGTCTTCGCCTCTATTGATTAGTCTATCAAAATGAAGTGACTTGACCGAAGGCCCACTGGTACCTCAAATACCAACAGTTTTCTACAGAACACAGAGCTGATAGACTGAAACACCTACCTTCAAGTACAAAAACCTTCCTAGAGAAGACCAGATTATTTTCTCTCTTGAGAGATTTTCTTTCAAGAGAAAAATGTTAGTTACTCTGATGAGCTCTAAAATAGTACCCCAAATATTTAGTCTGAAATCACATCTCCATCAGAAAGAGAACAATTTGGATAAAATCGCCATTTTATCAGCATGTCATGCAGTAAGACATTGCATTATCATTTTATCAGATAACTAACTGCAAGTCTATACTCTTGATGTACACAGTGCCAGATACGATGCTAAACTCTTAAAATGTATTATCTCAGTTTGTCTTCATATTATAATTACTCTATAAGGTATATCTTATTGTTGTGTAATACAGAACTGAAACTGTGATAGAGGGATTAAACACCAGCCTGAAGCACACACAATGGGTTAGCAACAGAACTGCAATTCAGACTTACGCAGTTTCATTCAGAGCCCTTATTTCTGACTTCTCCCCATCACTGAATCATTTGTGATTTATTCAGCATCACTGTTTATACCCTCCCACAACACTTATAAAACCACCATGATGTCGAAAACTGTGTTTTCTTTATTCATGTCTTCTAGAGTTGCAGTGTCCAATACAGTAGCTACTAGCTACCTGCCGATATTTAAATTTAATTAAAATTCAATAAAATCAAAAAGCAGTTCATCAGTCACACTAGCCACCTTTCAAGTATCCAAAAGGCATGCATGGCTAGTGGCTAAGGAAGCATAATGCAGAACAATCCTATGATCATGGAAAGTTCAGCTGGACAGAACTAATCTAGATCATCCAAGGAGAAAAGAAGATCAATACATATTTGTTAGTAAGTGAAAGTCACTAAATGTGTCTCTTAAATGAATTTTCAATTATATTGCTACATATGACACTTAATAGGCTTAGGAAAGAGAAATTTCCAAGAACAGACTGAGTTAATTTTTCTAGGGCATAACCATCGTTAAATGACTCCCCATTGTTTTCATTTCTTGAATCTCAAATACCTAGTGCAATCTGATTTAGCGTAAGCTTCTATATCTGTTTACTAAATTAAGCAACGTCCTTATTTTTACAGTGTATCCCCTGTTCAGGTATAAATTTCTTGATTGACAGGAACAAATGGTTAACATTGGGCTCTGATTTACATGTGTAAACAATTGAATCATTGATAAAGGGACAATTCTATTTTCTTTCCTTGTGTGACCTTGTAAAATGAGGCTAATA
Source organism: Tupaia belangeri chinensis (assembly GCF_000334495.1). Lineage (NCBI taxonomy): Eukaryota > Metazoa > Chordata > Mammalia > Scandentia > Tupaiidae > Tupaia > Tupaia belangeri. The sequence continues at coordinate 8,099,727 of NW_006160117.1, forward strand.
GCAACCGTTTTGAAAGTTTGATATTAAGATTACATAAAAAATAACAGATGCACATGTATCTAATACTTGACACATAATAGAGAATGATGAAATATTAATTTCCCTTCCCTTTTCATCTTGGTTTCAACAATTAAAATAAAACAACTCCCAAGGAGTTGTTTTCCTAAAACTAAAACCATGAACGTTAATCCAACTGTACGATCAGAGCATGTCAGTCAGCCAGGTGAGGTAATCAGTAATAAGCAGACATCATGGTAAGAAGGCACGAAAATCCACTTGAATAAGCTTGATGTCTATTCAACCAGGATGGTATGTGAACCAACATCACACCACCCACTCCCCAGATAAACTGTTGCTTGGGGCAAAGCTATGGCCTTTTATGTGAGGCTGAAGTAGTGGGATTGACTTGGCAATTACGATCTTCTCTAAGTGGGATTCATTTTTACACACTC
>NW_006160117.1:8100210-8105243 GCF_000334495.1 Tupaia belangeri chinensis
GTTGAATCTTCAGGTATGTAGTCCAACACAGATTGATAAAATGATTCCGATTTAGATTTGGAGTTCATGATTTCATGCACTGTTATTCACTTTTTGAAATTATTTGAAGCTTTGGAATTCTAAAATGAGTCTAAGATTAATCTCAAACTAGTTTAAAAATAACTGCCATGCAATATATATATATATATGTACTGATGCATATTTTATATACACATGCACACACACACACACACACACAGGTTCATCAAAAGGTTCATGAAAAATAATTATTTTGAGAAAATTGCATGGATTTCACTTTTTTCTTTGCACCAAAACAAACTGGTACTTTAATTCCATTTTTAAAAATTTGCCAGGGAGTGTGTGAGTTTGTCAGAGGGAGACGGAAAGAAAGAGAGGGGGAGGGAGATAGCTACCCCCAATGGGGTGAGATCATGCAATAACCCCTTCGGCATTTATAGATCCTGTTGGGATTTTGGACATGCACCCATGTGTGCCTAGCATATTTTCCAAGCTGTTAGGAGTGAGTTCAAACTGTATGGTTGGCCATAAGGAATCTGGCTCCCTTAACCACCAGGCCATTGGGCTGACACTGATTTTATTTTCCATGAAATTTTCCAAGACTATTCATATGGATATACATAATGTACACTGGTTGGGAGCCACTGGGTTAAGACAAAATAAAGTCGTTAGAAAAACACTTCCATAAAGAACTATAAATAATCTAATGGGCAGAAAAATCAATGATTTAATACATTAAAAAATAGATGCATATACCCTTTTTACAAGTAGTCCCTGGGGGACTTTAGAAAATAAAATTACCTTATTCATATGGATATACATAATGTACACTGGTTGGGAGCCATTGGGTTAAGACAAAATAAAGTCGTTAGAAAAACACTTCCATAAAGAACTATAAATAATCTAATGGGCAGAAAAATCAATGATTTAATACATTAAAAAATAGATGCATATACCCTTTTTACAAGTAGTCCCTGGGGGACTTTAGAAAATAAAATTACCTTGACGTGTTCAAGCTTTTCTTTTAGCTGCTGCTCATTTCCAGGTTCAAGTGGAATCCTAGCCATGTTATCCGCTTCTTCCAACCATAAAACAAATTCATTTAAATCTCTTTGAAATTCTGACAAGATATTCTTTTGTTCTTCTAGCCTGGAGGAAAAAAAGAAATAAAATTGTTATAAACAACATATTTCTGAAACTTTTAAAAAAGCAAACTGGAAAGAAAGAACATGGCAAACGCTTTCAAGAAAAATAAGCAATTTAAAAATTGTTAACAATACATAAATTATTTTAGGAAAATTCATTCCCCTCAAACAAAGCAATTATAATATCTCAAAAATCTATAAAAGATAGATTAAAATTGACCAAGAGAAAAATTCTGATTTACACATTCCAACACTATGTTATGCTGTTAGAGTGAGGTTTCTCAATCTCAGCACTACTGACCAAGGTTGGGTACCTCTTTGTTGGGAGGGGCTACCCTATGTACTGTAGGATGATCAGCAGCAGCATTTCTGGTCTGTACAGACTTGTACATGCTAGGGACCAGCAGTTGGTGTAATGGCTATGTCGCTGGACTCCCACGTAGTCGACTGCAAATCAATTCCCAGACTTGGTGGCTTAAACTCATGCCAGGTGGGTGTGCCTGTGTGCCCAAGATCCTAAGAGGAGAATGGAGGAGAAGGAATTGCAGCGTGGCCATTCTCCCTGGGGGGTGATTTCTTGCTTTCTGTCTCTCTTGTCTCTCTCTGTCTTTCTGGCGAGTGCACACGCCCAATAGCAAAAAGTTCTCCAAAACAAAATAAAAGAACTCGAACTTGTTAGTAGTAACTCTTACATCCCTCCTCCTTAGTTGCGACAATCAAAATTGTCTCAGGGCATTGCCAATTATTCAGGAGGTGGAAGAAAGGGACTACAAAACTGTCCCTGATTGAGAATCACTGAGCCAGAGTAAGCATACAACAGGAAATGGCACATCTTAAAAGGCTTAATTAAAGTATGCTTTATGGGAAATTATAAAACAAAAATAAAAACAAAGGTTGAAAATAAAAGCACTAAATTATTGCATGGTAAAATATTTTCCAAATGATGACTCACAATTGTTTTGGATGAAACAGAGAAATTCACTTAAAATACTTAACATATGTTGTACTATGGAAGTTTTTAATTACAAAAATGTACATACTGTATATTTTTAAATTAGCCATAAGTTTATGCTTATATATTGGACTGTAAGACATACAGCTGAACAAAATGGTTTAAATTTAAAGTACTTTACAAATTTTTTGTTTTGTTGTCTGTTGGGAGTTACATATCTCTTCCATATAAGCTTTTAATTAAAATGTAACATACATTATAGGAAAGTGTGTATATAACTGTATAGCACAATAAGTTTTAAAAACTGGACACATCAGGCCAGCCAGTGGCATGGTAGTGAAGGTGATTGGATCTCACATGGCTGACTGTGTAGTTTGAGTCCCAGACCTGGTGGCTTGAAAAACATGTTGAGCATGTCTGCATGCATACCCAAATTCCCAAGAGAAGAATAGAGAAGAGACTGTGGCATAACAAACCCCCAGGGGGGTGCTTTCTCACTCCCTCCTCCCTCTCATATGCACCCTATAGTAAATTTAAAAAAAAAATCACACACCATAAAACCAGTGAAGAATTAGAATGTTATCAAAACCCCAGAAACTCCTTTTTATTCCTTTGCAATTGCTACATTCAAGTGTAACTAGTACCCCATCAACTTTAATTATTTTGCCTACATCCAACATTAGGCAACTACATGGTGTGTATTCTCAAGACACAAGTCTTGCCTCTTCCACTCAAAATTATTAGGTTGTCAGGAAAGTCATCACATGTTTTTGTATGCAAAAATGCATCGTGATTTTCCTGACAACCCAATGTATTTATAATAATACATGTGTATAGTTTTAGTTTGTTAATCTTTGGGGCTATATAGCATTCAATTGTGTAAATATATCATTATTGTTGAACATTAAGAATTAGCTAAATATTCCATTTTTTAATGTTTAAGATTTTGTCTTGTTTTGCTTTAAGTTAACAAATCTTTACTGAGAACTTAACTTTTTTCCAGAAACTCTGCTGGGTATTAGGATTAAAGATGGATATCTTACGTACTTTGCCTTGAGGAGCTCACAGTCCATGAGAGAAAACAAGCATGAAAACCAAGGGTTAGGATTGAGAGTAAGAGGATAAAGTTTATTTCTAGGTCAGGGCTTGGGAGACATCCCAGAGAAGATCATGGTCTGAGCCTTAAGGCATAAAAAAGACCTCTACGTTGCTGGAATAAGACAGCCTGTGCAAAGAGAGCTTGAGTGAATCACAATTAGTCCCCAAATTTGGTTATTGGACTATCTTGCCTATAGTTAGTTTTATTTATGAGAGTTTGCTCAAAGTCTGTTCTGGGACATGCAATGTGACATTCCTCCCTTTCTCCATGCTCAACACAAGTACCAGAGCTTTGCTGTGAAAACCCAAGCCAGATTATGTCACCTCTGCACCCCAAATTTTCCACTGCATCCCAATTCACTCACAGCAAAAACCAAAGTAATTTCATTGTTCTATAATAGTTCCTCCTGTGCTCTTTAATATGGTAAGCACTGAAGTATATGGCTACTTAGTACTCAAAATGTGGCTAGTATGAATTTAGATGGCCTATGAATATAAAATACAGACAGATTTCAAAGACAGTACAAAAGGAAAGGATGATCTCTGTACCTTCTGCTCAATTTTGCTGTGAACCTAAAATTTCTCTGAAAACTATAATCTATTTATGTCCTTCTCACATAAGATCATCCTTCAAGAGTGTTGGTAATGTAGCATTTCTTTTAAGTGTATTTATTTCTTCTATGAGAAAGACAAAGAAAGAGAGAAGGAAAGAGGGACTCAATAAGGTCTTCATGCCTCAGTGCCCCCCTTGATGCATTTGAACAGACTGTGAGCACACACATACTCAGATTGCTCATAAACATCCTGGGATGCAAACCCCAGGACCTTTCGCATGTGGATCTAGATGTATTTCCACAACACCATGAACTGGCCTTTACCATTTCTTTTTTCTATTTTTTTCAGAGGTTTTTGCTATAGGGTGCATGAGCTCGCAAGAAAGACAAAGACAGAAAGTGAGAAATCACCCCCAAGGGGGGATGTCCACGCTGCAATCCCTTCTCCTCCATTCTCCTCTCGGGATCTTGGACACACACGCACATGTGCCCAGAATGAGTTTAAGCCACTGGGTCTGGGACTCAAACCGTGGTCAACTACATGAGAGTACAGTGACATAGCCATTACTCCAACTGCTGGTCCCTTTACCATTTCTTAAGAGTGCTCTATTATCATGTCTGTGCTTGTCTTCTAAGCCACATGTAGACTCGCCAGTAAGGACTGTAAAATTCATGCTGATTTCATAATGCTGATGTGATAAAAAATGCAGCTCACAATGACTAAAATTTGGTTAATTTGTACAGTCTCCCATGAGTGACAAAGAAACTCAGGCTCTTATTATGGCTGCTATGGAGTTGCTGGTGCTTTCAGAACATTTTTTTTAATGTGTTAATATAATGACAGCTCACTGTTATCTTTCATTTGTAATTATGAATGGGCATTATTAAAGCATTACTTGTCTGATGCTTGAGCTTATTTTCCATTAATATGATTAATAAAGTTTTGGTATCAATTTCCATGGGAATTAGTTCTTAATTATATGAGATTTTGCTGCTGAAAATATTTTTGCCCCTCATATACACATAAGGAGTAGTATACTTATCATTACTGGTTCATGAAATGTTTATGGAGGGAAGGTCAGGAGAGAAAGCTGATAAGATGGCTGAAGGTCATGATATGAAGTCTCTAAAATTTGTTTGCTTTAATCTGTAAGTGATAAATTATTAGTTAATTGGGAAAATCATGACATATTTTTCTATGTTTTTCCATGCAAAACTGTGCCATGACTTTACCAACGACCCAATACTTAAAGGCTTTTAGTAGGG
>NW_006160117.1:8105272-8124111 GCF_000334495.1 Tupaia belangeri chinensis
AGGGAAAGATTTGTTTCATCAAAAGAAGCTCATTCCGCCAATTCTGCAGAGAATGACTGTGGGAAAGGGTGATGAGTAAGTAAGACAAAAAATAGAAATCCATTATAAGAATATCATAATAGGCCAGGTATAAAGTAATGAGGGTCCAAAGCATGAAGCTGTAGCCAGGAAAAAGGAAATGACTGGAAAAGTTTAAAATACAGGAGGCTCAATAGGACATGTTGATAAAAGGAGAGATCAGGGGACCAGCTCACAAACATTCAGTGGAATGAGACAATGGTTTTCTCATCTTGCGGTCTACATGTTTGTTTACAATGATTCTCTTGATGCCTCTGTCTTTGACTTCAGAGAGATGAAAGGGCATAAGGGAGGGAACCATTTTTCATCACAAGCACTGCACTCTCTACAAAGTTTACTAACCTCTCCCATCTGAGTCCTCTGTTGACTAGGACATAGACTATAGAAGAGGTTGGATATTGCTGGTGGTAGAGAGAATACCATTGTTGCTTTTCAGTCAACCCTGTGGGGAAGTAGCTGGTATCAACTGTCAGAAACTTGTTTTAGAATGTTGAGATAGCACCACTTCCCCTTCAAATTCTGGCTTTAAAAGCAAATACAAAAGAGCAAAAATCCAAATAGAGACATCCTTTATTTGTCTAAATGTTCTAAGCTGATTTCATTCCTTGTGTCTAGATAGTCAGAGTCTACTTCATAAGTTATACTCTCTTTTCTACTCCTTTTGACCAAATTTACATCCATCAGTATCTTGACTCCAGATGATATTGCACATGGCTCCAAATACTTTTAGTTAAGTAAAAACTTTCTAAAATCTGATCATATTCATAAAACCTGGACAGATTGGCAATGCTTTTTGCAACTGTAAAACGTCATCTAGACACAGACTATTTTTTAGAGAGATTTTTGCTATAGGGGTGCAGGCACTCATAGGAGAGACAGAGACAGAGGGAAATCACCCTCCAGCGGGGATGGGCATGTCACAATCTCTTCTCCTCCATTATCCTCTTGGGATTTTGCACATGCATGCACACATGCCCTGTGTGAGTTTAAAGCTGCTGAGTCTGGCACTCTCACCATGGTTGATTATGTGGGAGTACAGCAACATAACCATTATGCCATTGGCTAGTCCCAAAACTGACAATTTTAGGGAGGAAAAACCCCCAAGGCCCAGCCATGGTGGTTTAGTGGTAGGGCAGGTTAAGATGCTGAATCCCACATGGTTTACTGCGTGGTTTGAGTCCAGACCCAGTGGCTTGAAGATCACATCTCAAGAGAATAGAAGAGAAAGGACTGCAGTGTGGCCATCCTTCCCAGGGTGGGGGGTGGTGGTGGTGATTTCTCACTCCTCTCCCCTTTATCTCTCTGGCAAGAGCACACACTCTCTTGTACAAAACACACACACAAGCACACATACACACAAAGCTAAACCGAAAAAATACTGCTGTATTTCCTTAGGTCATTAATTACTCTTTGAAAAATTGTTAAGATCCAAGTAATAAGCTATATACAAGTATACCATATTTCATCATTCTTGTTTTATTAGAAATTTCATTTGGTTTCAATTTTTCATTATAATAAATAACACTACAACAAGTACATTTGTTTATGTGCTTTCAGCTCAGCTCTCTGCTAAATTCTTTGGAATAAGGAAGAGAACATAACAGTATGAATCCTGAGGATTTAGATACACATTGCTTAATTTCTTTGCCAACCTCATGCTAAGAACACTCACAAACTCCCACCAATAGACAATGCTTGTCTCATCACACTTGTACCACTATTGAACATCATGATTTATAAACTTGATAGGGAAAAATGTTAGTCACAGATGTTTTAAGTGTTTCCATTAATGCGAAAGTTGAGAAATTTTGTATGTGTGCGCAAGTTTATCATTTTCTACTGTCAATTGTCTGCCATCTGTTGCCCATCTTTCCTCAGTATTTTCTTGCTTGTAAGAATTCTTACACATTACCTTAAAAATATATTTACTGAAACATTTTTCCAGATTTTTTTTGAGAGATTTTTTTGCTATAGGGTATGTGCAGTCACTGGAGAGACAGAAAGCAAGAAATCACTCCCCAGGGGGGATGGTCATTCTGCAATCCCTTTTCCTCCACTCTCCTTTTGGGATTTTGGGCATGCATGCACATGTGCCCAGCTTGAGTTTCAAACCACTGGGTCTAGGACTTTAACTGCAGTTGGCCATGTGCGAGTCCAGTGCCTTAATAGCTGTGCTATTGGCTGACCACTTCAGCTTCTTTTTTTAATTTTACGTTTTTGTTGGTTTTTGAATGAAAAAAAAAAATAGCAGATAATCTTTGTTATGTTTTTACTGACATTATTTTTTAAAGGATGACTATTCTATACTTGTTTCAATATTGACCTTTATTCTGGATCTTAATTCTTCATTTAATAAAAAATAAATATTTAACCCATCTTAAATGTTTCGAGTTAAGTGTCTGACCTCGGAGGCTTTTTTAGAAATTGATATATTTTTTCCTAGCCCACACAATCTCTTCTCTATTGATTTGTAGTACTCTCTCCATTACATTTTAAGTTTTTATATTACTAAAGTTCTGTTTGCTGATTTACTGTAGATTTTTGTGACAGTGAGGCACTTCACATCAATCATTGCAGCTTTAAAATTTGTTTAATTTATGGTTTCTTAACCCCTTCTTCTACCTTAGCTATTCTAATTTAAGTAATATGAGTATCATTTGGTCAAATTACAAAATAATTCTTAGGATATATCTTTATTTGTATTACATTAAATCAATAAATTCACTTGTGAAGAATCATTGTCTTTCCAATGTAATTTTGCTAACTTTTCTTTTCACAGTGTGTTTGGCCATTGAGCATATCTGGGACTCATCTGTGTGTTATAAATAATTAAGTGTATTTTATAATTAACCTTTAACATCAGTTTAAAAGGCAGCAACTTGCATATGATTTCATGGCTATTAACTGTATACTAATTTCGAAGACTTAAGAACTTCCAGATAGAATAAATCATCAATTACAAAGTAAAGGCTTTGGTTAGGCTTTTTGCCATAATTTCGCTTTTTATACCACGTTTGTGAAAAACTTTTTTTCTGATGATTTAATTTTTTAAAAAGTGCAGCATATTTTAAAATATGAAAACATTTGGTAGTCATTTCTTGTCTAGATTTGTTTTTTATACTTCAAAATATCAAAAAGATGGTTCCAAAATCCCACTGGGACCTTGTTATAATCTGCTTTTCCAAGCGCATGTGTTTTCTGAAATTTCAAAAGCTTCGGTTTGGTTTTAAAAGCTGCAATTTGAATTTATGTATTCAGATGATTGCAGAAAAGCGAAGGAACACAGTTAGCATTTCTAGGCTTGTCTCCTGACAGAACAGTTTAAACGTGCTTTATATTGGCATTCATCACATGAAGTGTTATTTCTTTGTTTACCTACTTGCTTAATGCTTATGGTAGGATTTATTCAGGCATGTGGTAGTAATAATAATAAATGGGATATTTAACATTACCCATCTGCAATTAAGTGCTAAATATTTTACTTTTAGAGGCATTTCGATACATTTAACTATTTCTTTTTTTAAAGAACGGCTTCTGTTTGAAATATCGGCTCTGTTCCCGTTTACATTATAAATGCTCCTAATGCAATTGAAAGAAGCACATATTATGACGGAAAAAAAGATTTGCATAATCAGAAAGGAAGAGCTACCAATGTGTTGCTAAATTCAATGAATTTAACATTAACTTTTAATGAACATTTTCTGTGGGTTTGCTCTTACAGTAGGAGGAAAAGATTGCCAAATCACATGGCATGATTTTGGTGAGAGAGTTATCAAGTGTTTCAGGCAAAGTCCTAGATATTATCTCATCTAATCACCTTTTAATATTCAATACATCCTTTGCATCCAATGCAGCCTTTTAATACTCAATACAAAAGTTGTATTGCCTTCCTAATGCTCTCTCAATGAAGTGATTGAAGCATCCAAATATAAAGCGACTATCTCATTTTCCAAACAAGAAGTTACTTTGCAAGTTTTGAAATCAACTTTAACATAGAAACTTTAGAAAATGTAGATAGACTCCTCACCTGTCTATGTATAATGCTTAATTCATTTGTTTGTGCATGCTACTTTAAGAGTATATCTTATTGGGACCAGTGGATGGCATAAAGGTTATGTCATTGGACTTCCAGGTAGTCAACCACAGTTTGAGTCCTGGACCTAGTGGCTTAAAATTCATGCTGGGCACATGTGTGTGTGTGTGTGTGTGTGTGCCCAAAATCTCAAGAGGAAAATGAAGGACAAGGCCATTTCCCTGGGGGGGGGGTGGTTTCTCACTTATTGTCTTTCTTGCATAATCAGAAAGGAAGAGCTACCAATGTGTTGCTAAATTCAATGAATTTAACATTAACTTTTAATGAACATTTTCTGTGGGTTTGCTCTTACAGTAGGAGGAAAAGATTGCCAAATCACATGGCATGATTTTGGTGAGAGAGTTATCAAGTGTTTCAGGCAAAGTCCTAGATATTATCTCATCTAATCACCTTTTAATATTCAATACATCCTTTGCATCCAATGCAGCCTTTTAATACTCAATACAAAAGTTGTATTGCCTTCCTAATGCTCTCTCAATGAAGTGATTGAAGCATCCAAATATAAAGCGACTATCTCATTTTCCAAACAAGAAGTTCCTTTGCAAGTTTTGAAATCAACTTTAACATAGAAACTTTAGAAAATGTAGATAGACTCCTCACCTGTCTATGTATAATGCTTAATTCATTTGTTTGTGCATGCTACTTTAAGAGTATATCTTATTGGGACCAGTGGATGGCATAAAGGTTATGTCATTGGACTTCCAGGTAGTCAACCACAGTTTGAGTCCTGGACCTAGTGGCTTAAAATTCATGCTGGGCACATGTGTGTGTGTGTGTGTGTGTGCCCAAAATCTCAAGAGGAAAATGAAGGACAAGGCCATTTCCCTGGGGGGGGGGGGGTTTCTCACTTATTGTCTTTCTGTCTCTCTTCGTCTCTCTGGTGAGTGCACATGCCTTATAGCAAAAACCTCTCAAATAAATAAAGAATACAATTTCATGTTATTATATTAATCAAAAATAGTACATTTTCCTATTCATATTTCATGCAGCAATCTTGCTCAAACTCTTCACATCAGAATTTTCCTATCAGTATCTTCAACATCAGAATTTTCCTTCTGATAGATGCACTTTTTGAGTCAGCTAACTGAGTTTTCCAAAAGGTATCATCTTCTCTTCTATCCATGTGACCTGAGGTAGAGTACTTATGGATTCAAATGTACTGTTTCACTAGGAATTTTATTCCAAGCCACAAAGCACAGATTTACATAACATAAGACAGTTTTATGTTATGTAAAGATAGTTTCTTTCTTTTTTCTGTGCCATATGTCCATGAGCTACACAACGTAACCACTTACTGAGCTGCTTTTAACAGTGTCCTTTCTGAAGCTTGTTTACAGTGGCATCCAGCTCTGGAAATTGTGACATCATACCCACCAAAATTAATCCCTATGTTCTGCTTTCTCTTCTTTTCTTTTTTCTTTCTTTTCTTTCCTTTTCCTCTCTCTCTCTCTCTCTCTTTCGTTCTCCTGTGCTCCTCTATAAAAAGACTTCTACAAGCTACCTAAATAAGCATCAGTTGATATTAAGTGTAACCAATGTGTCTTTCCTAGGCAGTATGTGTTTTTTTTTTTTTTGCTTTGTTTTTTGTTTTGTTTTGTTTTTTGAGCAGAGAAAAATAAGCAAATGTCTGATAATTTGAGCAACTTTAAGCAAAAAATCAAGTAAGGTGACTTACTTTTGAGGAATGAAACACTCGTTTTTAGGCACTTGTAGTAACTTTCCCAGGTTACACTCTAAGACATTGTCAGAATTAGAACTCAAGCATCACCATTAACTGTATTTTATTTTCAGTTTTATTTGTGTGTGTATTTGTGTTTTCTTTTTTAAAGAATTATGTTCTTGGGACCAGCAGTTAGTGTAATGGCTATGTCGCTGGACTCCCATGTAGTCAACTGTGGTTTGAGTCCCAGATTCGGTGGCTTAGACTCACGCCGGGTGCGTGTGCATGTGTGCCCAAGATCCTGAGAGGAGAGTGAAGGAGAAGGGATTGTGGCATGGCCATTCCCCCTGGGGGGTGATTTCTCACTTTCTATCGCTGTGTCTCTCTCTGTCTCTCTGGTGAGTGCATGCACCCTATAGCAAAAACCTTTCCCCACAAAATTATTATTTTATTTAACTTCATTTATTTATTTATTTATTCATTTTACTTTGACCAGAGAGGGACAGAGAGAAAGAGAGAGAGAGAGAGAAGGAGAGAGAGAAAATGAGAAAGCAAGACACCAGGTCTGGGACTCAGACCACAGTCAGTCATGTGGGAGTCCAGCACCCTTAACCACTGTGTCATTTGCTAGCACCTGTGGTTGATTTTCAAGACAAGAGTCTTGCTATGTCCTGATTTCTCCTGACTTAGCCTCTTGAGTAGCTGGGATTGTAGGTACTCATTTCTGTTCCCAGCCTTCTATGGTGGCTGGGAACTGAACCAGAACCCACATCTGAACCCAAACCCAAACCCAAACCCAAACCTAGGCCTCCCCTTTGACCTCGGCCTGCTGAGCAGCAGCACCCAGCATATGTTTCTACAGGTGACCTTAATGAAAAAAAATTTGAAAGATTTCTGCTATAGGGCGTGTGTGCTTGCCAGAAAGACAGAGAGAGACAGGGAGACTGAAAGCGAGAAATAACCACCCAGGGTGGATGGCCATGCTGTAATCCCTTCTTCTCTGTTCTCTTCTTGGGATCTTGGGCACATACACACACGTGCCCAGTGTGAGTTTAGGCCACTGGGTTCGGGACTCCAACCACGGTAGACTACATGGGAGTCCAGCAACATAGCCATTACACCAACTGCTGGTCCGAAACCTACCGAATTTTTTAACCAACATGCTTCTTATATCTGTGTAGCTCTTGAGTCACACAATTAGACAGTGCTTCATTTTGCCTAAATGTTGTGCCTTGTAACAATAAAACACACTTAACAGAGAAAATATGTCAAAACTCATCAATCATTTAAGTCTTGCTGTTAAGGAAATGGTTAATACCTTATGAATAGATGTGGGGAATGATAAAGGAAACCTGAAATTTAGCAGTGGGAGTACCTGAAAGGAAAAGAAGCCCAAGTCTAAATGCTATTGGTTATTAGCTGAGTGTGAGAACTTGGGCAAGTTACTTAACTTTGATAAGCTCAGTTCCCTTGTCTTAAAATTGGGACAAAATATGCATCATAGTATGATTGTGAGGATTACATTTGTTCTCTGAAGCCCAAGTTTTAGCCTAGTGTCTCACTAACAGTATGTAACAAATGGAAACTAAGATAGGAGGTATTCATACATAAAAAGGGAGAATGTGAATCTTGAACTTTCTATTTCTCAGAATTTTGCATGCATCCACATGCTTATACACATGAAAGTACTTACAAAGCATGTAAGAGTACACAGGGGGACTGTTTGGAATTTAACTTTTGATGAAGCATCTGACATCTCTGTTTCTCTCTTCTGATAAAATACCTTGACAAATTTTGCTGGGGAAATTCAATTAGATTCTTAATGTCAATCTGTGAGTAAATGTGCCACCAGATGAAACTACTAGGTGAAGCAGATGTATAATTACAATGCCACAAATGTTTATTAAAAGTATACTAGTGTTCAATGACATGGTAGTGAATATAAGCAATGATCCTTGCTATATGGAGCTAATGTTCCATTGAGGAGGAAAAGAGAGGCAGTTAGTCAGCAATATAAATAAATAAAACACACAGATAATGATATAGTGATAAACCCTACAGAGGAAAAAAAAAGGAAGAACAGTAGAGGAAGAGTGAATACTGAGGGACGTTGGCAGTGGTTATAATTTTATAAGGGAGTTATCAGGGAAAGCCTCATTGATTAAAATTCTCATGGCAAGGATTGGTTAGATGCTAATTGAGTAAGTTGATACGTTTTAATTACGCAACTAGTTGTTTCTCAGCCTCCTTTGCCATTAGGCCTGGCTACATGATTGAACTGTAGCCAATGGAATCTGAGTAAAGGTGATGCTCACAGATTCCAGTCCTGGCTCATCACCCTACTCCCACCCATCCTTATCCACCTCCATGTGATACTCCTGGCTCTTTCCTTTTTGAATGTATAAAAGCACAGTGGTTTTGAAAGTCACATGTTGAAGATGTCCAAGTCACACAATCAAAGTACCCTGGGGCTCCCAGATTCAGGTGGGCTACTTGTAGACCAGAAAAATCTTTCTCAAGTTTGTGTGAGTGAGAAGTTTCTATTGTATTAAGTCACTGAGATTTGAGGCTTATTTTTATTAAAGTTTCTTTCTTTCCTCCATGAGCAAGACGAACATACACACAGACACAGAAAGACAGAGACAGAGAGACAGATACCCCCAACAGGGTCCCTATGCTTAAAACCACCCCAGCCAACCCTGGATCATGGGCACATGTGTACCTGGCATGTTCAAAGAGGTCTCCAGATGCAAACTCAGAACCTTTCCACATAGGTCAGCCCTATAGAGATTTGTGTTTATGCTATACCATTGTCTGGCTCCCATAAGGTTTTTTAGTTATAGCAACTTAAGTTATGTGATGTAGAAGTAAAGGAGATAAGGGAGCGAACCATAAAAATATTGTGGAAAGAACTCTCTGAGGAGAGAATACAAGTACAAAGATCCTGAGGCAGCACCGTGGTTGGCATGCTCCAAAACTGACAAAAAAAGTAAACAAAGTATTTGCAAAATAGAATTACAGAAGAGGACAATAGTAGATGCAGAAAAATCTTCATCTTAAGAAATTGTCTCTCAAGGGCCAGTGGGTAGCGTGGAGGTTAAGGCAGCTGAATCCCACATAGATGACTCTGTAGTTTGAGTCCTGAACCTGATGGCTTGAATATCAGGCTGGGCACATGTGCATATGCCCAAAAGCCTGAGAAGAAACTGGAAGAGAAAGATTGTGTTATGGTCATTTCCCCCACCCCCAGGGGGTGGTGATTTCTCTCTCTCTCTCTTTCTCTGTGTCTCTCTGACTCTCCAATGAATGTATGTGCCCTATGGAAAAAATACAATAATAATAATAAATTTTATCTCAAATCAGAAGTCTTATGATATGTATTCCCCATTCTCTTTAAATTTAGTTCTTACAAAAAAAGAAATTATGGAATATGTTGGGGAATCTCAGATCGAACTCTATTATCCACCACTACCTTATTATTACTATTATTAATTTGAGAGTAGAGAGAGTAAGAGAGAGAAAGGGAAAGCTAGAGAACAAGCCACCATGTCCAGGACTCGAACCACAGTTGGCTATGTAATACAACGGGAATACAACACCTTTAACCACCATGCCACCTGCCAGCTCCTCCACCAATACTTTAGTAAGTCCAATTGACTGAGCCCCAGAACTTATTCCAGATTGTCTTGCATCCTGTCTACACAGGTCCTGGAACAGATTTCTGAAAACTCTGAAGATGATACAGATTTTCATTTATCAGAAGCAGAGTTACATAATCTATCATTAAACCTTGTCACAAAGCCATTTCCATCTGGCAGAATATGCAGGGAAAAGTATATGACTTCAAACAATTCTGATTTCAATCCCAGTTAGGTTTTTCCCTTCCCAGACATTCAAAACACCATCATCTTCCTATCTAGACCTGCCCTTTTGTCAACTTCAAGGGAAGACTCCACTAGCTCTCAATTTCTCAAGTTAGAAATCTAAGGGTCATTCCTAATTTTCCTTATCCTTCATTCCCCTCTCAGAGTGTATCAATAACCATGCCCACATAATTCCACTTGAGATATCTCTTCTGAATCTGCTCACTTCTCTACATCCTCCCTGCCACTACTTCCTTCTCCAATCCTCTATTTCCTAAACACCTCTCCAAGGCTGCTCCTGCTTTGCTTCTGTTGCCCACCTTGTCTTCCTCTTATACACTGCAGATGCTTCAGAATAAGAATTTTAATATAAATCTCTAAGCATGTCCTCATATATTTAATAATTTTCTAATATGAATGGGATGAAATACAACTTCTTTAACTTGGGTCAAAAAGTTTTTTGAGGACAGGCCTCTAACTACATTTTTTTTTTGCATTCTATAAGCCACAAAACAAGATATTCTTTATTGAAAACGAGTACTCTATCCAGGTCAGGAATTCTCATACAATGTGCCCTCTTGACTAGGATGCTCTTTCACACATTGCTTCTTTTTTTAAATTTTTAAGTGAAAAGTTTCATTTATTTTTATTGCTATGGTGTACTTGTGTTCACCAGAGAGACAGAAACAGAGAGAGGGAGACAGTGAGATCACTTCGAATGGGGTGTGATCATACCACAATCTCTTCTCCTCCATTGTCCACCCTGTTGGGATTTGCAGTACATATGTACTCACATCATGTGTGTTTTTCAAGCCTCCAGGTTGGGATTTGAACCATGGTCTGCCATGTAGGATCTGACGCCCTTAACCTTTAGGCTATTGGGCTGTCCCCACACATATTTTTTAATACATTTATTTATTTCTTCCATGACTGAGAGAGAGAAAGACAGGCAGACAGTACCCCCAACAGGGTCTTGATGACACAATCCACCTCTAGCCTTAGCCAGCCTTGAATCATAGGCACACACATGCCCAGTGTACAGGTAACCTTCCCATGCTTCTACACATCTAGATCTAGGTAGTTCATCGTTACCTTCCCAATGTCAGATTACACATCATTTCCTCAACAAAGCTTTCCTTGACTAGACCTTTTTCTCTATTATGTAGTTAGATAGCTTCTCATGTTTCTGGTACAAAGAATGTAATTTCCTATATCCACTGACATATTGCATGCAAGCCACATAAGGACAGGCACCTGGTCTATTGTGATTACACTGTATTGTATCTAGCATGTAGCATTTGCTCAGCTCTTAAATTCTACTGTAAAGCCATCTGATCCTGGGCTTTTTATTTTACTTTTCTTTTTTTCAAAGCCTCTGCCTCTATTTCCTCTTCTTTATTTTCAAAGTGTTCAAGTTTCTTTCCTTATTTTTCTCTTTCTTCCTAACCCCAAACCCAGTGTATCATTTCTTTTATAATTTCACGTCCTTGTTACTCAGTCATTATTTTTCCTGTGTTTTGCAGTGATTCTTATTATTGTGGCTATATTTTGAATTCCTCAGGGTAGTCATAATTCCCACCACCAACAAAATAGATCTTATTGCCCTACATTATGTATATTTCCAGTGGAATATAAGAACATTACATAAATAAGGAAAACCAGAGTTCCTTAGAGAGAAAGGGAACATTTTGTTTACCACTTTCAGCCTGGGGAAGAAAGGGCAAAGGGTATTTTCATTTCATTTACTTGAAATTTGCATACAATTACAGGTAATTTCTTCAGAGAAACAGGTAACTATTCTTTAAAAGAATATAGCCACTAGGTACTAGAATAGTTAATGTTCCCTGAAACAATGGTGCCTCAAGTATGATCTGGGGACCACTGGGGGTCCTTGAGATCCATTAAGGGAGACTGTGAACTCAAAATTACTTTAATAATAATACTGTTAATTGGCTTTTTCTCTCTCATTCTTTTATGAGTTTTCAAGAAGCTACATGATATGAATTATAGCAGCACACAGACTACAGAAACAGATATAAAAACCAGTTGTCTTCTCTTAAACTAAATATTAAAGAAATATGCAAAAATGTAAAGCAATGTCATTCTTCTCATTATAACATTTTTTGTTGTGGAAAATACAATTATATTTTAAATAAAATATTTACTTTATATATCAATATGCAATTTTTAAATGACTAATAAATATTCCAAATGTTTCTGTTTTAATTTCAAACATAGTAATCTACATAAACAATAGTTCTTTGAAGTCTTGAAATTAAAAAAAAAATTTGCCAGAGAGTGCATGTGCTTGCCAAAAAGAGACAGAGAGACAGATTACCTGAGAAAGCACTCCCCGTGGGTAATGCTCATGTCATAAACCCTTTTCCTCCATTTCTCCTTCCATTCTAGATTTTGAACATGGTTGCACATGCACCTGGCATGTTTCTCAAGTTGCCCTGCTTGGTCTGGGACTCAAACCATGCAGTCAGCCACGTGAGATCCAGTCACTCTGACCACTATGTCATAAACAACCAAAATTCTTGAATAATTTTAAGAGTATAAAGGTGTTCTGAGACCAAAAAGATTGACAATTATTGCTATAGAAGAACTGAACATCCAGAGTTTAAGTATCACATAAGGTAAGACAGGATATAATTTTCTGAAGAAAGGTAAAGAAATACCTTCTTGTCATAAGGCATAAATAATAAAAGCTTAGCATGCATATCAAGAGTTTACCATCATAAAGATCTCAGACAAGTACATAATCCAATGCGAAATGGAAATTAAAACAATCCATTAGGTATAAAGAACTCTACCACAAACACTCTGGTTAGAATCCAGAAATTTGCCAATGAATTTATGAGACAGAAGAAGGTGAAAAATGTAGGCCAAGTACCATGAGGGCCAACTTTTAAAGTTAATGAACTGCCTAAATGAACTGTGAATCTGTGTATGGCTAAGTAGGGCACCTTCAAAAGATATATACACTGCTCACCTAGAGGTTATAATGAACTAAGGCATGTTGGCCTGTGGTTAATTTATTCTTTTTTCATCAACACTTATTTGAGTATTTATACTAAATATTCTACATGATGAGATAGTTACAAACTGTTAGCAGGCTTGTAGGAAATGCATATGTGTACATGAATGTGTTTCTTTAAAATATGGGGCCAGTAGATGGCATAGTATTTATGTCACTGGACTTCCACATGGTTGACTGCAGTTAAAGTCTTGAACCCAGTGGCTTGAAACTCATCCCAGTGGTGTGTGCGTGCATGTCCCAGATCCTGGGAAGAAAATGGAAGATTGTGGTGATTGCGGTGTGGTCGTCCCCCATGGGGGGTGATTTCTCACTATCCCTCTTACTTTCTCTGTTTCTCTCTCTCTCTCTCTTTGGTGAGTGTACACACCTTAAGGCAAAAACCACTAAAAATAAAAATATATATTAATTGTACATTGAAGTATAGCTACAAATTTTAAAAATATATTTCTTATACATCTGCTAACTGCTAGGTACTATAGTTCCTCCTAGATATTCAGGGGTGAACAAAATAGTCCCAGTCCTTACCCGTATTGAGCTTAGAAAGTATCATAGATGATACAGATATTAAATCAATATTCATACAAAGAAGTATATTAATGCAAGCCATAGTATATAAAAATTAGTAAGATTGTTATAGGTACAATGTAAGAATGTAAATAAATAAATACACAAATGGAAAAAATAAAAGAAAAATATTATTATAGGATGTAATTCCTTTATTTATGAACTTTCATAGATATGTTGCATCTAGAGGTAAACATGCATCAAATTCTACTTCCCATGAATGAACAGTGTCAGTGGTCAGTCATACTTATTTTAGTTTGGATATCATGTCTCAATCTAGACTAAAATGTATTTCCTCTGTAAGTATTTTATAAATATTATTAATCTCATTATACACTGTAAAAGCAAAGAGAAATTCTTAAAAGTGCCAGAAGAACATAGGAAAAAACAAGAAATAATGTTATGAATGATGATGATCCAAGACCTCAAACATTTAGTTTCTCCTCAGAAGACTTAACTGAACATCTATTGGTCTCTTGAATAAACATCTAAGGTCTGGGAACAAATTATCTGATGAGAATAATTTGAATGGTAATATCTTTGACTGGATTAATATTCAGTATATAGTATACTTCATAGGAAAATAATTTTGTATGCTATAAAGATATACAATTATTTGGGACCAGCAGTTCCCCTAATGGCTATGTCGCTGGACTCCCACATAGACCGTGGTTCGCGTCCCGGACCCAGTGGTTTAAAACTCACCCCGGGCGCGTGTACGTGCGTACCCAGGATCCTGAGAGGCAAACGGAGGAGAAGGGATTGCAGCATGGCCATCCCCCCGGGGGGTGATTTCTTGCTTTCTGTCTCTCTGTTTCTCTTTCTCTGTCTGGCAAGCACACGTGCCCTATAGCAAAAAAAAAATCTGAAAAAAAAGATATACAATGATTCAATGTAAAAAAATAAGAAATTAAAGAAAAAATTATAAAAAGAACAAGTGTATTTGAAGACAGTCATTTGGAATGTAACATGTTCCTAAAGAGAGGAACAGTGGATCTTATTTAGATTGAGAAGAATGTGGTAGTTAGACAAGTGTGTCCCTTTGAATACATGACACTGAAATTGAGCCCTGAAAATATATAAACATTGGCTGGATGACACATGGGGGAAAAGTTTCAACATTGAGGAGTCAGCTTCCCTCAAGACAGAAAAAAATACTTAAGAGATTCAGAGGAATTGAAGTAGCTTCAGCGTCTGGGGCCAGATGGTGATATAAAGTAGATCACTGTGGCTAAAGTATGGTGAGCATGGAGAAGAGTAGCAGGAGATAAGTTTGCAGACATAACAAGGACCAAGAGGACATAGTAAGAATTTGAATTTTATCTTAAGTGTAACAGAAAACAATCTACTATGGGTCCTCAAAGGAAGGAATTAACTATCAGGGACATAGGGAATATGTTCAAAAAGCAGTCTAGAAAAGAGAACAGTATGGACAAAGGCACAACAATGCAGAAATTCATGGCCTATTTGATGTTTCCATAGTAAAGGGATTGTGGAAGAGGATTGGCAAGAGAGTGTACTAGTGCTATATTGGGTCATTGGAAAAGTCGTGACACATTTTTGCATAGAAAAACATGCTATCACTTTTCCAGAGACCCAATAGTTGAATTTACACCTGCCATTTTACTGTTTTTTTTTTCTCCCCTGTATGTCTCAGATCTTTTTTTGTGTGTATTTTTTTCCTTACTGCCATATATTGTTATATATTTTTAGTATATAATTTTTGTGTTTCTGTTTCTGATTTAATTATGCTATTGGTCAAGTATGTCTATGGAGAGAGACAGAGAAAGAAAGTGAGAAAGCACAGGGGGATGGCCACACCACAATTCTTTCTCCTCTAGTCTCCTCTCGGGATTTTGGACACACATGCACACACAGCAAATTTTTCAAGTCCAAGACTCAAACCATGTATTTGACCACATGGGAGACAGTCCTCTCAATAACCAGGATACTAGCTGGCCTCATTTTTCTGTTTTCTTAACTATTTACTTTTGCTTGCTCAAAAGATTATGCATGCATCTTAAGTTATTGTAATCTACTTAAGAGCAAAACTACTTTAATTCCAGTAAAATACAGAAATTTTTCTCTTATAAACTTTTTCTTCTTCCATTTTCATGCTGCTATTGTCATATTATAATTATATATATTATACTCATAAAATTACAGAATTAAAATTGTATGCACTCTTATTTCTTCTAAAATAGTTAAGAAAAGAAATATATATCTACATGTACCCAGTCTTTTACATTAACCTATCTATATATTGGGTTGTCAGAAAATATATATTTTCTGCATAGAAAAACACAGAAAAATATGTCATGACTTTTCCAATAACCCAATACTTACCAATTCTGTTACTCTTCATTGCTTTTTTTTCTTTTTTTTTTTTTGTTTTTTGGTTTTTGTGGAGAGGTTTTCGCTATAGGGCGTGTGCGCTCACCAGACAGAGAGAGAGACATAGAGACAGAAAGCGAGAAATCACCTCCCCCAGGGGGGATGGTCACGCCACAATCCCTTCTCCTCCATTCTCCTCTCGGGATCTTGGGCACACATGCACACGCGCCCAGCGTGAATTTTAAGCCACCGGGTCTGGGACGCAAACCGCGGTCGACTACGTGGGAGTCCAGCGACATAGCCATTATGCTAACTGCTGGTTCCCTACTCTTCATTTCTTCATGTGGATTTGAGTTCCTGAGTATCATGCCCTTTCAGGTTGAAGGACTTCCTTTAATTTTGCTTATTAAGTCAGGTCAGCTAGCAAGAAACATTCCTGTTCTTAATTTGATAATTCTTCTATTTTGCCCTCCTTTTGGAAGGATAGTTTTATCTAGAATTCTTGGTTGGCAAAGTTTTTTGTTTTTACTTTTTTGGAATTCTCCAACACTTTGAATCTGTCATTTCAATGGATCTAGCCTCCATTTTTTATGATGAGAAATTATTTTAATATGTGATCCCCTATACATGATGAGTCATTTTTCTCTATTTTCAAGATGTTTCCATTTGTTGTTACATTTTAGTAGTATGATTCCGATACTTTTGATGTTGATCTCTGAGTTTATTCTCTTTGGAGTTTGTTAAGTTTCATTAGATTTACAAAATGTTTAACCATTATTTCTTCATATTTTCTACCCCTTTATCATAATCTCACTGTTTTTTTTTTTTTCAGAAACTCCCATAATATCTATACAAATACATTCAATGTTTTCCCATAAGTTTCTGAGTCTTCACTTTTCTTTTTTTCCTTTCTGTTCTTCAGATTGGATACTTTCTATTTATATATCAAGTTTACTGATTCTTTCTTCTGTCATTTCTAAACTTCCTATGAGTCCTATTAGTGAATATTCCATTTAATTTATTCTATTTTTCTGTTTAGTAATTTTCATTTTTTTAAATAATACTTATACTTTTGTTCAGATGCACTATTAATATTTTCATTGTACTTTCCCATAATTCCTTTTGTTGTTGCTTGTTTTATTTTAGTTTGCTATAGGGCATATACACTGTAGAAAGAGAGAGAGAGAGAGAGAGAGAGAGAGAGAGAGAAAGAGAGAGAGAGAAAGTACTCCCCAGGGAGGGATGGTCATGTCATAGTCCATACTCCATTCTCCTTTTGGGATCTTGGGCATGGTGTACACATTCCTGTAGTGTTTCTGAAATCACTGGGTCGAGGACTTCTACCCCACAGTCAGCCATGTGGAAACCAGCTGCCTTAACTACCATGCCACTAGGTGACCCCTCTTTTAATTCTTTCAACATAGTTTTTTTTTATGGTATTTATATTAGTAACTTTGAAGCCTCTATCTGCTACGTCTAACATTTGGGCCAACTCAGAGAATTTCTACAGCTTTCTTTTCTTCCTGTAAAAATAGGTAACAGTTCCTTGCTTCTTTTCTTCTTTCTTTTTTTAGAAATATATTTTATTTTAACTTTTTTTTTTTATACATTCAACCACTATGCACTACTTAGCTTGTAAAGTGAATTTTCACACATGAATACACTTCACACCAGTCCAGTTGAGGAAGCTATACACATTATGATTAACAGGTAATAATCCATTTTTGTGTCTCATAAGTGCCTTGTCTGTTTTCCTCCTTAAAATCTTTCCTCATACTCTCTTCCTTCCCCCACCCTCTTCCCACACTGTATCCATTATCCATAACCATTTTCCATGTTTCTATATACTCTAATCTTTCCATTTCCAAAACAGAGTGTGGGCAGTCAGTATATCTTAAGTGGAGACATACAATGTCTCTTCTTCCTAGCCTGACTTGCTTCACTCAGAAGTAAATCTTCTATATTTTTTCATTTTCTATCAAAAGCCAAGGTCTTGATGTTTTGATGTATCATGAATTTTCTTGAAAACTTGACATTTTAAATAATATATTAAAGCAGATCCTGGTTCCCCTCCCCAACTCTAGGATTTATTTTTTTTAATCGAAGTTTTAATAACTTGCCTGGATAAAATCAGTGTACTCTGTTTACACACAGTAAGTGACTGTGATATCCTTTCTCTGGTAAATAAGAAAAAAAAAATAACTATGCCTAGCTCCTTAGAGGTAAACAGAGTTTAGCTGTCATCAGGCAAAGGCTCATCAGCAGTCATGAGCAAATACTTCAAGCCAATAAGACTTCCAATTTGGTGACCAGCAGTTAGCATAATGGCTATGTTTCTGGATTCCCACATAGTCGACCGCGGTTCACTTCCCAGACCCAGTGGCTTAAAACTCACACCCAGCATGTATGTGTGCGTGCCCAAGATCCCGAGAGGAGAATGGAGGAGAAGAGATTGCGGCATGGCCATCTCCCCTTGGGTGATTTCTCACTTTCTGTCTCTCTATCTGTCTGGCAAGCGCATGCACCCTATAGCAAAAACCTCTCCAAAAACTTAACTAAACTAAAATAAAATAAAGGAACAAAAAAGACTTCCAATTTTTACCAATGGATCTGTGTATATGTTAGGGAGTATATTCAAAGGTCAGGCAGTTTTTAAAGTCTTCATAAAGTAGATACATGGAGTGCTTATCTAGACCTTCTCTGGCTCATATATACTTAAGTTAAATTGTGGACCAAGCTGCCAGCCACTTAACTTACCCGAATCAAGGCTGCAATTTTAGGCCAGCTGAGTTACTAATATGCCTGTTCAATTGCTACTAAAGTCTATACTATTATTAATGCTTCTGGGCATGGAGTTTTCAATATTTGACTTCAAATAGAATCATAGCATATAGTGAAGTTGCTGATTTTCTTGGCATATTCCACCCTGATGGAACTACTACGCTGACCAAACTGACAGAGAGAAGTGGCAGCAATTCTAGGCAAATAAACCACAGACTCGAACTGTTATTAGAAATTCAGAACTTTGTCCCATAAATAATTACTATTCAATGTAGTGCATGCATTTGGTAGATTTCTAAAGTCATGAAGTGTTTTGTCTAACTTGTCCCATTTAATCCTTGTTTTTTTGAGAGATTTGTTAACCTACTCATTTCATTATACCAGAAGTCCTAAACCCAGATGTTAACTTGTACCCCCCCCCCA
>NW_006160117.1:8124194-8138865 GCF_000334495.1 Tupaia belangeri chinensis
GGGAGGCCAGTGACATAATCATTATGCACCAGCTGGTCCCTGTATTATTATATTTTGAATGAGTATAATGAAGCTCAGGTAATTTAAGTAGCTTGACTAGGAAGGAAAAAAAGCAAAGTAAAAATATAAACACAAAAGTATCATTTTGTTTTATCATACAATATTATCTCTTATAACTTTCAAAGGTAATAAACACAAGTAGGAATATAGGTGATTATTACCTAATGTTTAGTTGGGAAGTTTATTTAATTGGCCAACATCAAGTCTAATTACTCTTACTTTCTACTGTCTAGTATAAAGGTTAATTGGCAAGAAAACACCCAAAAAATCAGTAGAAGAAACAAGTTATTTTTGTCATGGATAAACTGATCATTAAAAAAAATCATTATATTGGCATGTAATGTTAGAGTTTAGTTTTCACATGTAATTCTGTTAAAATCCAGAGTCCACATGACCTACATTGTTCTCAGAGTTAAAAGAACAGAATCTCTTTCCAGCAATAAAGGTCAGTGAAAAAGAATCCTAATCTTAATTCTGATTTCTTTTGATCAACCAAGGGCACAATGACAAGTTATAAGACATTCCAAAAATCCCAATTCTTCTATTCCTCACTTCTTTCATACTTATCAACTATTTTGGAAACTTTCAAACTCTGATACTGTCCATAAACCATACCCATATTTAGTGATTTTCTTGTTGTCTATTGTATAAATAAACTTTGCCTCTATTACTACTTTCTTGCTATGAAATCTTCTCTAGTGTTCTTTTTGTTTACTTCTTATCCAAATTTGATGTCATTAAAAATTCATAAATACATAATCGAAGATAGTATTCATCTTAGATATTAGAGAAAGCAATACCTGACAAAGTAGACAGACTTCAACCTTTTTAGATTGGCTGAGGGAGAATTGTAAAGGTAGCAGGGAATGCTCACTTATTAATTTGTCTTGTCCCTGTCATCTTCATTACTTGTTTCGTTCACATACATAAATATGGGCCGTTTGTAACAATAACGGAGCAAGTATAGATTTGGTTCTGAACCACCAACTTTTCATTCTGTATTTGTCTGTTACTTTGATCAGCCTTGGTCAAATATCTTAATATATTTTGAGCTGCAATTTGATAATTTGCATAATGGACATAAGAACACTACCATGTTTTTCTTAGCATCTCACAGTAAGGTGAGTTGATGGACATCAAAGATCTGTAAAACCGAGTTGTTACACAGAGTAAAGGGGGAAATATATACAAAACTGTTAGCAAAGTTTCATTCATAGAGTATGGACACATGACTTCACTATTACCTTTTATAGTTTCCAAATTCCTAGCAAGGTCAAGTAAACAGATAATGATATCACTCACAGTGGACTTTTGTGGAGAAATAAAACATACTGAGTTTTGTACATGTTGATTTTGAGATGGCTTCCACACATAGAAGACGCGATGTGCCATTTAAAGCTAGATATGTAGGTCTAAATCTGGTGCTATATAATATATTGAGCTAAAATTAGATAATACCCAATATGTAATGAGTGATTTAGGAAGAGACTGCTTAGCTCCCTACTCTATGATTTAGTCCATTGCAGTTTGAGTGCCCATGGGACTTGGTATGGTCATGAGAATTCTGGCTAGCCAATGAGATTTGAGCAAAGGCGTCACATAGACTTTACATGGATCTCATGGAAAGCTATGTATGATAGCTGTAGATAGCGTAGTCATTTGGGGCCATGAAGGTAAAGGCCACTCCCAGGGACGGCCAATTTATGAAATTGAAGGTACTTGGGTCTTCAACATCATAGGCCAATGATATCAACCATAGACAACCTAGTACAGACTGCTTTTATATGAAGATGGATTGCTTTTTTTTTTTTTTTGAGAGATTTTCGCTATAGGGCGCATGTGCTCGCCAGCCAGACAGAGAGAGACATTAGAGACAGAAAGTGAGAAATCACCCCCCAGGGGGGATGGCCACGCTGCAATCCCTTCTCCTCCATTCTCCTCTTGGGATCTTAGGCATGCACGTACATGCGCCTGGCGTGAGTTTTAAGCCACCGGGTCCGGGACGCAAACCGTGGTCGACTACATGGGCGTCCAGTGACATAGCCATTATGCTAACTGCTGGTTCCCAAGATGGATTGCTTTTGATCTTGTTTCAGATACTATAATTCTTTTTTTTAAAAAATCTATGAATTTTATTCTAATGAATACAGTGATAATACAGTCAGGGCTACAGATCAAAACCAGGGAAATTATACAGAATGAGAAAGAGAGAGGGTTAAGGACAGGTCCCTGAGAAGCATCAAAATGCAAGGGAAAGATGAAAGGAGTGCCATTAGAAGAGAAAGAAATCACACAGAGTTAATAATTAAATCAGATGAGAGTAGTGGCATGGAAGACAAGACAATGCATTAATATGGAAAGTGGCCAATTAATGTCATGTGGTCTATATATAGTAGGACTAAGATGTCTCTGGTGGGTTGAACTGTAGGAGATTGTGGATGGTCCTGGCAAGGATGGTTTGTGGGGTTCAGAAGAAAAAAATGTAATAATAGAAACCCTGCAAATATAAGGAACAGTACCTATATTCAAATGAGAATAATAACTAAGAAACAGATGTTTGTCAACTCTCATTGCACAGAATCTGAACACTTTGATTATGTGGGAGGAGATCCCAAGATCAATATGGAATTTGATGGCAGAAATCCAGTTTTTAAATCTGGAATGAGTGGCAGAGAATTACAAGGGACCATTTAGAATTCTTTCCAGTAGTAGTGGCATTCTTCACAAAGTCTGCACTGGTTGCTTGGTCCCATGGCAGCACCTAGACCTAGGATATAATTTGGAATATAGTTCTTAGAGATGAGCCTCTCCTTTGAGTTCTGCCCATGTTTGAACTAATTTTTTATCCTCTTTAGGAACAGGAGCAAGTGTGTGTCCCTCTCACCAAGTTCACCAACTGGATTGTGATGCAGCTAAGAACCCTGACAAGGACAGTGAAACATAATTAGAAAGGAGTATTTGTAACACATTTTTAAATCTGAGACCTAAAACCACTGACCTACTCAGTGATTGGAATGCAGTAGAAAGAGTAAAGATACATTCATGCTTGTGTGCAATCAGGAGAGAGAATAATTAATCTTGGCAAAATCCCTGTTAAATAAGACATAAGGCCTTCTGTTGAAAAATGAGAAAGTCCAAGACCAGCAGATGGCATAATGGTTACATTGCTGGACTCCCACATAGTTGACCACAGTTCGAGTACCAGACCCAGCAGCTTAAAACTTACACTGTGTGTGTGTGTGTGTGTGGGTGTGTGTGTGTGTGTGTGTGTGTGTGTGTGTGTACATGCCCCAAATCCCAAGAGGAGAATGGAGGAGAAGGGATTACAGTCCCTGGGGGATGATTTCTTGCTTTCTGTCTCTCTGTCTCTGTCTCTCCAGTGAGAGTACATGCCCTATAGCAAAAATTTCTCTCTTAAAAAAAGTAAAATAAGAAAGTTATTAAACATTACCATCATAGTAGTAAATGAATAATCATTACTATTACTACAGCTTACACTTATATGGTGCTTTCTAATTTGGAAAAGGTTTTTTTTAAAATTTATCAGTCCAGGCTAGGTGGGGCAGCTAGTAGCATACTGGAGTGCACTACTGGAAGCCATATAGCTGATAGCAGTTTTGGATCCCCCAGCTAGTTGACCCGAAATACACCAGACATGTGCACACATGTACCCAATATCTTGATGTACAGGATAGCTGAAGGAATGGGTGCAACAAGACCAGAATTTTTTCTCTCTGACAAGGGTTTTTTCTCTCTCTTTGACTCTCTCTCTTTATCTGTATCTCCCCTTTCTGTGCATGTTTTTTAAATCATGAATAAAATAAATAACACTTTTTAAAAGCCTTATTTATCATAATAGACAAAAAGGAAAAAGGAAAGGCAGGAAAATATTTTAATTCACATTAACCTATGTAGAAAAAAGTCATTTTATAGCTTTAGATTTGTATTAATGATCAAACTATGACAATATCACATTAACCTATGTAGAAAAAAGTCATTTTATAGCTTTAGATTTGTATTAATGATCAAACTATGACAATACGAAAGAGAGAAGTGAGAAATCACCTTCCATAGGGGATGGTTAGTCACATCACAATCCCTTCTCCTCCATCTATCTCAAGATTTAGGACTCAAACACACACACACCTGGAATGTCTTTCAATCCACCAGGTCTGAGACTCAGTCCATATAGATAGCCATGTGAGATCCAGCCACCTCAACCACCATGTCATAGGGTGGCCCAAACATCTTTAAGTTTCTTTCTTTCTTTCACAGAAATGAGAGAGACAAAGATATATACCCTTAACCAGCCTCTCATGCTGTGATGCCCCTGTTCCAGCCTTCCTACACAGTCAGGACCATGGGTGTGCACACCCAATATATACAGGACAGCTAGAGAACTGAATCTACAATCTTCCAGATGGATCCAGGATTGCTTGAGCAGGGCAACACTGCTGTGCCACCAGGTTAGTCCTAAGGCATCCTTTAACTGTATCAAAGTAAGGGAAGGAACCAATAAAGTGATTGGTTTTATCTTGGTATTCTGGGGTTCTTCAGTGTATATATTTATATTTCTATGAGTTCAACTTTATTAGATTTCACACGTCAATCAGATCATGCAATATTTGTGTTTGTGTTTTTGCCAACCCTTCTGGTTTGTGATAGTGGAGAGTGGTAATCTGTGGCCCCGTGGAGATCACTATCGATTCACGGAGATCCCCTTAGTTCATTAGTCACTGCTAGTGCTCATCTGCCACAGTGGTTCCTGATACCTGAACCCTTTCTCCATGACACTGCTTAATGGTTAATAAGTACTCTGGGAACTCTTGTTTTGTTGACTGGTTAGTGAGTAAATGATGTGAGAAAGAGAACTCAATGAGAAGCTGTTAATTGGGCGTTGCTACCAACTCTTCATTGAGGAAAAATATGGCAGAGTTCCTTTAACCTTTTACTTCCTTCTTATATTTAGAAGTACACCTCCAAATGACCACTTTCTTTTAGGTGTTCTACAGGCTTCTCAAATCTGTTATAAATTTCATTAAACTCTGTAAGTCTGATTTGATTCCCTCTTTCTTCCTGGTTACACACCTTTGTATTTCCTATTCTAGTTAACATTCTAACTAGCAAGTTAGTTTCTCAAGGCATCAACTTGGGGAAATCATCATCCTAGAATTCTCCCTTCATTTCTCTCACTATCCCATCTAATCTATTACCAATTTATTTCACTTTTATCTATCAAGTAGTTGTTGGCTCTTTTACAGCTTTACGAGTTCTATTTTGCCCACTCTTTGTCTCTAATCTGAAATACTACAAAGCTACTTAACTTAAATGACCTTGTTGCTTGTCTCCCATTCTTTGATGAACTCTGTACCCAACTATCAGAGGGGGACAAAAGGATTCCAATACATTGAACAATCTTCCAACATTCTTCTATTCTACCAGGGGGAAAAAAGTTCTTTGAAATTTAAAATCTTCCATGACTATGTTCATCTTGACTGATCCATTTATCACCACAGCACGCTTCATTCTTTAGACATCAAAATAAATTGTCTTACTGGCTTTGATTAGGATAAATGTATTAAGTGTTATTTTGTTTAAGTATTATTATATTGGAGGGATTATTTTAATTTGTTTATACACAATTGAAACATTTTATTTTTAAAGAACATATAAATGATTATTCATTCACCTTTCACTAGGTATGGGGTCCAAGACATTTTCTGGATTTATGGTCCATTGATGGAAATTTAGCCCATTCTTGCATAGAAAAACACTTATATTTCAAAATCTATGACTCATTTTTTGGTTTCTTTAAATCAGAGTTAGTTTTAGAGACATTGGAATGAATTTGAATGAATGAATTTTATATTTTTGTGCTTTTTCCTCTGCCCTAACTCTAGCTTAAATGATTGCCTTGCCTCCACTTAATTTTCACAAAAGAAGGAATTTTCTGTAAGTACACTCAGTTGTTTTCTTCTCAGAGAGGAAAAAGAGAGAGAGAGAGAGAAACTCTCAATAGTGTCCCATGCTGCAATCTATCCCCCAGCCTCAGCTGGCTTTGGACCTTGGACACACATGAGCCTAGCATGTTCAAAGAGATCTCTGGATACAAACCTGAAACCCTTTGGGATATTGTCTAAGCCAGCCAATGCAATAGCATATTTGATTCAAGCAAGTCAGTTTCACTAAAACACAGCAAGTTGCAAAGAATAAAATATGACATAAAAGGATTAACTATGGAGCTAATTTTTCATAAACTTTTGATGAAGAATTATGAATGTCCTTGAAAGCTTTTCAAGAGTCATCAGATGGGACCAGCAGTTAGCGTAATGGCTATGTTGTTGGACTCCCATGTAGTTGACTGCATCGAGTCCTGGACCCAGTGGCCTAAAATTCATGTGTGTGGGTGCATGCCCAAAATCCAGAGAGGAGAATGGAGGAGAAAGGATTGTGGCATGGCCATCCCCCCTTGGGGGTGATTTCTTGCTTTCTGTGTCTCTGTCTCTCTCTATCTGGCTGGCAAGTGCACATACTCTCTAGCAAAAACCTCTCAAAAAAAAAAAGTCATGAGAGAACAGATGGGAAGAGATCAACTTTTCCTTAGACACCTGTGGGTAATAATATCTGTATGATTCTCTCCGATCTATTTAAAAATAGCTCTTTGTAAATATGGAGTACATGTAAAATAACTTGTGACTATACATTGGAAGAGGACAACAATCTCCAGTTTCAGGACTCATTTCTACATTATTATTCTAAAATGTATTAGTTAGGATACAGTAAAACTGAGGTAAACGAATGTATAGAGTGTTTGAATCAAAGAGCTTCTTTTTGCTCTAAGTAGCTAAAGAAATCAAAGTCATTTGTCTCCCAAGTATATTCAATTTTTGAGAACACCTAAAATGTTAATTATTACCAAACTCCTTAGATTTTTTTTAAGATTAGAAAAGACCAAGTCCAGCTCCCAGAATTAAAAATGTATCCATGGAAATGTGATAACACAAAAACATTTTTCAAAAGGTTCTGGTGTTGTAGATCTATTTTTAAATTATGTAACAATGTCAAGGATAAAGATTTAAATGCTCAGTTTAATCCAAATGTAAATACTATTTGACTTAAGAAAATATCTATTGGATTTTTACATCATCATACCAGGCTATTTGCTAAGTATTATGAGTTATAGAAATAAAAATAATATCCTATCCTGCCCTCATGAAGATTTCAATCTTGCTGGGAGGAAAAGCATACATAAATTGTTAAGATATTCAATAGATATGTAAAATGTCATGTGAGTGTTATAATAAGGAGTAAGAAAAACTCAAGCAAACAAACTACTTGTACCTGAAAGTACATCACATTTATTGAGGAAATATTGATATGTGTAGCACCTGAGTCTTGAAGGATGAGTAGAATCTTTGAGAACAGAGAAAATCAGGGGAAAGGCAATTCAGTTAAGATAAATGTCTTCTTGCAAAAGCTGAAGAACAGTAAATTCCAGGTCTCTTTGTGTAATAGAAATAAGCAGGATTTGTGAAAGTTACCGGCAGCATGGTTAAAAAGATAGGTCAAAATGGATTCTTCTTACGTTTTTGCCTTAAGGCATGTGCACTCGCCAGAAAGAGAGAGACAGACACAGTAATAAGGAAAGAAATCCCTCCCAGTGAGGATGGCCACACCATAATCCATTCTCCTCCATTCTCTAGAATGGAGAGAGAGAGACAGACACAGTGAGAGGGAAAGAAATTACCCACCAAGGAAGATGGCCACACCATAGTCACTTCTCCTCCATTCTCCTCCTGGGATCTTGGGCATGCTTGTACATGTGTCTGGTGGGAAGCATTAGAAGCCACTGGGTCCTGGACTGGAACCATGGTCAGCTATTTGAGAGTCCAGAGACATAGCCACTATGTCATCTGCTTGCCCCCCAAATGGATTCTATGTATAATTTCCTTGCTACTAAGTATGGCCAACTAAGGGAAGTAGAAAGGTGGTAGGCAGAAACTGGAAGTACATACCAGACAATGCTAAAGGTCAAAACTAGGATAAATAATGCAAAATTGGACCTATAGTAAGGACTCTGGAATAAGACTGGGTCAAATATTTGTGAGCTGTGTGATCTTGGGCAAAGAACTTCACCCACCTGTGCTTCCATTGCCCTTCCATAACTGGATTATTACACAGTGTCTTCATGCTGGGAAAACTCACTTTGTGTGCTGTAATGATATACAGTGACTGAATATAAAAATTAAATTAAATTTTAAAGAAACATATAAAATGGTTATAAATACTGTATACAGTGTGGGAAGAGGGTGGGTGAAGGAGAAGAGACTGAAGAGGGACAGTGTGGAGAGAAATGGAGGGGTGGGACAGAAAGATGGGTTATTTTCTGTGGAGGATGATGTGTATAGTGTTTTCAGCTGGATTGGTGAGAAATGGATACATGTTAGAATATTCACTTTGCAAGCTAAGTAACATATGTGATTGAATGTATAAAAGAAATTGATATAAAAATATATTTAAAAAATGAGAAAAAAGGAAGAAGCAAGGAGAAAGAAAACAGAATAGCACCTGTCTCATAGAGTTATGAGGATTTTATATTGATAAAATAGTGCCTGGCAACATTAAATGGGCACTAAGTTTGCTACTCTGGGCTGGATGAAGAGAAAGACAAGATCAAAATCACCCACCACCATTATCCAAGGATCTGGATGAGGTATTATAAACCCAAACATATATGGGGAAACAATCAATATACATGAGTGAAGTGAGACAGATGTGGGAAACTGAAGACAAAGCTTACCCAAAGCAATGCTTCTCAAACTTTAATGTGCACATGAATCACCTGGAAATCTTGTTAAAATGCTGACTGTGATTTATTAGATTATGCATTTCTTAGCAGCTCCCAGGTGATGCTCGTGCTCTGGACCGGAGACCACACTTTGAGTAGCAAGAATCTGAAACATCTGTTACTCAGTTGCTGCTGATGGTACCAAGAGAGAATGTGGGAATGAATGCCTAGTAGCCAGATCTAAATTTTCGAAAGGAGACAGCAGAAATCCATCTTCTTAAAAGAAGTCTCTCGATTTTAAAATGTTGACAATTATTTCAAAACAGTGCCCATGGAAAACCACTGTACATGTTTGGGGTGGGTTCAGCCTCTAGGCACTCAGTTTGCAATTCTGGGCTGGATAAAGAGAGAGGCAAGGTCAAAACTGGAGTTAGGAAACTAGGTAAATTCAGGAATAAAGTGGAACGGGGTTAGAACTGAAGAGGTCCTGAGGGAATGGTGTGAGTGTCTGAGCAGGCTTTCAACACTGGTTTATATGAATACACTGGATGCATTTAAAAGAGAGCACACACTAGGAAGAGACTTTTGAATCATTAAAATGTCTGGGTTTTACTTTGCAGAAATTGGGTGCTGAAAAACTGGTTGAAGCTAAAAATTTAAAGCTATTTGGTTAGGGGAGTTAGAATTAGGAAGAAACTAAAATTAAAGAAGACTTGAGAGAAAACAGTTGTCTTACAAGAAAAGTGAAGAGTAATATGAATTGCTTATGGAAGTTTCCAAGAAGAGGTCCTACTAGGCCTACTTTAATGAATTAGATAAGGCTCATTTCTAATTAACAGCATCCATTTACATGCAAACAATGAGCTAAGGTCTTTAAACAACAATTTCTTCCCTTAAGTACATTTACAAATGCTTCCCATTATCTTATTTATACTGTTAATTTGTTTGGCAAACTAGCTTGGATTATATACAGGTAAATGCTAGATCAAAAATTCAGAAATAGATTTAAATGAATAAAAACTTACTGATCATACAGTAAGTCTCATATCATAAAGACTTCTTAACACGACTTGCCTTACTTTGAACTTTGATTCATGTATTCTGAAAGAGATTTGTCAAGCATCTCTTACATTGCAAAAGTAATGTAAAAATATTATTCTCTTGGGGACTGCTTGCCAGAAAGGAGGCAATATTCCTTTGAGAAGGGGTTGCTACTAAAATCTTGGTTCCTACATATTAATGTCCCTCTAAAAGAATCCTATTAAAATGTGACTTTACAATGCAAAATCTGACAGTCTCCATCTTAACCAAATGATAAAGTTTAACAGCATTTAGAATGGGATTACCACATATTATAGATCTCCTGATGGGATGTAATATGAAAACACAGTATCCATTATTAAGTATTCTTGACAAAAAAGTGACACTTGCATCTTTGTTTGACTCTCATCTAGACCCACCTTCCAATTTACAAGAAATTCGGGAAATAAGGAACAAATTAAATAATACCCTGAAGGAAAAAAATAAATCAGACAAACCCAGAAAAGTGTGCCATCTTTTAAGCCTATTGTTCTGTACTTTTCCAAAGTCAGTATCAGTGAAAAGAAAAAGATAGGAAGACTGTGAGTAAAAAAGACTAAAGAAATATGGTGACAAAATACAATGCATAGACCATGATGGAATACTGATACAAAAAATAGACAAAAAATACAGAAGACTTTTTTAAAACTATTCAAATATGAACTACATATTACATAATAATTTGAGTCAGCCCATAGTGTGGTGGTGAAGGTGGCTGCCACATGGTTGACTGTATAGTTTGAGTCTTAGACCTGGAGACTTGAAAATCACTCTGGGCAGGGATCAGCAGTTAGCGTAATGGCTATGTCGCTGGACTCCTACATAGTCAACCACAGTTCGAGTCTCAGACCTGGTGGCTTAAAACTCATGCCGGGTGCCTGTGCGTGCATGCCCAAGATCCCGAGAGGAGAATGGGGGAGAAGGGATTGCGGCATGGCCATTCCCCCGGGGGGTGGGGTGATTTCTCGCTTTCTGTCTATCTGGCGAGCGCATGCGCCCTATAGCAAAAAAACTACCCCCCCCCAAAAAAAAAAGACAATCACTCTGGGCATGTAGACATGCATGCTAAGACTCTGAAAAGGATGGGAATATAGAGGAGAAGAAATGGCAGCATGACCATTCTCCATGGGAGGTACTTTCTCACTTTTCCTCTCTGACTCTGGCATGTGCACAAGCCTTCTGGAAAAAAACTTTTTGAAAGAGTATTACCTATGAAAGAAGAAGAATATGATATTATATTTAATATTGTTTTTTATTATAGATTTTTTAAGAATTATTTTCTTTAACTTTATTTAATTAATTTGACCAGAAAAGAACAGAGTGAGAGAGAGGGAGAAGGAAAGAGAGAGAGAGAAAGTGAGGACATTAGTCACCAAGTTCGGGACATGAACCATGGTTGGCCATGTGGGAGTCTAGCGCCCTTAACCACCATGCCACCTGCAGGCCCCACATTTAATTTTATTGGGTATGATAAATAAGCATGGTTACATATGGCATACCCGTATTCGATGCATGTTGAAGTATTTAGGGTGAAGTAAATGGTATTATGACTTACTTGGAAAATGTTAAAAGAAAAAAAGATGTGTGTGTTTGTGTGTGCACACGCACTGTGTGCATGTGTGTTTAGTATATCCTATCTTAGAAGGGGCATAGAAGAGGAAGAGCAGAGGAGGAGAGAAATGAAATATGTATACTGAAATGTTAATAACTGTTGACTCTAGGAATTTAGGAGGTAGGAGAGAAAGATTTATAGGTCTTCACTATGTTTTTTATTTTTAACTTTTCTTTTCTTTTTTTTTTTTTTTTTTTCATATGTGAATTTTTTTTACTGCTGTATTTTTAGTTTGTGTTGACCAGCACGGGCCCGGGCCTGGACCCGTGGCCAGCCATGTGGGAGTGTCCAGCACCTTAACCACCATTCCACCTGTTGGTCCCCTATCTTTAACTTTTCTATATTCTTGTAACTTTTCTCTAAGTATGTTGGAAAAACAAAAATTTCAAAAAATATTTTAAATCAGGTAATATTTCAATTAAAACCATTATTGAACTAACATATATTGAGGAATTACTGCTTTTTGGGGGGCATGGGGAAAGCAATATCATATTTTAACACATAGAATCTTTTGAGATCATTTTTTATTGCTAAGGTTTATGATTTAGAGCTTCCTTGATTTAGGGATTCTGCTTCTTATCACCTTGCTTGTCTCACCTGTTCAATCTTTTACCAAGTGTCATTGTTCTAAAGTAAAATACTCTGTATCATGTTGTCCGCAATCCATTGCCAGAAGGCCTGGTTCCCCACAATCCCTTGCGTGGTACACTTTCTTCTGGATCATTCAGTAGAAAAGGAGTATGTGAACATGGTAACTGCACATTGAAATGACTGAAACCACAATTAATTAGAATGAGACTATAGGCAGATAAATATAGCTGGCTAGAAATAGTTAAGATAGATTTTTATGCAATGGATCCCTTTGGTAATCTGGTGAAGACTGTAACTCCTCAAAATATTTTTAAATTCACAATATAGAATATATAAGATGCCAAAGGAAACCAATTTTATTGACATACAGCTATAAAACTATTAGACAAATCAAATTTGTGATTTAGTGCTACCCATGCATGTTTATAACATACTATTGGCTTGTCAGAAAAATTATGATGCATTTTTGCATAGAAAAAGGAAAAAATATGTCAAGACTTTTCTAACAGCCCAATATGTAATAAGATCTTGTAGCATATCTAATAACTACTTTAGTTTCTTTTTTTTTTCTTTTAAGATTTTTGCCTTAGGGCATGTGAGCTCACTGGAGAGACAGAGACAATGAGAGAAAAAGTGAGAAATTACTTCCTAGGGGGGATGGCCATGCTGCAATCCCTTCTCCTCTAATCTCTTCCTGGGATTTTGGGCACCCACTCATACGTGCCTGGTATACTTTTCAAGCCTCCAGGTCTGAGACTCAAATCATGAGCCACCTGCTGGCCAACTACTGTAGTTTTGAAGTAGTTTGAAGTGTAGATGTAATTTTGAGATATCTATAACAATTCTAAGAAAATATGAAACTGTGATTTCAGTTATTGTTAGCATTGCTGTGGGTGGGGTTTTTTGTATCTATATTCAAAATGGAAGGGAATGCTCAATTTCAGTTTCAGGTTAGTAAAGATGAATAGTTAATTTTTTTCTCCATCCAAGATCATAGCATCCCTTGAATTTTATCTATGGACCTGAGTTTAAGAACCTTTGTACACAGACTTGCTTTGTTTTAACCTACAGCTTCCATTTATAGCTGATAGGCTTTCTTTTTTAGTTCCTTCATTTACAAAGATCATTTAGGTGGCTGCAGCCATCATTAAACTCATTACTATGACACTTAAACCTATAGACGTTATCCAGTTCCTCTGTTACATAATTGAAGCAACAGTGAATTTGATCTTGAATTGCACAGCTAATTGGCTATATTTTGTACTTCATTTGCCTGCAACATAGAGTAACCTTAATGAATGTCCACTGCTATTTGAACTTTGCTGAGAATCTTTTTTTCACAGTTCTGATATCTGATATTTTCAAAGAAAAAGGTTTAAAATTGGGTAGTTATAAGGCTCACAATAATTTTCATAGACTTTCTTGCTTAAATTATATACTTTCTTTCATGTGTGTCCCTGCATTAAGAAAAGCTAAATATTTCTAACAGCTGTATTTAGAGACCATTATAAACTAGGAATACCGTTGTTAGGTTGAATAGGCATTTAATTTTTCACCTGTGCAATAAGTCACTTCTCTTTCTAACTTCTACTTGAGTTTCTCTGAAACCATGCCAGTGATCAACAATAGTTTCATGATAACAGCCTTCCCACCATCACTATGGTTTGCTTAACATATTTTTATAAAATATTATTTCATTTATTGATGCTTGATTTACTAGGAGATGTGTGGGAAGAGCTGTTGAATGTATCGGTAGAAGTGGCACGTGCATTTTATTCTATTTTTACATTTCATAAAACTTAAATGATAGAAAAATCTTGAGAAAGTATGCCACAGAACTGATTTCAGTGGAAATTTAAATGTGCTTAACATGTATTTAGAAGATAAAGTGGGAAGTTGATAACTTTAAAAGCTGAGTTAAAAAAAAAAAACTCAAGGAAGCTGATGCTGACTTTTTAAAAGCACAAAAGTGCAATATTTAATGTAGGTCAAAATGTTTAAATGGAAGAAATGTTTCTAACCAATTATGGCCAAATCCCTAGTTGTAATTAACCTCCAATTTGTGAAATATTTCACAACAGAGTCAGCATATACCACTTTCTCATAAACTGAGGATTAAAAATTTTAGTGCTTATTTGGTGAAATAGGCATATTACCCCATCTTCATTAATAACTTATCATTTCAATTTAGAAGCCAATAACAAATAATATTTTGAAAATTCAGGTGAATAAAAGAGTTATTAAAAAGGATACTAATGTGTTCTCTTCAAATATTACATAATAAGATATTTAAAAATGAAAAATAAAACCCCATAAATATTAAATAAAAATAACCCTCCAATCAATTTAATCCACTTTATGAAATCAAAAAAATATTTTATAGCATGTTATTCAATTTTACTTCATCTCATTTCTTACTACCTTCTTTTAAACTATATTAAACCTAGTTCAGAAATACACTATAAACGTTTAAGTCTGTTCATAGGGCAAACATATCAGTTATTTAAATAGAATATCTGTGTGTTTAATAAAAGGATTTC
>NW_006160117.1:8138888-8153775 GCF_000334495.1 Tupaia belangeri chinensis
AGGGAAAAAGTGTGTATCTTTCCCAAGAAAGTCATTTAATTATAAAGTTTAAATCTTTATTTTATCTGTATATAATCCAGAATATTTTCTTAAATATAGATCTAATCTAAAATATTTTTAGATCATGCTATTATTCTTCAGCTTTGGCAAAATTTGTGCATGTGTCTGTGTGTGTGTGTGGGGGGGTCAACTAATGTGTGCATTTCATTTAAGAATATGAATTGTATCTACTTTCTGAATAATGAGGCAGAGCAAAGGAGGCCAGAGGAGGTTGGCAAAGATTGACACAATTCCAAAATCTTCTTTCTAATATAACTTAACTGAAGACATTCATTGGTGAGTTATTCCAATAGGTGAATATTAAAATCCACCTATTATGTAAATGAAATATAGGATGCAAAGGTTTGCAATGAAAGTAAGTTTTCACTGTTCATAAGGATAGCATCATTTGGTCAACAAAGACCAAGTCCACCCTGATCAAACAAGACACATTAGCATCAACAACTGGAAACACAATGTCAAAATTTCATTTATAAAATATCTATGCCTTCCAACTGCAGCTGCATTTATTTGGCTCTCTGTGTTTTCAATACATTCCAAGGGAAAGTTAAATGCTGACTGAATTCAACAATAATCTTTTGGGGCTTTGTTTTCCTCTTTAGATGCAATTATTTTCAGCTAAAGTCTTCAAGAACAAACTAACAAATACAGTGGAACTAAAGGTAAATGTTACTACTGTGCTTTTTAGCATCATAGTCATATTCATAGCTGTTAAAAACTCTAACCAAGGAGCTGTCTTTTCTATAAAATATTCATTTATACTCATTTTTTTCTCTAGTTCTTTAAAGGATAACTGAGATTCTGCTTGCTAAAGATGAATATACTGGATACTCACATTTGAACAGTCACATGTGATTTTTAAAAACTAACCTGAAAGTTTAAAATAGCAGAAAAGTA
Organism: Tupaia belangeri chinensis; assembly: GCF_000334495.1. NCBI lineage: Eukaryota > Metazoa > Chordata > Mammalia > Scandentia > Tupaiidae > Tupaia > Tupaia belangeri. Next base: position 8,139,846 of record NW_006160117.1, read on the forward strand.
CTAACAAGCAACAAGTATATATCTTAGTATATGAGAAGAAGAAATAAAAATTTCTTTACTGCTATTCACTAACATGATGGATTCCTCAGTGCTGGTGCCTTTTGTCCTGCTTATAATCTTCTTTCATGAAATCTTTTTAAAGGACAGTTTAAATAGGTTTGCTAAAATTTTAGAATTCCTATTTTATCTGTCATCCTACCTCTTTTTTCTTTCTGCCAGCTGTTTGCAGACCTCCTGCCACCGCAGATTCAGGCCTCCCAACTTCTCCTGTAGAATATTAGCATCGGTTTTTGAGGACTGTTGAATTATTTCTTCCCCAGTTGCGTTCAATGTTCTTACAACAGTTTGCCGCTGCCGGATGCCATCCTGGAGTTCCTGGAAGACACCAAAAAAGCAAAACAAAAATGAAGCCCCATGTCTTTCTATTTGAGAAAAGATTAAACAATGTGCTACCACATGCAGTTGTACTGGGAGAGAAAGAAATATAAAAGCTCCATGTGAAAGTTGCTCTATGAAACTGACATGCCCATTTCCAAAGGATGCAAGATGCAAAAACACCTTTTATGTGTCAGTTAAAAAAGCACCCTCTCAGTTCAGCTCCAGTTTTTATTTTTGTAAGCTTGTCACCTAGAGGATGTTATAATGTCCTACAAATCAATTAGTTGGAAACCTTCTCAAGAGCAAATTCGATTTCTTGTCCCCACAAGGATGTTCCATGTTTAATAGTGTATGAAGTGTTGTAAAATTTAAACGTGAACAAAGTATTTGGGTTTCTTAGTGATTGTCGATATGAGAGGTGAAAAAGAACAAACAGAGTTTAGCCGCGGCATTTTTTTAAAAAACCTCTAGAGATATTTAAATAAAATTAATTACTATCTTAAAAGGAAATTTATTTCCTCTTCTGTTTGCATCAATGTATTTTGCATTATAAAGCCACATAAAACTGAAAATTAATTGCTTTCAGGGACAGCCCATCAAGAAACCCCGAAGGTAAAGTAATAAATTTTAAAATAATCTATAGCAACCAGAACATTTTTATGAGTCATTGATGGTGTCAAGTTTAATATCTTCTTCTTTTTATCCTGAATAAAATTTTAAGACTAAAGTGTCAGAAAAATAATTTCACTAAAAAAGAGACTATTATAACCAACTATGCACAAAACCCAAAATGCTTCTTTACCATTAAGTAATAGAGATTATTCTCTATGTCCCTTCTTTAAAAATATAATTAAAATTTATAAGACAAGTAAAATAAGTTTAAATCCTAAGCTTAGAAAATGAAACAATATATGAGAACTTGAGATATCTACCATATTTAGATCTAAATCCTTATGTTATTGATAGAATAATGTCAATATGCAGAATACTCTTCTAATATATTTGATTTAAACTGTATAATATTCTTATATTCTTCTCCCCTTGACCTGATACCAAGCTCATAATAGACCTTGGTACATTCTAGTCCAATAAATGAATGCGTTCATGCTTTCTGACACTGAGTCAAATCTTCCTTAAATTCTCATTCCTCATAAATTTGCTGGAATTTTTTTACTACGCTTATGTAAAATCATTTTTAAATACTGGAATTTTTGGAAACATGTTTTAGCAATTTAAATACTCCATAATCCAGCAAAAAATAATTAAACCATTATATTCTAAGCACACAGTATCTCACAACAGATATAAAAGTATGCACAGCTATTAAACTATTCACAATTTGTTGTGACCATTCACTCTTGAATGCCTGTGATATAAACTCTAATAAATGTATGACATTTCCTTCCAACTAGTTGCCTTTGTTCTGCTGCTAACATCTCACTCTTTACCACCTGTTCAGATCAGTGTTGCCTGTGACAATCACTGCTTAGTACCAGGGACACCAATTGTTAAAAAAAATGTGTCTGTATTCCTATCATACAATAAATTTCTTGAGGTCAGAGATTGTGCGTAATTCATAATTATGTTCTATTCCTTAATACAATATTCATTACCTGAGGGGTTTGAATAAGTATCTGCTGAGTGAATGTATACATCTATGAATAAAGGGAGTGGGGAAGGAGAAAAGGGAGGAAGTAAGGAAGAAACAGAAGAAGAAAATATGGGAGGAAGAGAGAAAGGGAGGGAAAGAAAGGAAGGAAGTTTAGTCTCATCATTGACATGGTATTATTACTATAAATACTCATCATTGGGCCTTTTAGATAGTCAAAGAAAAAAGCCCAAAATAGGTATTCAATAACTGGTAGATCAGAAGAAGGATTATCAGGACCAGCAGATGGCATAATGGTTATGTTGATGGACTCCCATGTAACTGGTAGATCAGAAGAAGGATTATCAGGACCAGCAGATGGCATAATGGTTATGTTGATGGACTCCCATGTAGTCAATCATGGTTCGAGTCCTGGACCCGGTGGCTTAAAACTCAGACCAGGAGCATGTGTGTACATGCCCAAGATGCTGAGAGAAGAATGGTGGAGAAGGGATTGTTGTGTGGCCATCCTTCCTAGGGGGTGATTTATCCCTTTCTATCTCTCTTTCTCTCTGGCAAGCACATGTACGCTATAGCAAAAATCTCTCAAAAAAAATGAGAGAAAAAAAGAAGCATTACCTCAGTAGAAGAATGAACAGGAAAGACATCTAGGAGAATTTGGAATTTAAAGAATTGGTAGTCAAAGGCACATGGAGGGTTGGGGCAACAAGAGGATGACAGAAGTCAAAAGCCTGTGGTGTGCAGTCTTCGTTATCTGATCCGAAGTATCCATGTGGGTTCTTAGTCACTATGTAAGAGCAGGAATTTAGGGACAGGTGCAGCTCTGGGCATACACTGGGGCCTTCCCAGAGAGAGTTTCTTATTAAGGAGTCTGTTGTCCATTAGAAGGCCACAGAAAACAACTGAACTTTAAAATAAAGGGTACCAAGATTAGAGCTATGTTTCTGGATTATTGTGAAGCAGAGTCTAGGCTAACATTGAGGCAGGGAAACAGGTAAAACAACTAGGACAGGAGTCTGGGAGATAGATATTGGGGCTAAAGCGAGAGTTTAAACAGTAGACCAGAAAGGGAAGCCCAGAGGCATCATGAACTGTTAAGGAAAAATCAACGAGACTTAGAAATAAACAGGAAAAATGGGGGAAAACTGCTTAAAACTTAGAAGTCTTATAGGGAGGCTTAGAGGAAAAGATTAGAGTTCACATGAGTATGCCCAATAGAGTTCATTATTTATAAGTAGGCAGCCATCAGATATGTGCTATAACCTATTATATTTTTAATTCTTTTTAAAAATTTGACCAGAGAAAGAGAATGTGAGAAAGCAGGCCAGCAAGTCCAGAACTTGACTCGCAGTTGACCACATAGGAGTCCAGCGCCTTAACTACCACGCCACCGGCCGGCCTCAGACTTCTCAAATTTTAATTGCACAGGAATATCCTAAGAAATCTTGTTAAGCTGCAGATTCTGATTCAGTAGGTCTGTGAAGGGACCAGAATGCTGTATTTCTAACAAAGTTCAAAGGGATACTGGTACTGTTGGTCCAGGAACAATGTGAGTAGTAAGTAATGCAGTAAACACTTTTGAGTCTCTGTTAAGTAATCAGGAAATTCTTATTGCTGACCATAATGATATAAACTAAAACTACTTTGGACTTTTTATCTTGGCCCCTTTGCTTTACGTCTTTGATCTTGGCCCTTTTACTTCATGGCTGATGGCTACAGTGGCTTTTACAATCCAACTGTCCAATCAACAACGGGTTTATTATGCCTGTTTCACAGATAAGAGAGAGAACTGAATAGATGCCTGTTTCACAGATAAGAGAGAGAACTGAATAGCTAAGAATGAAGCAGTAATTTAAAATTATTATATCTCATTTATGAACTATTCCAAATCAGGGCCTTTAATTTTCTTTTTGAATTTTGTGAAAGAAGAGCTCATTAAAGAATCTAATTCTTTGTGTGAGATGATTTTGTAACCAGGAGAAATATTTACAGTGTGTGGCCTACTCTGGGAGACTTTTCAGTGTTAAAGCCTAAGAGAGCAAAATAATGGATCAAAACAGAAAGTAAAAATTTGTATGTACTGTTTTACAGTTAGCCTCTGAACTAGAAAAAGATAACATTTGATTTACAAAATTGAATGTAAAAAATCTCAATCAACTTTATTCACACAGTGAAAACCAGAAATTAATTTTAATTCCTTAGCTTCTAAATATTTTAAGTACTGAATTATTCATTACCAATGAAATTTCTAAGCTTTGATATCATACTAATGTACTGTTGTCATAGGCATCCTTATCTATTTCTTTGGCAATTAACATCTAGTCTTAGTTTTGGACAGAAAGAAAATCATAATTAAATCTTTTGGATTATTCATCATAGTCAGAAAGCTTATTGTGTTTTGATTCCAATAATAAAGCATTTGTTCTTAATAAGGAGTGCATATCAGACTCCCCTAGGAGGTTTTGCAAAATATAAAAGCCCAGAGCCTAAGCCTACTACCCAAAGCCTTTTGAGTCAGAATCTCTGAGGGTAAGGGGACAAAGGTGTACAAAACAGATATGCTATACAAAAACAAATTTTAATAGGTAGGCTAGAGATACATGGAAAGGGCAAGGGAGCAAAAGGAGCATATTTTAGAAATACTGCATTATTGGGATCAGCAGATGGCATAATGCTTATGTGGCTGGACTCCCACATAGTCAACCCTGGTGCAAGTCCTGGACCTAGAGGCTTAAAACTCAGGCCAGGTGTGTGTGCATGCATGAACAAAATCCTGAGAGGAGGATAGAGGAGAAAGGATTGTAGCATGGGGTAGGGGGTGATATCTTACTTTCTGTCTGTCTCTGTCTCTCCAGCAAGCAAATACACCCTATAGTAAAAATCTCTCTCTAAAAAAAAATTACTGTATTATTCTCAACTTCTTTAATGCTTCCTAAATTGAGAAGTATTCCTAAGTTACAGAAAATGACATTGTTTTGTATATGTAAGTCCTTCGAGTGTGGTTAATTTGAGTTGAAAAAAGAACTTCAGGCAGAGAGAAACTGCTACATTTGTATAGAGGGAAGAATATGAGAAGAAGAAACCATTGCTCTTTACATCAAAACATTGCATACATTTTAGAAAGTATATTTGTAAAACTTGAAAACTATGAAAACATAATACATGCAAAATAACATGACAAATGAAGAAAAGGAAAAGCTAATAAGGAGTTATGGGAAATTGTCCAGTGACAAATTAGATAAGCTACATAGGAGATAAAGAATTGTCAAGAAAAAAAAAAGAAAGAAATTCACAAACTAGGGAGCAAAATAGAAAACAGAAGAGATAAAATGTGATTGGGAGAAAAGATAAAGACTGAGGGAAATAGAAAAAAGAAAAAACAAACCACTCAGCAAATAGATGTGTCAAAAATCCAATCCTGAGATTTGCTTGAAATTCTGTTAATGAATTATTTTGAGACAGATTAATCATTGAACTTTTTTACTGACTGGTCAAGAGAAAATATGTAACAAGACAAACTTGCTATTAATGTTGGTGCCAAATGAATTTATCATCATGTGCTTTAAAGTACTACATGCTTTACAAGCTTATCTCAGGCTTTGGGCTTCTTTACCAAGAAATGATGCCCTGGAAAAAAAAATCATATATTCTTCAATTTCAAGTAGAGAGTCAATGCAAAGAATTTATCAAAAGATTTTTTTAAAAGTATGTACGTTGGGCCAGCAGGTGGCATGGTGGTTAGGGCGTTGGATTTCTCACATGGCCGACCATGGTTCAAGTTATGGATCTTGCAGCTTGCTTTCTCATTCTGGTGAGATCATGTACACCCTATAGCAAATTTAAAAATCATAATAATAAATAAAATTAAATAAACAGTTCTTTTTTAAAAAGTATATATATGTTATACTTCTATAATTAGAGATCTGAAACTGAGGGCTGCCTATTAAATGTGGCCTCTGACATGCTTTAATCTTAGAACATTGTTTGCCTCGTTATTGAATGCATTTAGGTGTGGTATGTATACATTCTACCACTTTCAAAGGCATTTGGATTGGTAACTCTTGCTTAAACAAACAAACAAATAAACAAAAACTGTTGCTATAAAGTATAAAACTTTGAAAATTAAATAGGTTTTATTCTGTTAAAAATCAATGGTAGCCCTCTCTAGGTTCACAGCTTTATTCAAATCCTACTTGGCTTCTAAATAATTCCTGAGGACTTCAAGAGAAATACCAAAGAACAGTTATAAGTTTTTTTTTCTCTCCATTTATTCAGATTTGTTAAGAAAACAAATCGACTTTTCTCTGATAAAAAGGCAGCTCTTGTCCACAGCTAGGCTTGCTGTTATTAAGTGATTCTGGTAATAGAATACATGACTTTGGGCATAAAATTATTTCTACATAATTACTAGCAGGGTTTCAAACACATGTGAGGTAGTTCATCATGGAACAAATTGCAAATAACCAATTACACAAAGAAAAAACCACACTGGCTTTTATATCTTATAGGTCATTTTAAAATTCCTCATCCCTCTTATTTCTAGAGGTATTATCATTTTAGAGTCACCAAATTATTTTTCCAAAAGCCATTTGGTGGGTAGAGGGGGGATACAGTGTGTATATGTGTATGTATGAAAAAAGCCATACAACTGTCTTTTAAAAGAAAGACAAAGTGCGAATAGAATAGATTGTAGACTTGAAATGCTTAATTAAAAGGTTTGATCTCATTGGTTTGGAAAGATTATAGTTCTCCACTGGTATTTGTTATGCCCTATGACATATGTTACTCCATGAATCAACTACTTAGAGAGCACTCTCTATGGGCCAGGCACTATGCTAGGTGATCATAATCATTCATTGCAGGCAGAAGAATAGACTAGAGAAGTTCTACAGCAGAAGTTGGAAGACCAAGTAAAAGTCTTGGTATGAGGAAAGATGCTAGCTCTAACTGGGGAGGCCAATGATGAAATGGAGAGAAGTGGATGCAACCAAGTGGTATTTGGGAGGTAAATAGACAGGACTTAGTCAGGCCTTGTAGATAGGAATGAAGGAAAGGTTATCAACTGTGTAGATAGGGATACTGGTCTGGATGTCAGAGAAAATATGAGTACTGAAAATACAACTGTGAGCATTATTGGAGAAACTAAGTTTAAGATTTCTGATGTGAGGGCCAACAGGTAGCATGGTGGTAGGGGGCACTGGATGCCCACATGGCTGACCACAATTTGAGTCCTGGACCTGACACCTTGCTTTCTCACATTCCCCCTCTCACTCTCTCACTCTGTCCGTCTCTGGTGAAATTTTAATATAAATAAATAAATACATGTAAATAAAGGTAAATAAAATAATTCTTTAAAAATTTTAGAAAATGATTTCTGATGTGGGTTGGGCCTTACATTTTCATTGAAATTACCTATTATAATTCAAGCATATATTGTGGAACTTTATGAACATTCACATTCTTATTGCTTTGTAGGAAAGCGAGGGGAGTAATTTTGTCATTATTGATCCTTGCTACATCTACTGTCTTATTTTCATTTTCTGGCAGAGAGATTGATTAGTATCATGATGGGCATGATTTAGAAAGTTGGGAGGCTATGTGATTCTCCACAAATATATATATTTTTAAAAAGAGCACTGTTCCCATCAAGCTCCTATGCTTTCTCATCCATCCATTGATAAAAATCAATGTCCAAAGGTGATTTAGAAGTATTTCAGTGTTGCTTTTTAAGAGATTAGGCATTAAACTTGCCCCTTATCAAACTCCTATTCTATTTTCATTGGAATTCCACATGTTTTCTCTATAGTATTATCTCTAATGAAGGTAAATTGTTCAAAACAGGTAAGTATTCTCTTCAATGTGACTTACACCAATAAATACTTAGGGTAAGTACTCTGTATCTGAAGCTTTACGATGATAAATAACCTTATATTTTCTTAACACCCTCAGTTTAATGGGAGAGAGCATAACAAGCAAACAACTATACACAATGCTGTGTTACAATACAGCCATGGAGACTATTTTAAGAATAAGATAGATCAATCAATTGTATGATTATGTGAATGGTTATGGATATACACATGTGTGTGCCTGCATTTGAGGAGATGGTAAGGAAAAGAAGCTGAGATGCCGTGGTAACTATGATTATAAATGCCTTGTGAATTATTGGAAGGTATAATAGCAGGGATAGTGACTATAGATACCAGAGACAGTACAGGAGAGTTCAGATAATAGAGGGTAGGAGGGGGAAGATTAGGGGACAAAAAACATTTCACAAACACAGAAATGAAAAGTTATCAATTGATGATAATGTTTATGGTAATATCTTTGACTGATATGCACTGCATTCATGCTGGGAAAATAATTTTGTACACTGTAAAGATGTACAGTGATTAAACGTAAATTTACTAATGTAAATAAATATTAAAAATTTTTAAACAATGCCTTATGGTAAATTTTTGGCTTTGTTTTCTTTTATATTGTTTTGTTTTGTTTTTTAATTCCATATGTCACTAGGAATAGTGCTAAGTACTGCATAGCTTAATAATTGTCCAAGAAATATTAGTTGATAAATTGAGCCAAAAACTAGGCAAGACATTACAAGCCTCTTGATTGGTTTCACAGTTGGGAAAGGTTCAAAAGTAATTTTTGAAATATATATGACACCTTAGTATGGAAAAGAGACATTAAAAAACAATCATGTTTTAGCGAAGTCTCATCTCTTACCACAAGTAATAAGTTATCAAGGAAAGATTTAGTTTCTTGGGCTCTTGAGAATGGAAAGGGCCCAAAATAATATAAAGAGGGATAAAAACAGATCTCTCTGTCTAACATGAATTAATTGATTTTAAACATGTAGCTTAGACTACAGAACCCCCAAGACATCAACTAGCAATCTACATTTAAGCACAGGTTGGTCATCACTAAGCCTTATCTATCTCTCTCACCAAGTTATGCAGGCATTAAACACAAGTAGGCTTATAAAACAAAAACAAAAACAAAAATAAAACCTTGATTTCTGACGTTAGGTTTCTTATTTTCTAACTCATTATCTGTTGTTTGATTATGCTCCTCTTCTACATGGAATTAGATGAAAAGAGGTGATGATAAAAACAACTGTGCATCTCTTGTTGACTGACTACGTTTACCTTCATTAGCAAAAATCATTATTAGCTTATTTGCACAATATCAGCCATCTGTAACTTACAGAATCATACACAAACTAGAGAAACCAAAGGATAAACTAAGCAGAAGACTTAAGTAATTCTTCTGTTACAACTTCTACAATTATCCATGCAAATTCCTACAGGGTTAGAGATAGTTATAAATGGAGGTAAAAGCTAGCTATTGTAGGTTCATTTCCATATCACTCTAACTTGTATAGAAGGAAAAATTCAACTATCATATATAAATGTTTTTCTCAATTTTTAACTCTACGAAAACTTCCCTTTCAAGCTACTGCCCGGCATTTCAGAGCCCATCCATTTGACTAACCTTCAAAGAAAATATTTTCAAGCCAATGATTACATCACCCGTGGTTTCCCTCGTTAATTTCAGTATTTATTTGAATGACATTAATATTACCCCATTTACCAGTCTGGATATCACCAGTACATCCAGTACATCTTTGTTTTATCTCTCTCTTTCTTTTTCCCAGTCCAAGTCCAATCATATGGATCCTAATTGTCACACTTCTTGACAAGATGTACAGTGATTAAACGTAAATTTACTAATGTAAATAAATATTAAAAATTTTTAAACAATGCCTTATGGTAAATTTTTGGCTTTGTTTTCTTTTATATTGTTTTGTTTTGTTTTTTAATTCCATATGTCACTAGGAATAGTGCTAAGTACTGCATAGCTTAATAATTGTCCAAGAAATATTAGTTGATAAATTGAGCCAAAAACTAGGCAAGACATTACAAGCCTCTTGATTGGTTTCACAGTTGGGAAAGGTTCAAAAGTAATTTTTGAAATATATATGACACCTTAGTATGGAAAAGAGACATTAAAAAACAATCATGTTTTAGCGAAGTCTCATCTCTTACCACAAGTAATAAGTTATCAAGGAAAGATTTAGTTTCTTGGGCTCTTGAGAATGGAAAGGGCCCAAAATAATATAAAGAGGGATAAAAACAGATCTCTCTGTCTAACATGAATTAATTGATTTTAAACATGTAGCTTAGACTACAGAACCCCCAAGACATCAACTAGCAATCTACATTTAAGCACAGGTTGGTCATCACTAAGCCTTATCTATCTCTCTCACCAAGTTATGCAGGCATTAAACACAAGTAGGCTTATAAAACAAAAACAAAAACAAAAATAAAACCTTGATTTCTGACGTTAGGTTTCTTATTTTCTAACTCATTATCTGTTGTTTGATTATGCTCCTCTTCTACATGGAATTAGATGAAAAGAGGTGATGATAAAAACAACTGTGCATCTCTTGTTGACTGACTACGTTTACCTTCATTAGCAAAAATCATTATTAGCTTATTTGCACAATATCAGCCATCTGTAACTTACAGAATCATACACAAACTAGAGAAACCAAAGGATAAACTAAGCAGAATACTTAAGTAATTCTTCTGTTACAACTTCTACAATTATCCATGCAAATTCCTACAGGGTTAGAGATAGTTATAAATGGAGGTAAAAGCTAGCTATTGTAGGTTCATTTCCATATCACTCTAACTTGTATAGAAGGAAAAATTCAACTATCATATATAAATGTTTTTCTCAATTTTTAACTCTACGAAAACTTCCCTTTCAAGCTACTGCCCGGCATTTCAGAGCCCATCCATTTGACTAACCTTCAAAGAAAATATTTTCAAGCCAATGATTACATCACCCGTGGTTTCCCTCGTTAATTTCAGTATTTATTTGAATGACATTAATATTACCCCATTTACCAGTCTGGATATCACCAGTACATCCAGTACATCTTTGTTTTATCTCTCTCTTTCTTTTTCCCAGTCCAAGTCCAATCATATGGATCCTAATTGTCACACTTCTTGACCAGTTGTTTCCAAAAGCATTGCTTTCCCTCTAATCTGGTTGTTCATTACACTTCACCTATGTTAGTATGAAAAGGCACAACAATTACTATCTCTATTCTGGATAAATTCTCAACTAGAAGTTATCATTTATCCTATAAAATCTTACTGCACTTGGATGGTGTCTACTTTATGGTACTGTTTATAGTCTATAAAAATTTAACTTCATTATTTTGATTGGAAGTTTATCATTATCTTTAGTGGAGCAACATTGTTTTCTTTACCTTTGAGTTTTTCAACAGGCTAATCTGTTAGTTTAGTTTAGTTTTGTTTTTTAAACTAAATGACTAAATGAATGAATGCATCTCTTTCATTGGTATGCTAGGAAACTGCAGAAATTTTATGTGTGTTGAAGGCATCTCTAAGCATAGCACATGCTGTAAAAATCATGATTCAATTATATTTCTGTACTTTTAAATACCTAGTAGATGTCTAATAAAAGATTCAATGAGCCAAAGTTTTAAAAGACAAACTATCTCAAGAAGACTGTGATGCTTTAAGAACAAAAATTTGGCAATATAATGGCAAATGATCCCTGTGAGCATAAAACAATGGGTGGTGTCTAACAAGTTGCAGGGGATCCTCAAATGAGCTCACATTCTAAAAGGTTAGGAACGTAACTGAGGCCAAGTATTCAAAGAACAATACAGACTGCACAGACAGTGAGGAAAAGTTGAGCCTGGTATAAATTGAAGCTCATAATGATGTTAAAGACAACATTCAGAGCCTTTTTACTTTTGTTTGGAGAAGGAATCAGAAAGACAAAAGGATCACTGATTGGGGCAGAAAGGGAAAGGTTAAGGATAGAAAGAACACAGAAAGCAGAACAGCTCAGCTCCTCTGGCTTGTCTGCTCTGTCAAGGAGAATGTTCGTCAGACTGGAAAAGGCAGAATCCTACAAAGGAAATGAAGCCCAAAATAAGTGAAGAAATTTTAAAAGAGCACCTTGCTGTTCTAAATGAGCTAAAATCTATGACCCCAGACCAATTATATTCTAGGGAAATGAGAGAGTTTGCACAGTACGGTCCTACCCTGCTGCCAGTGGTCTTTGAGGAACTATGTTAACACTGGAGATGGGCAAATGTCATCCCAATTTTCAAAAACGGGAAGAAGTCACCGTGACTGCTTTCCATCTACTCCTGTTAAAGAGCATTTCTGGATGACTGACTGAGGAGCAAATGAATACTCCTGAACAGAGGTGATGTGGAGGCAGCTAATTTGGGTGTGCTTGACAACTTGTTCTTACGGTGTACAATTGTGTCTGTGTTTGTGGTTTAATCCCTATTGCTGCATAAAAATTGAATTTCACATTTCTAAATGACTTAACTTTGTTTTTCAGTTAACAAAATTGTTCCCAGTTCCTAAAATGAAGTAACTATACAAGTATTTCATTGTGTTCTACCAAAAAACCCCAGCATGATGCCCAATTGCTCACCACCGATAATGGACAGAAACAATGATCTGGTGCAGAAACCATTTTGTGTACTTTGCATAGCAACAATATGTTTCCTTTACACAGGAACAGAACAAGAGGAAATAACATTGTAAGGAGGTTGAGGAATCTGTGTAGGAGGGAGACTTCTGAAAAAGGAGGCAGGTTAGAACTAGACTAGATGGGGACTAGGTGGTGTAATGGTTATATTGCTGGACTCCCATGTAGTTGATGGCAGTTTGAGTCCTGGACCCAGTGGCTTAAAACTCACACTAGGTGCATGTGTGTGTGTGTGTGTGTGTGTGTGTGTGTGTGTGTTTGTGTGTGTGCCCAAGATCCTGAGAGGAGAATAGAGAAGGGATTGCAGATTATCATCCTCCCTGGGGGAGGGGGTGATTTCTTGCTTTCTGGCTCTCTGACTCTTTCCATCTGTCCGGCGAGCACACACGCTCTATGGCAAAAATCTCTCTAAAAAGAAAGAAAGAAAGAAAAAGAGAAAGAAAGAAAGAAAGAAAGAAAGAAAGAAAAGAAAAGAAAAGAAAAGAAAAGAAAAGAAAAGAAAAGAAAAGAAAAGAAAAGAAAAGAAAAGAAAAGAAAAGAAAAGAAATTAGACTAGATGAGTAACCAGAAAAATGTTAAAGGTGATCTCTGGGAAATGACAATATTGTTTACTTTTATTCTTTTTGCATTCTTGTTTTTTATCACTTCGGATGTACTTTTACAAAGAAGAAGTATAGTTTTATAATTAGAAAAAATAATGCTAAAATCATTTGTAAAATAAAAATCATATAATCTTACCCAAAGAAGATATTTTACCTGGAAGTTTTATTCAGAAATGATGGAATGGACAAAATAATCTTTTCTACTCATATATTTTAATTATCCAATTGCAATATACTTTTATTATGAAGTTTTTTGTTTACTTCTTTTTGATAGTGTGAGACAGAGAAAGAGAACGGGAAAAGACAAGCACCTTTAACAGGGTCTCATGCCATTATCTCTTGTTAAATCCAGGAAAGGCATTTATCATATACAAATTTTGATTGAATCAAATAAGTTATCAGTTATAATAGGCAAGATAATAATTACAATTTTCCTCTTATAATAATATCTTATTTTTACACATTTACAAAGCAGAGATGATTATTCCAGTTGAGACACGAACAACTTATAAGGTAGGAAAGAAAAGAGTTATCACTCCAATATCCAAGATGAGGAATTGGGTACCTACATGACTTAACTAATTGTACTAGAGTTATCAAACCCAAGTCCAGGACCCAGATTATCATTACTTTTCATTGAAATTTCCATTACACGGTCCTGGCTCTTTTTTGTCTCAAGTACCTAGATATTACAAAAACATAAAAAATGGAAAATACACAAAATTGGGCAAATTGCATAGCTGCTAAAATTATTGTGAAAATAATAAACTAAATGCTTTATTATTATACC
>NW_006160117.1:8153815-8157189 GCF_000334495.1 Tupaia belangeri chinensis
TTTCCCATTAAACATCTATTTTGTCTTTCCATTTTGATAATATTAGTATATCCAATTAACTGTAATCATTATGTTAAAAAATAATGTGGATCAAAAGGATGTGAAATATCAACCCAGAATGCTTTAAGGTGATTTAGGGAGAAACACAGTATTTCTAGACTAGATTACGTGTTTTTGTAAAGCTTCTATATTAGAATGTCATGGTGACATGATTCTTGATGATGTATTTAATGATTAAAGTATACATAGTGAATATTTGTGTAGCATTCATTGCATCTAATTTTCTGTTTTCCTCTGAAACAAGAAGGTGAATGATGCAATTGTAGTATTTCTGCTGTTAAACTTAATGAAAATTCTGTCCACTATCAATCAAATGGATCTTTTCTCTTTTTGTTGTCCAAATAAATATGCTCAAAAGTAATTTGTTTTTATTGAAAAGTCCTGTACTAACATGATAAAAAAAAAAAAACGTACAAGGCACTAATTTCTTTCAGATGCACTTGCTGGTAAAATGTACATTGGTAGGTAGGGGAAGATTTATTCTCGCATTTATACAATTCAAGTTTGGGCAAATGGACAGATTTTTGTTTGTTTGTTTTAGTTTTGCTATTAAGGCATATGTGCCCTCCAGAGAGAGATCAACTCGGAGAGAGGGAAAGTGATAAATAACCCTCCTGAGGGAGGATGGCCACACTGCAATCCTTTCTCCTCCATTCTCTCGGGATCTGGGGCACACATATAGGCACGCTCAGTGTGAGTTTTAAGCTATGGGTCCAGGACCTGAATCACAGTCAACTAAATGGGAGTCCAGCGCCTTAACCACTATACCACCTGCTGGCCTCAATGGACAGATTTTTAAGCTAGCATATTTCAACAAATAACATTGGCCAATCTTCAGAAGTGAATATAAGCACTTTTCCTTTCACTGTATACAAATAAAAGGTGGAATGAAACTGATATAAAATGTCCCAACAGTGGGAAGTAATGGTAACGGTAATGTGGCATGATTTGTCTCTATGTGTTCTGGCAGTAATAGGTCAACCTGCAATACTGACAGAGCAACAAGCCATATTGTGCACCATAGAAACCAATGATATATGAAGAATAACCTCATTTAACAAGTGTGTAAAAATTATATTCCAGGATCCAACAGGTAGTGATGTGGTTAAGGCATTGGTTTCCTACATTGCCAACCACAGTTCGTGTCCTGGACCCAGAGGCTTGAAAATCATATGGGATGCATGTGTGTATGAGCCCAAAATCCTGAGAGAAGAATGGAAGGGGATTGCAGTGTGGTCATTGCCCAGGGGATGATGATTTCTAATCCTCTCTCTCTCTCTCTCTCTCTCTCTCTCTCTCTATAGTATTTTGAAGATCACCACAAGAATTAGAAACAATGTGAAAAAATAGAATAGATTTGGTAATAATTTACTATAATTTCTTTCAAAAAGAAAAAAAAAAAGTCCCAAGGACAGAAAACAAGAACTCAGAAGAGAACCATAAACATTAAAAAAATTAAATTATATTCCACCATTTATAGTTTAGCAATGAAGGTAATTTGATTGAATCCCTGCCAGTCATAACTGAGAGTCAGAAATAGGACATTTGTGTGATAGTTTGTGTTCTTTAAATATAATGATATTCTCCATTTGCCAATTTTAACAATATCAAGAAAGATATGCCCCTCTCCTCAGCATGGATGGTTAAATAAAAACAATGGTTTGAAAAATTCATTTTTTAATATGAAAATCAACATTAAAAAAAATATTGTCCCTACATTATAGCCTCTGGGAAAGTATGGGTTAACTTGACAGAGGTCTTATATGCTTTCTTAAACAGTGTCACTTAAATTTTTTGAAACTTTAAAAAAATTTTTTTTATTTAGTTTTATTGTCATTATTTTATTTTTTTTATTGAAGTTGACCAGAGCAAGACAGAGAGAGAGAGAAGGAAAGTGAGAAAGCAAACTGCCAGGTATGGGACTCAAACCACAATCAGCAATGTGGGAGTCTAGTTGCTTGAACCATCACACCACTTGCTGGCACCAACATTTAGATTTTAATTGACAACCGACATTAACACTTTAACTCTAGGTATTTGATGTACAGAAGTAAGAAAGAAAGGAAATATTTGTCTACAAGGGTAAGCGGAATAATTAATTTGCTCAATAAAGATTTATAGAGTATACTGCATTGAGTATCAGATATTTTTTGAACCTTATGGTATTTCAATCTAGGTGTGAACAATAAACAAATAAACATACATCCACTCAATACAAAATTGTGATAAGTGCAATGAAAGAAAAACATAGGATGCTGTAAGAGAGAAAATGCCAAGTAATTGAGGGACTTGTTAAATTACACTATTATTATAGATCGGGGGCCTGGAAAGGTTTTGGGGATAAGGTTATTAAAATGAGAGATGAGATGTGCAAAGAAAAACAGATTTAATCATCTATCCAAGTGGAGGCAATAAGATGTGTGAAGTTGCCTAATCAGGAAAGAACTTAATATTTCTAAGTAAAAAGAAGCTGAAACAACACAAGAATGCCCAGACTCCCTTGAGTGCTAGGAAGATGAAATGAAATGAATTTAAATATACAGACTCATGTGTACAGTTGGACACTGTGATGATCAAAATTTTGAAACAACCCAAATGTCCAGTAATTGGAGAAAAATTAAGTTAATTACTTATACCATACTTGGGATTATATTACACTGCATTTTAAAATAAAATAAAAAATGTAAGATGAATGTAATTACTAAATAAAATATTGGGAAAATATTAAATAAAAGATAATTAATATTGTATAAGCAATATTATTTCACTTTTTAAAAAGAATAACTTATTTTATTTATTATTATTATCCTTTTATTTGCTATAGGACACATTCACCTGAGAGACAGAGAGAAAAAGAGGGAAAGCGAGAAAGCAAGCCTTCAGGTCTGGGACTGAAACTACAGGCAACCGTGTGGGGGTCCAGTACCTCAATCATCATGTCATCTGCTGGCCCTACTATATCATTTTTGAACAGAAAAACAAACAAACAAACAAACAAAAGGAATTCTAAAGATTGAAAGGAAAGATAAAACCTATTAATATTATCAAAGGCAATACATAGGAAGAAAGACTGAGAATGTCTACTTAAAAAAAATACTTTTCTGCATTTTCAAGTTTTTCTACATTGAACTTTAAAAATTATAAGCAACGGGCCAGCAGGTGGTGTGGTGGTTAAAGGGGCAGGATTCCCACATGGCCAACTGCAGTTTGAGTCCCGAACCTGGCGGCTCGCTTTCTCATTTTCTCTCTCTCTCTCTCTCTCTCTCTCTTCCTCTCTGGTTAAATTAAAATACATACATACATACATACATAAA
>NW_006160117.1:8157233-8183170 GCF_000334495.1 Tupaia belangeri chinensis
AAAATAAAATAAAATAATTATTTTAAAAAATGTAAGCACAAATGAAAAATAAAGTACAATCATCATATTGCCTTTCCTCAGATGTTAAAAACTAGCCTAAGGAGACACAGAGCTATAGTTAATATTCCTGTGTGCACATTAACTTGGAGGCAAATACTCAGTGAGACAAAGTGATGGAATCTTGTTAACGATGATAGAAATGGAGGGTGTCTAGGCCCATCCACGGTAGTGCACTGCCAAGACACTAGGCTCTACAGCTGGGACCACATAGGAGGCCTGAATTTCACTCCTGTCCCAACCTAAATGCCTGGCATAGTGATATACACCTGTAATCCCCGTGACTTTGGAGGCTGAGTCAAGAAGAATGGAACAACAAAAACATATCTGAGAATAAAATGAAAAAGGAATATGTGTGAAGGGAAATATCATCTCTATCAGTGTAATTCTATCTATCTAAAAATCATATATTTAATCTACCCACTATCTGTGTGTTATTGTAGAAAAGACATTTAAAATAATATTTCCTATTGGGCCATCAGGTGGCATGGCAATTAAGGCACTGAACCCCACATGTGCTTTGAGTCCTTCATGTATACCCAAAATCTGGAGAGGAGAACTGGAGGAGAAGGGATTGAGGCATGGCCATCTCCCTGAGGAGGACGTGATTTCTGTTTCCCTCTCTGTCTCTCTCTCTCTGGCAAGCACACAGGCCCTATTAAAAACCAAACACAACAGTAATAATAATATTTACTATTAACCCATTTTCTAAAATCACTATTAAATCACTTTAAAAACTCAGCATGACTTATCAAACAATTAAGACCTGTATTTGTATGCATGAGTGTTGAAGGTAAATGCTTAAGTGGACATTTAGTGAGAAGATATAGTTGGCCATTGCTCTTAAAGTCATTTGCTCATCTTTTGGCAGCAAGGTAGAATGACTAGATCACAACCATGTTCAAGCACTCTGGTCTTTATACTACAAAGTGCTTTCTGTGTTATGTTTATTCTGCCTTATTCGAGTACACCATTTTTTAAAAAATAGAAATGACAATAGTATTAATACAGCTCCTAATTATTTTGAAAAATAATTCAGTAGTAACTCTGACCTATTCATTAAAAAACTATTTATTTAATTTTATCTATTATTATTATTATTTAATTTGACCAGAGAGAGACAGAAAGAGAGAGAGGGGGAAAGTGAGAAAGCAAGCCACCAGGTCTGAGCCTCAAACTGCAGTCAGCCATGTGGGAATCCAACACTTTAATCACCATGTCACCTGCTGGCCCCATCCACTGTTTATTTTCTAGCACACATCTAAATAAATAATTTCTGCAAAACAAGGATATGCAGTCTTCTTTGAGAAAACAAGCATATACATGTAGTCAGACTAAATAAAGCACTTATGAGACAGCTATCTAAATTTAAAAGAAATTAGGGCTTTATCACAGACTGCCAGGTGATTGATTTGATACAAAGCCCAGAGGAGTAAGATTTTGAAGATGAACAGTTTGTCCATTTATCAATTATATGACTTTAACAAGTCACACGCTTTCCTTCGGTTTATTCATTTATAAAATTTAAAATGTAATAATATTAGCACTTGCCACCTAAGGTTGCTATGTGGATAAAATTAGATCTCCGGAGTAAGTTCCCAGTTCTCACAATTTAATATCTTTTTTTTTTTCCTGTTCTATTTCACTTTACTGATAAAACTTACCTGCGAAAAATGGACTTAAATATATGTTTTCAGGAGCTGTTTTTTATTTTGAAATGTGAGATGCTTGTAGAATTCACTGAGAGTAGTAAATCCAGCCTTAAATTAGAAGTGATAATTACTTGTTGTCCTTATTAGCTACTTATTTGATCCAAAAGCATGGTAGTATTACAAGTTACTGATAGCCTTTTAATCACATTTTAAAGATTTTTGTTTCCAGCAGGGAGAATGACAAATATTGGTGTAGCAGCTTTCCAGGGCCTCCTTTGCAAATAAACATTGCTTGGTTTTGATTTTGCCAAGGTAAAGTTGAGACTTTTCCTTTTGTACATGTGTATGCTGGATCAGAAAGGTCTTTCCAGGCCTTTAATATCAGTGAATGGATTTTTAAAAAGCATAAGGTATGTTTCTGCATCTGTTTCCTCCTGCGAAGTGGAAAAATGCTTTCTGTATTACATAAGAGAGAACTCAGGTAGGCACCAAGATAATCACTTCGTGGCTTTAATAAAGAAAAGTAATGATGAGAACAACTAGGCCAGATGTCAGTGTCTGCTTAAATTGATCCAACTTTTAATGCAGCAGGTTATACATTTATCCTGGGTAACGTTCAACCCATTGAAAGTGACATTCTGTTAATGACATTACTATTATAGACAGAATGATGTTTCTCATACTATGCTTTGGACTATGGAGATTCAAAAACCAATCAACGTAGCAATCAATCTAAAATAAAAACAATAGTTAAAAGAGGACATATTTGGAGTTTATATAATTATGTCTATTTTTTTTAGAGGTTTCTGCTATAGGGCACTTACACTCGCCAGAAAGACAGAGAGAGACAGAGAGACAGAAAGCAAGAAATCATCCCCCAGGAGGGATGGCCATGCCACAATCCCTTCTCTTCTATTCTCCTCTCGGGATCTTGGGTACGCACACACACGCATCCGGCATGAATTCAAGCCACCAGATCTGGGATTCGAACCACGGTCGACTACATGGGAGTTCAGCGACATAGCCATTATGCTAACTGCTGGTCCCAAATTATGTCTATCTTTGAAAAAACTCTACTGTGATTGAACAGTGTTCAACCAATCAATTGATCTTTAATGAATAAAGCAAATACATGTAATTTGGGGGCAACTTAGTCCCTTTGAGGAAAGTGTTAAATAAATATTTACAGAGACATAATAGAAAACAAAGTTTTAAGCTAATAAGCATACATTTTTATTCATATAAAGGGCCCTAATTTTCTGTTCACATTTTTTTTCATACTGTGGAACCAGCTGCTCTGAGGTATTTTTCTAGTACTAGGCTAGTTAATGACTGTGGAGAGTTCTAAACATTCATTTCAACTCATCATTGGCTTTAGTTAAAAAAAAAAATTAAGGTTTATTAAGACAGCATATTGAAGGGAGAAGAAAAGGGTATTATTTATTCAGGTATGCAGTGAACATCAGAGAATAGTGGTTTCTGTTAACTGCAAGAGAAAATAAATTTTAAGGCATCTTCCACTGCCAGATATATCTGAAGTTTTCACTCTTCAAGCAATACAATAGCTTTGACTTAGGATATTAGCCAGAGTAAAATAGAAACAAGGTTTTCACATATATAAAAATGTCTAACCAGGAAGAATACTATTTAAAAATAACAACATTGGGGCTAGGAGATGGTGTGATGGTTAAAGTGGCTGGACTCCCACATGGCCGATAGTGGTTCAAGTCCCAGACTTGGCAGCTTAAAAATCATACAGGGTACATACGTGCATGTGCCCAAAATCCCAGGAGGAGAATAGATGAGATAGAATTCTGGCATGGCTATCTCTCCTGGAGGATGATTTCTCACTTTCCCTGTCTCTGATTCTCTCTGTCTCTCTCTGGCAAGTGCATACACCCAATGGCAAAAACCTGAAAAGAAAAATAATAATAATAACAACATTAAGATCAATACTCCCTTAAATATCTATGGTATTTTATAGTCTAAGAAGCATATTAATTAATTCAAAAAACTTCCCACATTAACCCTATGAATAATTGGGGCTGCCCTTTATATTAATTTTACAACATTGAGAAGTGACCAATGATATTTGAGAAATTGTATTAGAGCTTCCTCTCTCTCTCTCTCTCTTCCTGTCTTGCTCTCACTTTATCTACATGCAGACAGAGAAAGTGAGAGTGGAAAAAGGCAGACTTACTGCAAGGAACTGCCACATTATAGACGCTAAGAATTGATAAGATTTGTAGCCAGTAAGCTGGAGACCAAGAGAGTTAATGGTGTAATTCCAGTCTCAGACCAAAGGCCCCAAGAACCAGAAGTACCAAGAGCTAAATGTCTAAGTTCCAGTCCAAGCACTGGAGATAAGAGACTCAAGAAGACCAATCTGACGGCAGGAAAAGATCGATGTCCTAGCCCGTGGAGCAGGAGGAGTTTTTTGTTTGTCTGTTTTGTTAGATAGAGATTTTTGCTATAGGGCATGTGCGCTTGGTAGAGAGACAGAGAGACAGAAAGCAAGAAATCAGTCCCCAGGGGGATGGCCACACCACAATCCCTTTTCCTCCATTCTCCTCTTAGGATCTTGGGCATTTACGCACACACGCCCAGCATGAGTCTCAAGCCATCAGACCTAGGACTCAAACCACTGTCGACTACATGGGAGTCCAGTGATTTAACCAATATGCCATCTGCTGGTTCCGGGAGTTTTTTCTTTTTTTTTTTGTCAGTTTTTTGTTGTTACTTAGGTGTTCATTTGATTAGATGAGACCACTCATACAAGGAAGGGTAATCTGCTTTGGTCTCTCTACTGATACAAATGTTAGTCCTGTCCAGAAAAGTCCTCACAAATAATCGAAATAATCGTTAAGATTAAATTGGTGAGTTGAGATTGTTATTATCCTTTAGTTCCAAGTTCTGGCCCAATGTGATTTTTCTTTACACTATATTAAATTCTTTACACAAGTGTTCTCAAAGCAAATTTGAAAGAGACAGTAAATTTCTTTAAGGTGAGAGATCCTTCCTTATTCATTGTATGAAAAGAGCTTGAATGATCTTTTTGACAGACCTAGAGCAGTTGCTGTCTGTTGCTAAGTTTTTACTATAAGAAAAAAAGTGTCTTTGTGCTTGAATGTGTATGATTGTGGCAGCCAAGATCGAATGAGGAAATATAGCATAAATATAGCACAAAATCATACTAATACAGGAGAAAACAGGGAGAAAAAAGTTTTACAATTTGGAAATAAAGTTGAAAACAGAGAAGAGCCTCTTTTTTCCAAAAAAGCATTTAATGTTTGAGTTTAAAAACAAAGCCTGAGAGGTACTTGTTGAATTATTAATTCATTTCTTATTGGAAGCTTGCTTTAATTTTAGAAAAACATTCATTAAAGAAACTGTATGGGGGGTGCTGGCAGGTGGCATGGTGGTTAGGGGTGCTGGACTCCCACATAGTCAACCATGGTTCGACTTCCAGACCTGATGACTTGCTGTCTCACTTTCCTCTCTCTCGCTTTGTCCCTCTCTGGTCAAATTAAATAAATAAATAAATAAATAAATAAAGCTAAATATTTTTTTTTTTAAAGGGAAGAAACTGTATGGGGACCTGACAGTGGCATAGTGGTAAAACGGGTTGCTCTATGAGGTGGACCCACATGGGAGGGTTGCAGGTTCATGTTTGAAATCTGTGAGTATTCTGGGCACACATGTGCCTATACTCTGAACTGGCTGAGGCTGGGCGTGGATTATGGTGTCGAGATCCTGTTGGGGTGCTATATTTCTTTCTCTCTGTCTCACTCATGGAATAAACATTATTTTTAAAAAAAACTTATATGAGGAGCTCTTCTATAGGTTCCTGATGATGAAAATCATTTTGACATTATGCTTTCATTAGAAGATATATACAAAAATAATTTTTGAGTAAACTTTTTGGTGCCAAGTGTCCACATAATGTAAGTGAAAATATAAAAATATACTGCAAGAAATTTCTTTCATAAAAAGGCATTACCATATTTACCTTTTTAGATAAAACACTTCGCACTTCTTTTTGGTGAGCTTTTTATATTATTTAAAATGCCTTTTACTATAAAATTCACTCAAATTGCTCCTCCTGGAGTCAAGCTTAGGACAGTATTTAGAAATAACATACTTTTCCCCTAATGTATGTTTATGATGATCCAGACCAGCACTGTGGCAAATAAGTGTGTACTAAGAATGTGCAGTGTTCTGTTTGTCAGCATATGTTCTTGTAGTCACCATACTAACTAAGGGATTATAGCAGTGTTAAAGTTGCCCTTTTAATATGATAATATCTATTGTTTTTCTTTATTTAAGCTCATTGGCATTTTACAAGAAAAAAATACTCATAAACACAAAATTAACTTAAGTTGTAATTATGAGAAAATGGTATAATAAGTAATAGATTTAAAACAAATGGCTCAATTAGTCAAATTCATATGGTGCAGTTTTAATAGCACTCATATTTCTTCAGATTAGTTAGACATAGCTATTAATAACTAAGATTAATGTTTACTAAATTCTTTTTTTTAAAGTTTTTTTCCCCCCATAGGGTACATGTGGCTTGCTGGAGAGAGAGACAGAGACAGAAGGAAAGTGAGAAATCACTCCCCAGGAGGTTGGCCACGCCACAATAGCTTCTCCTCCATTCTTCTCTCAGGATTTTGGGCACACATGCACACGCTCCTGATGTGATTTCAAGCTGCCAGGTCAGAGATGCAAACTGCCATCAGACATGTGGAAATCCAGCACCTTAATTACCATGCCACCTGCTGGTCCCTTATTGAATTCTTTCCATGCAAAAGGCACTACACTAAATCTGATTTAAAATAAATATAAGATTAGATTATTACTCTCTAGAAACTCGACATTGTCTAGAAACCAGATGGAAACCTATAAAAAGTTTAAAAATTGTGCATGGGGGGAGGGGCATTTTTTCTGTTCTGGCTTTTTTACATCGGAATTTGCTATGTCATGATCCTCCTACCTCAGTTTCCCAAGAAGAAGGGACCAAAGGCAACCACCATCAGAGTTGTCTTTTTAGGATGGATCCAGGAATCAAACCTGAGCCTTTCATGGAAACTCTGCATGGTGAACAGTAATGTCATGTGTACTCTACAACAGTTGAGCCTAAATAAAGTTTGAAATGAAGGTACAAGGTAATAATAGATATGTCGACTGACAGTACTTGAAAAATTTTCAAGTGGACTATACAGACAGATGATAATAGCTCAGAGAGAGAAATCGCTTTAAGGATAGCAAATAAAAGGTCTACAAAAGATTAATCTGAAAATATTACTAAAACCCAAATACATTCTGAGGGTTGAGATGTGCTTGATAGTGTGTTAAATAGTTAGAAAGTGGGCAAACAGAGATATATTTATGAGAACATAATATTAAGATCAAATTAGAATGGGCCTTGAATAACAGGAACAGAGATTTTGTACCAGATCTTATAAAGGAAGGGAAGGTATTGAAGATTTTAAGCAACAAATGCCACATTATAGAGGCTAAGAATTGATAAGATTTGTAGCCAGTAAGCTGGAGACCAAGAGTTAATGGTGTAATATGCAACAAATCACAGTATTACAAATGGATTGGAAAAAACAATGTAAAGACTGAGAGATTAAATCAGAGGTCATTACAATGTAAAGTACTGTTTATCTAAGAAATACCATGAGGTTGGGATCAGCAGTTGGTGTAATGACTGCATCACTGGACTCCCATGTAGTCAATCACAGTTTGAGTCCCGGACCCCGTGGCTTAAACTCACACCAGGCACATGTGCATGTGTGACACAAGATCCTGAGAGGAGAAGGGATTGCAGCATGGCCAGCCCCCCAGGGGGTGACTTCTCTCTTTCTGTCTCTCTGTCTCTGTCTTTCTGGCGAAGTGCATGCACCCTATAGCAAAAATCTCTTCCAAAACAAAAGAAAAAAAAAAAAAAAGAAAGGAAAGACCATGAGGTAGAAAAGAGATGTTAAGAAGCAAAAGTGTAGGCACCAATATATAGAGAAAAACAGGGTGCCTAGGAAGGCTGAAACAGGAAGTCAATGGGAGTGACTTTGGAGGGGATGGTGAGGATGATTTTGTTAAAGTCATATGGAAATTGCAGTAACAGATATCCAAGCACAATGTCCTTTAGGAATTTACAAGTGTAGGAGGGATAGTGGGACTGGAGAGACAGGTTAGAATATCCCAAATGGGGTCATCAAAGCCAAGAACTTGGATGAAACCAAAGGAGAGGTTAGAAAGAAAAACACCATGTCCGGACCAAGAGTTTTAGAAATATGGTAGGAATAAACAATAAAAATATTGTGCAAGTTAAAGGGGTAATTAGTATGTTTTAAAGGGGGTATGGAAGAGTAGTGATGGCACCGAACAAGATCAAATGGCCAAGAAGCCAATGAATTTATCAAGTATTGGATCGTCAGAAAAGTCATGATGCATTTTTGCACAGAAGAACATAGAAAATATATATCATGATTTTCCCAGTGACCCAATATATTAACATTGCTTTGACAGTTAATTTAACAACCATTTAATGACTGCTCACTATGTACCAGGCACTATTCTAGGCGCTAAGAATACCGTAGTATTCTTACTTACATGGGGCTGACATTGGGTGAAGGAAATAGACAACAGCAAGTACCAAACAGAAAGTGATAAAGACTATGTAGAAACATCAATGCACTGTAAGGGGATGAAGAGTGAGAACAGGAGGGACTTATGGTAATCATGGTAATGGGGGCTGACACTCCTGAGGTAAGTGATGGGGGTGAGACCTGTGGCTATCTAAAGGAAGAAGGTTGAGTTCCTTTTTTTTTTGAAGAGGTTTTTGCTATAGGGCGTGTGTGCTCACCAGACAGACAGAGAGACAGAAAACGAGAAATCACCCCCCAGGGGGGATGGCCATGCCGCAATCCCTTCTCCTCCATTCTCCTATCAGGATCTTGGGCATGCCCGCACCCGCCCCCGCCGTGAGTTTTAAGCCACTGGGTCTGGGACGTGAACTGCGGTCGACTACATGGGAGTCCAGTGACATAGCCATTACGCTAACTGCTGGTCCCCCTCCTCCCTTTTTTAAAGAATTATTATATTCATTTAATTGTATTTGTTATTAATTTTATTTGTTATTATTTTTAAGTATGCCAGGGAGAGACAGAGAGAGAAAGGAAATGTGAGAAAGCAAACTGTCAGGTCCAGGACTTGAACTGTTGTTGGCCGTGTGCGAGTCCATGTCCTTAACCACTATACTATCTGCTGGCCCCAGGAGGTTGAATTTCAATATGAGGAATCAAAACCAAATCAAAAGAAAACGATGGTGAAGGATTTATATTAGAATAAATTAAGATTTTGTGTAACCCTAAAGATTTGAAGCAACAAATGACTTATTAAAAGTGACATATTTATATATATTACACAGAAAAGTGACATATTTCATATAAACAAATGACATATTAAAATGATAAACTGGCCTATCTTCTTGACTGGAAACCAATTGCAAAAACTAATTTTTTTTGAAGACATTTGTACTAGGAAGTAAGACACCAAAGTCGTCAAGGAATATATAAAAACTAGTGCATCACCTCCAAGGGCATTAAAACTATCTGAAAATGTCTAAAGGACTATGAAAATTCCTAAATGACAGTGGTACATCTCTAAATTTATCCTCCGTCATTGGCTCTAAATATGCATTCTATTTTTATTTTTAATTTGATTTTACAAGACATTTTAATTTGATTTTACACACATCTAATTTAGAATAGCTTCATGGATATGATTATGGATAGTCTCTCTTTTCTCTTTTGTCTGGTTCACTTTTTTCCAACTCTATCCACATCAAACTTTCCCATGGTTAATAAAACCTAATTCTATATTTCCATATTTTAACACATATTTTCCTCCAATTCATATAATCATATAGATTGCACTTGTACATATCATACTTATACATGCATATGTACATGCAAATGATGTAGCTATCTATGCAGGATTGTATTTTAAAATACAATTAATAATTCATTAGAAATACTTTAAGGCATAAAAGTTTTGTAATCAATGATACCTGTGTTAGTTCCTCCTACTCAATAGGCTTATCTCAAATTCATACTTTTTAATAGCTGGATAAGGATCTATATTGAGATGTTCTAAAATTGATGGAATGATTTTCCTATTAAAAGTTTTTCTTGGGAACCAGCAGTTAGCATAATGGCTATGTTGCTGGACTCCCACGTAGTCGATCGTGGTTCGCGTCCTGGACCCGGTGGCTTAAAACTCACGCCGGGCACGTGAGCGTGCGTGCCCAAGATCCTGAGAAGAGAATGGAGGAGAAGGGATTGCGGCGTGACCATCCCCCCTGGGTGGTGATTTCTCGCTTTCTGTCTCTATGTCTCTCTCTCTCTGTCTGGCAAGCGCACGCGCCCTATAGCGAAAATCTCTCCAAAAAAAAAAAAAAGTTTTTCTTTGGATAGGAGGGAAAAATGGAGGAGAAGAGACTACAACATGACCATCTTTCATGGGGGCGGGAGTGCTTTCTTACTTTCTCTCTTTCTCTCTATCTCTCTCCAGGGATTACATGCACATTCTGGGGGAGGGGGCAGGAAAGAAAGGTATTCCTTGTTTCCAATTTTTCCTTTCCTTTTTTCCCATTATGTACAACGCTGTAATAAATAACCATATCAATGTATCCCTTATATATTCCACAAGTAGGGTCCCGGGAGTTAGATTGCTGTGCACTGCATTTTTTCCAAATGTATACTTTATTTTCACCCCTACTTTGTATGAAAGGTCACTTTCTTCTGCTCCTGAACACTGAGATCTACTTAAGTAGTACATACTACGTTTAATTTTTTTAGAGGTATTTGCCTTACAGTGCATGTGCTTGCCAAAGAGAGAGAGATACAGAGACAGTAAGAGGGAAAGTGAGAAATTACCATCCCCACCCCCTAGGTAAATGGGCATGTCACAATCCCCTTTCCCTTCTCCCTTCTCTTCCCAGGATCTTGTGCATATGTGCACAAGTACCTGGCATGAGTTTCAAGACACTAGGTCTGGGACTCAAACCACAGTCAACCATGTGGGAGTTCAGTGACATGACTACCATGCCCTCTAGAGGACCCTATGTTTAATTTTTAAAAAGTCTTCCAAGCGTCAGAATTTCAAATGTATTTTGTATAATGATTATCTCTATACCATAGTCTACAGTGCTTTCTTTAGGCAGCAATTTTTTAAAAATATATATTTATAAAGAATTATGTAACTTGATCTATTTGACCAGAGAGAGACAGAAAGAGAGAAAGAGGGAAGGGGAAGGAAAGTGAGAAAGCAA
This sequence comes from Tupaia belangeri chinensis, assembly GCF_000334495.1. Classification (NCBI taxonomy): domain Eukaryota; kingdom Metazoa; phylum Chordata; class Mammalia; order Scandentia; family Tupaiidae; genus Tupaia; species Tupaia belangeri. The sequence continues at coordinate 8,168,283 of NW_006160117.1, forward strand.
GTCCAGGTCCAGGACTCGAACTGCAGTCAGCCATTGGCAGTCCAGAACCCTTAACTATGACACCACCTGCTGGCCCCTAGACAGCATTTTTTTTGAGAGCAGGACATTTATATCATTTATTTCCTTATCCATGTCTAACAGAAAATTAAAAAAAAAATGCCTACAATGCTTTAAAATACCATTTTAACCAATTTTTAAGAAACAAACATAACAAATATATCCCATTCTTCAGTAAATTGTCTTATTATATGCATCCTATATCTTTACAATTCCTTGCATAGTTCAGGTTCTAGTAGCTTTTAATTAGATATTGATAACCCTTAAATTTAATCTAGTAAGAGATTAGAAAAAGATCCATATTCAAGAACTTAGCCTTAGTTGTATATATTACTAGAAATATTATAGGATTCATTGTTTTTTCTGCTCCTTTTCTTAGATTCAATACTTTTGTTGGACAGTGAGTGAGTGAAGATGGGTTTGAATGGAAATGAAACTAGAAATAAATTTAAAATGTTTACCAATGTAAAAAGAAACTTCATTATAGGGCATTGGCCTTTCATGATCACTAAAATTACAAAATACAAAACCAGCCAATCCCTTGGGGAAAAATGTAGAAAGTTTTGGGGAAATCTAATTATATTTTATTTGCAGAAAGAATCAATATGGCAGTACTTCTCAAGTTCAATACAATCACAAATGTGAAGAGCAGATTTGCAATTACATCTAAGCAGAAGCATGGTGGATTAAAAAGATTTCATTATAATTTAGTCATCTCTTTGTCAAAATAGGGCATTCATTGGACATAATGACACTCAAGGCCATCCTTCCAATAAATTACCCTATAAAGGTTTCATAAAAAATTTAATATGGTGCAGGTTGGGGAATATAGGTAATTAAATGTGTTGCAGAGGTAGAAAGAAGACCCTGGGAAAAGTAAAAGACTGTAATTAAGAGTTGAAAGAATAATTCTGAAATAAATAGATTATTTTAGGACAATCTTATCAGTATGCTAATCACTTTAGTTCCCTTATCATGGAAGAATCTTAAATAGGTGCTTAGGTCAATGGTAGCCAACCCCTTGGCACTTTCAGATGCTTGGAGTTTCATGACAGGCAGGCTCTAAACCTTGATTACTTTTCTAATAAGAACACTGTTGCTTGTCAATCTCCAATCTTTTTAATACGGTAATGTCAGATGGAAACAAAATCGACTCCTGGATGGCAAGGAAGCTGCGCAGGGATTGGGTAAGGCTAAAAACCATCATCTGCAACACAGAGATAAGCAAGGCGGAATTCTCTGTGGTCTTCTGAGACTATATTATGTGAAATGAAGAATTTACCAGAAGAAACAGTAGCTAAAAATCTCATTATTAATGACTTTTGAGTAGCCATGGTTTCTGTTTTTTCATGTGAGCCCATAAGAGACTTAACAAAGACAGGAAGGCGGACAGAAAAAAAAAATTATAGCAAATAAACAGAATCTGGGACGAAAGCAGGAAAATGTAACTGTGTCTCGAAAGTGTTTGTGATGTTGGCTGAAAGAGTGAACTGTACCGGCTTTGTTTAAACAAAAGTTATGTAAATCTTTGCTCAGCTGGCTGTTTGGGAAAATAAATGGAAGCAAACAGAGGAAAACAGAACATAGGCTGGAAGAGTTTGTCAAGAACGATAACAGGTATTGAAGCAAAAGGATTTAAAATGATAGCCCAGCCTCTGTAAATAATGCAAGCTCTTCAGGATACACTAGAGACCCAACTCGACAGCATAATAATTTTAGCTAAAAACCTGCTATTCCCACCATGAGACTCCATAAACTTCAGAAGAAAGCTGAGGAATTTTATACACCCAAAGTGACAACTGTCAGAAGCATGGGAAACCTGGCACGTTTAAATCTCTCATTTTATCCCTTAGTTGCCCATGACATTGCCTGGGAGATTTTGTAGCACTTACACTGGGATAAGGAAGACAATTAAAACATCTCAGTTTTGTCTAACCATGCTAAAAATAGGAGTGACAGGTCTGAAGCTGAAATTCGGTGCTGTTGTATGCAAACAAAATTCAGTTGACAACATAGAAAATCAAATGACTACGAATGATCTTAGCATACTAAAGTAAGTTATACAAATGCTGTCCCACCCCCCTCAAATATTTTACTCTCTCACTGAAACCCTCTAACATGGATAAAATAAACCTGAGTTGGTAACACAGATGAGAAAATCTTCTCAAGGCGCCAAAACTAATAACCCCATGTATCATCTGGAGAACAGTCTGGCAAGAGGCCTTCCTTTCTCATTAACCTTCTGTGAGCTCAGCAACTGACAAGGCATGGGGCTGCTCCCCGAGAGATGAGATTCCCACTGACACAGACTAACTTGGGAAAAATTGGCCTCAAGTTGTACATCGGTCATTTGCACAACGTTGGCGCATAACCAGACTTGAGAAACTGTCTTATTCTAAGTGATATGGGAGTAAGCGCCTGCTTTATATCTGACCTCACAGCTCCAGATGAACGGCACAGGTACAGGGAGATACATTGCTCTCTGTCGATCTCTTCATTGCAATCTTCTGCCCACAAAATCTCTACAGAACTGCTCTAACAGTTTTAAAAGACTAAGTCAGAAAATTCCCTTGTCACCTGGTTCTTAAAGTAAACTTAAGAAAACCTAAAGAACTCAAAGAGGTCATGGACAGTTGTCATTTTAAGCTCTAAACAATGGATTAGTAATAACGATGAATTGAGAGCCGTCTGGGCTTCTCACCACACTGTAACTCTGGAAAGAGTATGGCATTCCTCAAGTTAGAACTGATGTGTGTGTCCACTTGTGTAAGTTATTACATTTGCATTTATTTATTTAAATATTTTAACTTATTTTTGCAGAGGATCAGGAGGTCATAAAACAAGACCTTGGGGCCAAAAAATGAGTATGAAAATCACCTGTGAACACTGAAATGGTTGATAAGATGCCGTAGCATAATAAATACATTAGAAACAAGAAAGAAAACATGCACCAATGTCAATAGGTTTGTAGGATTATGGCTAATTTCTTTTGTGCTCTGTGCACTGTATTTTTTTTTCAAATTCTACAATAAGCATTTACTACTTTCCAAGTTAAAAAAGATGCCAAGAAAAAAAGAAAAGCTATATGTTTTTTGAATAACCTATTGCACATCTTCAGAGATTTTATGTTAGAATCTAGTACTGGTTCACCAAAAATTGTTTGCTCTATTTTTCTTTACTGGATAGAACAAAGGGAAGCAGGAAGAGAGGGAGAAGCAAGGGAAGAATAATAGTCCCAATCACTAACTCCACTCAAGAGCAAATTAAGTTTCTCTCCTGGCTAGTCACTCAGTAAATGTTAATTAATGATAATTAAGAAAAATGAGTTTTCTTTTTTGTGAACTTCAAAACACAATTCCCTATTTTTACATTAACTAAAGTTAAAGCCAAATTGATACAGTACAATTTTACAGTCAGGTGTTAACTACCTTTCATGGAAGGGACAGCAACCATGGGGAATCTAAAGATCTCATTTCACTTGTTAAATGCATCTTTGCCACTATTTTCTATTTCTCCCTGTACCACTAATGACACCCACAATGGTACACATGGCATTTAATTACCATTTCTTCTGTGTCTAAATTTTCCTTGCCGAGAAATGGAAAAACATAGAAACAACAAAAGGGACTTCAAATCACATTAAAAAACTGACGAACATTGACTGCTGAGCGCTTTAACAAAAGTGCATTGGCCATGACTTTTTAACTGCCAAGGAACTCCACACTGGAAAAATTTAAAACCGAATGAAAGGAAAATAATGTCAATTAGAATTTTGTCAAGAATGCTAGTATTCATGAAATCATTGTAGAGTAAATATAAATCTTTGAAATACTAAAGCTCTGTGGCAGTAAAGTGATGCACACAGACGCCTTTCCATCAAGGTGATCAGTATTGAATACTAGGAAATATTCGTAGTAAATCAAACTGGAAAATTTAGGAGAATTTCTCAGAAACAATTTAGTCCTCATTATTTACTTGGTGGTCATCATCTCAAACATCAAAGGACAGCAATGAACACCAAACACAATTGAAAAGGCTAATTATAGGGAACATAGTACCCTTTCTAAATCCTAATCGTATTGATTTGTGTAATGAGAATTAGAAAAAAATGCAAAATAAGTGGAAACACAGTTGTAGAACTTTATTATGTTGAATTAAAATCCATGTTTTTAAAGATTTTTGCCATAGAGCATGTGCACTCGCCAGAGAGAGAGACAGTGAGAAGGGAAGTGAGAAATCACCTCCCAGGTGCTGGTCATGCCACAATCCTTTCTCCTGGGATTTTGGCAAGCACACATGCCCAGCGTGACTTTCAAGCTGCTAGGTCTGGGACTTGAACCTCATTTGTCATGTGGGTATCCAGTGCCTTAACCACTATACCACCAGCTGGCCCCCAAATCCATATATTAACCACTAAATCTTGAGTAATTACAAACAAGTAGCAATAGATCTTCAATTTTATACCAGCTATGACAAAAGATAGTAACTATGAGACCGACTTCAGGACTGTTTTTTGTTAATTGCAGTACTCTTAGTACCAAATAGAATTGTAGGCATTTCACAGGCCCAAACCAATTTTTAAAAACTGGATTAATAAATAGAGAATGAGTAAGTGGATAAATGAATTCAGATGAAGATAATGCGTCGAGATAATGAATGATGAACTGCCTCAGAACCAGGACCAGTACCAAGAAACAATCATCCTAACTACGCCAATGCAATGATGTCCTCTGTTCCAAGAGAAAAATAAGGATAGTATATTTTCATTGACATTCATCACTTATAACTTGTAAAATATACCTCTACCATTCCACAATGTGGGTTCAGTTCTTTTCAATTAATCTTTGGTTATTTGTCTAAATAACGATGCATTTTTAAAAATCTCAGTCAAGTACTGCTGCAAAAAGGTCCCTAAATTGGGTGAACCCTAAAGAAATGTTAGATGTCTGCATTATGAGAATCAATAAGCCACTCTTTACCCTGCATCACTTATAGATGTTGTATTGTTTGTATATTCAGTCTTAGACTGCTCAGTTTTTTTTTTCCCCTTTGGGTCTTATGATCTACATCTATAAAATCAGGGTATTAGATCTGGTGGTTGCTAAGCCTCACATTGCGGCTTACCTTAGGTCAACTGAGGTTCCCACTAGACTCACTCGGGAAGCTTTAAACCATTCCCATTCTCATTCAGTCTTCATACCAGGCAAATTAAATCAGAATTTCTGCAAGTGGGACCTCAGCATTACTATTTTTTTAGAGCTTTGTAGGTGATTCCAAAGTATTGCTAAGATTGAGAGTTACTCCTTTAAAGACTCATTGTCAGCTAAGAAAAATTAAGCATACTTTAATTTCAGAGCAATAAAATAATTCACTCTGTACTTTCGTTATGCCTAAAGTCACATATTTCTAGCATAAAGATTTGTGCACCTATTTTTAAAGGGCACATGACTTGCCATTTTTTTCATCACAACTTAATGCAATGATTAGTATTCCGAATTTACTACCAATTTTCATCATTCTTTAGTATTTACAGGCATGGATGGCTCTATAGTTCAATATTCCTGCCTATTTAAAAGCAGTTGCCTAAAGCATATTTTAGTCTGTCAGTGGCTGTATATTTTTCCTGCTTTTAATAACAAAAATTTCATTTTAAGTGATAATCCCTAAAAAGGATTTCCTGGCAGAATAGTTTATATCATAAGAGCATATGGGAGTTAAGAATAATTATGCAGAGAGTATCTTTCTCCAAAGAGCTTAAAGCACTTTATAGAATTCATCTAATTAATGTTCACACTGTATCTATGAGAAGCCAGTGGACAGTGAAGCATGGATGGCTATAAGTGAACTCCCATTCCATTCAGAGAGCAGGTGAGAATAAACCCAGCACCACAACACACAAATACAAGGTTTATATAGCCTACCACTGTTCATCATTTCATGACAAAAGCTACATTTTATAGTGTCAAAATAAAGAGGAAGAAATTTGGAAGACAGCTGATTTACTTTTCCCTCATGATTCCAGTTTTCCAAGCACTTAAAAAAACAAAAATATCAGCTCCTTAAAAAATTGCAGATGCTCTGACATTACACAGATACTGAGTACGTTTGATTCAAATATGGGACTTCCTTAGTAGAACGAGTAATATTTACATTGTTTTTCATTTATACAATAAATGGTAAGCATTGTCAATATGTGTGGGCACATTTACTTAGACTTAAATGTTACCAAAATATGACTGTATACCATTATCCCAGACAGCCTGACAGATGAAGTTGATTTTAATAATATCTCAAGAGAAAGTTTAATTAAATGTATACCTGCAACACATTTCGATGAATAGAAATGATAAAAGGCAGTATTGCATAGTAGTTGAGATTTGAAAAGCTGATTGGGGGGGGGGAAGAAAACAAAACCTCAGTATCTCTTTCCTATATTAAATCACAGTCTGTAAGTGAGTTTCTCTGCTGGGATCATGTCTTAACCTGACCTGATTTTCTTAACCTGGTCAGATTTCCTTCAGAATAAAATTAATAAAAGAATTCACAGAAGGCTTATGATTTCATTAAACTAGATAAAAAGTTCTGACTTCATAAAAATTTCACTGGCATACACAAAGGCATAAAAGAGTTCTTGTGAATTCTCCAATGCATAAATGTGAACTTTTAATTTTAAAAAGAAAGTACTCAGAATATAGCATTATTTGTCTTTCCACCTAGTCACACCACACTGATAGAAAATAAATGTAAGGACAGTAGTTCCTCCCTCAAAAGCATCTGTCTATATATTTGAGACACATTCAATTTATCTTCTCATTTTGATAATCATGGAATTACTGGTGGATATTTCCTGCATAAAAGCAGAGTTGACTCCAATGATTATCAGTACAAAAAACATGAAGTCTATTTAGAGAAGTGCAAGGGGAGGCATCAACAAACCAGTAGTAACTATTTAATGTTTCTTTTTAAGATAATCTTTTATACTAATTCCTGACTCCATACTTTCCCATTTGAGTAGCTTTTCTTCAATTTTAGCATTGAAGTGCTCGGAATTTCTAATGTTATCAAATCATTGGATGACCTCTTAAAAGTATTTCTTACCTATATCCAACATATAACAATTACAGATATTTCTATGAGAAATTTATCCTTACTAAATATCATAGCAATACCACATAATGTTTTCATGTAGTTTAAATACATTGCGCCAAAATAAAACAATTACCATTTGAATGTGGTTTAAACATTTTGATTTTGGCTAATCTTAACAAGTCATTAGCTTCAGGGACCAGCAGATGGAGTGGTGGTTAAGGTGCTGGACACTCCCACATGGTTGACCAAGGTTTGAGTCCCAGACCTCGTGCTTTCTCACTTTCCCCCTCTCTGTGTGTGTGTGTGTCTCTGGTAAAATTTAAAAAAATAAATGAATAAATAAATAAAATAATTCTTTTTGGGGGGAGAGATTTTTGCTATAGGGCATGTGTGCTTGCCAGACAGACAGAGAGAGACAGAGACAGAAAGCAAGAAATCACCCCCCCGGGGGGATGGCCATGCCGCAACCCCTTCTCCTCCATTCTCCTCTCTGGATCTTGGGCATGCACGCACATGAGCCCGGCGTGAGTTTTAAGCCACCGGGTCCAGGACGCGAACCACGGTCGACTACGTGGGAGTCCAGCGACATAGCCATTACACTAACTGCTGGTTCCCCCCCTTTTTTAAATAAAATAATTCTTAAAAAAATAAGATACTAGCTTAAATATAGGAAAAAAGGTCCAAATTATTTTAATGTAAATAATTGGTGATTTCTTGCATATCTTAGGAGAACTATTACCATACCATTAACTCTAATTTTCTAGAGTAAACCTAGGGACTTATTGGACTATTTTAAAACAATCCCTTTCTCTAAGAAAGGAAGGAGCTTGTAAAGGCAAAACTTGCAACCAATCAGTTAAGAAGTCACTTTGTGAACTCCTAAGAGTGTGCTACCTTATACTGTTACAGTGAATGGGATGATGGATGAGAAGTGGTTCCAAAATAGCTTAGGGATTATATGGGACAAAAATCATGATATGATGGCTTCAATGCCAATATTGCCTGCGGTAGACACTCTGATTCTGTCATTTTAATCAAAACCAAGTTCCTTTTTAATTGACTCTTTCTTAGGACATTGTTATGATTTTTAAAAAATAATTACTTATTTAATTTTATTTATTCATTCATTTACTTTTAACATGACCTGAGAGAGACACACACACAGAGAGATAAAGGGAAAGTTGGAAAGGAAGCCACCAGGTCCAGAACTTGAATCATGATTGGCCACATGGGAGTGTTCAGTGCCTTAACCACTACGCCACCTGCTAGTTCTCAGGACATCGCTATGTTATAGATGATGGTTTGTCCCGCAAGGTTTCATGTTTTACAATTTGCTGGTGAGAGGCAGTGAAATCTATTGGACAATGATCAGATTATGGTGATTGCACCATGGAGATAATACTCTTGTGATGAATAGATCAATGATGTCTTACCTTTACTGGGTAAGTTCTGGGTCTTATGAGATAGAGTTAGTTCTTGTGAGAGCTGGTTACTAAAAGAAAGGCTTGCCTGCTGCTGTTTCACTCTCTGCATGCACCTGCCCTCCTCTGTGTTTCTATCGGCCATGTTGTAAGCCTGCCTGATGTCAGGCTGATGCCTTTGGACTTTTCTGGCCATCAAAATTGTAAATTAATAACTTCCTGGGTTTTTTATTTCTTCCCTTTTTATTTTATCTATTTATTTATTTTGGTCGGACAGAGGATGTGTATGCTTATCAGAGAGAGACAAAGAGAGAAGAAAAGGGAGAAAGCATCACCCTCTAATAGGGTGTGATCTTGGTACAATCCCTTCTCTTCCATTTCTTAACTTTGTCAGGGGTTTGAGCAGCTTACGCATGTTCCCACTGTATTTTTCTTTTTTTTGGAGACGTTTTCACTATAGGGAGCTTGTACTTGCCCGAAAGACAGAGAGAGACAGAAAGTGAGAAATCAATCCCTTCTCCTCCATTCTCCTCTTGGGATCTTGTGCACACATGCACACGCGCCCGGCATGAGTTTAAGCCACTGGGTCCAGGACTCGAACCATGGTCAGCTACATGGGAGTCCAGCGACATAGCCATTATGCTAACTGCTGGTACCCCACTGTATTTTTCAAGGTGCTGGGATTGAGATCCAAACCATTGTGTCAGCCACATGGGATAGATTTATGTCTCAGGATTTCTGTTCACAATGCAATAATGGACAATAAGGTTTGTTCCTCTTAGTTATAAATTCTTACCAAAATTCTATGGCGAATAGGTATTCAAAATGCAGAAATGAAGATCTCTTTCTCAGAAGAATGTTACACTTTTGAATAGTACTTAATGAGTTGGAGACTTTGCCACATAATATGCTCCATAATGACCACATGGTTAAAACACCTTAGAATGGAAAACAAAAATGCAATTTCCACTTGTGCATATTGGAAAACTCATGCATAATTAGACAGATATAAAAATGGTTTTTGGATACACGACCGGCAAACTAGGAAAGCCAGAGTTGTGTAGTACTCTAGAACTGTTAACAAGTGAATGTTTTAAACACCTTACATGCCTTCTAAAACATATGCCTTTTAAAACATATGATCACAAATTGTTCTGCTAATTTAGATGAGTTCTACTTGTCTATGTCTTTATCAAGACAAATAATAGTGTGGTTCATTTTGTGAACCACACAAAATTCTATTTAATCATTTTTGACAAAAATAGCAATTTGTTACATCCCACTTAAATTTAGATAGTATCTATAGAATAAGTATGAGAAATCGAAACAAAATCTCCATGAAATCGCCTGTCAAGGCCAATTTTTACATCTTTTGAATAAGATTTTATGTGTATTCCCTTGGGAAGAAAACTTCCTCAGGTCTTTGACTACTTAAAGATTTTTTTTCTATTATTGTAAGGTGATATTTTATATCAAATAACAGCACTAACTCTGGTGATGTTAAAGCTTCAGCCTTTGATCAGATTGTTGCTCTAAAACAAATCAAATAATCACATTGTATAGATGCTAGACTTTCTAATAGAAAAGCCTCTAGGTACACATGGTATGTAAGTTTAGATTAATTACAATAAAAGAAAGTTAAAACTTTAGTTCTTCAGTCTCAGTAAATATATCTCAGATGCTCAATAGTCACATTATAGCGTAATTGTAGCAGCACAGAATCTTCCAGGAGATATAGCTGATATAGAGACAGCCCATTTGTCTATCTCTGTCACCAGCTTATCCCTCAAGGTGCAGGGGAAGGAAACAGCATGATGTATTGCATACAAATGGGCACATATAAGTACTGAAAAATATAGTGAATCGATGCATAAATCGCATTAATGCCACTGATATTGCTATATGTATAATGCTTTTCAGATTAAAACTACTTTTATGTCTCAGTGGTTTTAAAGGGCTGTGATAGGGGAGGGTACTGATTGCACTAGGGAAACTTTTTACAGTGATGAAAAATATTCTACATCTTAAGTAGTGGTGGTGAGATGATTGGGTTTGTTTGTCAAAGCTCATCACACTGTGCACTTAAAAAGGAGATGTTTTATTGTATGTAAATAACACCTCAACGAAACAAAAAATAATTGATAAAGAAGGGGAAAGGATACTTTCATTTGCATGTTAAAATGTGATCCTTGGCATTTGGCATGAACAGACTAGAAGATACTGCTGAAGAACAATAATCAGAAACATTTGAAAATCAGACTCAGGAGCACCAGGTGTATTTCAGATGTCAAGTAATAGAAAGGGGAAGGTTTTTAAGACTGTCATGGGTTAACATACTACTCAGAGAAGCTAGCAGATCTCACTAGGCAGGCCCCCCATTCTCGCCCTCACCCCATGGATTCTCTAATCACTTTTGATTTTACCATCTGTTCCCCCCCGGCACAACAAAGGTTCAGAAAGAATAGTGACAACTTCAATCAGCTGGTCTCCAATGATAGTTTTTAAATCATAAGAAGCAAAAATCAATTCTGTTGATTGAATTCACTCTTTATTGAGTACTTATTTGTGAAGTATAAATTCATGGCTATGCCATTCTGACATGATTTCACTGATTTTATATGAATCTAAAACAGTAGCTGGAAAAACATTATGTGTGATCACTTCTCATGTCTACACTGTACAGAAGTGAAGACTGTCATGTACTTGGTTCTGAGAAATTTTTGAGAGCTAATTAGGAATGGAGATCATACTTTCTTGGTCACATTCCCTAGAATCTAAACCTTGTGATGAAATAGGGCAAGAAGAGATCTGGCATGTGTAAAGTAAGGTAAGGTTTTTGCAAGCTGTTCTCTTCTGGGTGCAAGAGGACCTAGATTGGGGATTTCTCTTTGAAGAACCTCCTGCTCACCATGCTGGTCAACGCCTGACCTAGCCTGTTAATCTTCAGAGCAAAATTCAAGGCACATCTGTTTGCATCGTCCTTTTACTTTAATAAATGCTGGTAGCGGTTGCCTCTCTGGTGTCTTTTAATTCAATGTCATTACTTTGTGTTTGTTCTCTATGGTGATGTTTATCACAAAGAGCACAAAGGGAACAATTTATACACTAAAGGTATGTCTCTGCGCATCAGAATAAATTATCCTTAGAAGGGTCTACAAAAACAATCCCATCTATTTTTCCTGGTGAATACTGAGTAAACTATTGAAAGGGAATTGAAATGCTCGTATCTCTTTTCAAGAAAATGGAGACCTGCATGGTCGTTCAGCTGTAGGACTAAGAGAAATACTGGTTTTCCCCTCACCAAGGTCACCAGGGTAACATACTATCTTTATAATTAGCAATGTATACTCTTGAGTTAGTTGAACTTTTCAATCTTAAAGTTGAAGAAATATTTGAGTTTGTTAAATCCAGGAGGAAAACTTGTGTCTTTTTATTGTGGCATATAAGTAGTACAGACCATGTTGGGGGTCCTGGCTTTTTTAGAATAAGGATGCCAGGTCTGTTTGTCTTCCATGAGAGCCTGAGTCCTAGTCTTCTACATGACAACATCCACATTGTAGACATAATACACTTATATTTAGTTTGCCCATGCCTTTCCCTTCTTGTCATTGACCAGCTGTTGACGAGGTGATCTATTCTATGTGTGATTTAATGTGAGGATGGAAGGAGAAAGCTGATACAAAGTACCTAGTTATTAATAGTAGACTCAGGGGCCAGTAGGTGATGTGGTGATTGGGGTACTGGACTTCCCACATAGCTGACCATTGTTCAAGCCCTGGACCTGGTGGCTTGCTTTTTCACTTTTCCTTTTCCTCTCTCTCTCTCTCTCTCTGTCTGTCTCTGTCTGGTTAAATTAAAATAATAATAATAGCAAATAAAAATAAATAAATAATTCTTTTTTAAAAAATAGGTCCATAATAGATAGTAAGTGAGAGTTTTAATGTTAGCAATATTATTGTTACTAGTATTATAATTTACTCCATATAAACTAGTTTATTCATTCAGTGTTTCTCCATATTTATGGTAAATCCCTATGACATTTTTTTGTTCTCCACTTCATGAAGCCTCCGTGGTTCCTAATGAAAACTGTTAGATTTTATTGCTACAAAAATTATTTTCTTCACTTTTTTGTGACCCATAGTTTGGAAGTTAAGTCTATTTTTGCAGCTGTTTTTCTCTCCAGAACAAAGCAGATTTTCAATTTAACTTAGCAAACAGTTTTTAATTCCAAAACAAAGTCATGCATAAACAAAAACTGTAACCCCAAGATGTTCTTGATATTGCTACGCTACTATGAATCTTCAACCAGATATGTGAATTGAAAACAGTGACGCTCAGTGTCATTGTCTATTAGGTAAAGTGGTCAATCTACATGACACCTAATGTCTCCACTATCTCTAAAGCTACCATTAGTTTAAGAGTCAGTGATTTCACTCACTCACATAACAAAATCTTTCAGCCATTTTATCTCCCCAGGAAAATACTCCCACAGAGCACAGATTTTAGAAAACGAGTTTAATGTTAAAATGGACAGCACTGGAAAATGTGGACTCTTCAGAAAAAAAAAATTACCTTTTCTGTTCAGACACAGCTTTTTGAGAGCAAGGAATCAAATTTTGTTTTCCTCCCTGTCTTCTCAAGATTGATCCCAGCACTTTTCTTGCAATAAGTGGGTGATAAATACTTGCTGAATGAAAATGGTGAGGCTTTAGCTTAAAGAAAAACATAATTTGGGCTTACCCTATATTATTTACCTAGACTATTTTTAAATTAACTAAATCATTTTATGAGTAAAAATATGAAATCACTTGACCTAACATTTGCATGAAATTTGAAGTTTTATGTTCTTGTTCTAAGATCACCAGTACTTTCTCATTGTCCTTCTTGAGACGTTTTTCTCTTTAGCATAGCTGAATTTTTTTTTCTCATTCTAAATTTTTATAAACAGATAAACTATATGGAAAAACTTGTGTTTTACTGTATATGCAAAATTAGTATTCTATGTGAAGATATGAACATACTCCAGTTTTTCAAAAAACAGGTTTTTTTCCCCCCCAGATAGTGCCAGAGAGACAGAGAAAGCAACTCTCAGTGGGACAAGGTCATAACACAATCCTTTTTCCCCCATTTCTCCTTCCCATCAAGTTTTGGGGTATGCACTTATGCACACATGCCCGACATGTTTACTTCTCTTTTTTACTTTAATTTTGAATTTTAAAAAACTTGATACATTTAATCACTATATATTCACATGCTGCTTGAGAATTAAACTTTCTAAATTCAGCCATTTTCTAAACAAAGTAATGTCAAGGGCCTAGCCATGGTGGCACAGAAAGTAGGGGTGTCGCTGTGTGATGCTGGAGGCCATTGCGGAAAGGTTCGAGATTCATACCCCAGATCTATGGGTTTACTTGAATATCCTGTAATCCTGGCTGTAGGAATTGGGGGGGAAGATTGTTGTGTGAGGACTCTATCACACATTCCTGTTCCTGTCCCTGTCTCTCTCTCTCTCTCTCCCTTTTTGGAAATAAGTAAATAAACAATAACAAAAAACAAAATTTAAAGAGAAGAAATCAATGACAGTCATTTAAAAATTGTATAATACTTTATGGTTTGTACATTTCTTTCTCATTCATTATTTTATTTTGATAATAAACCTGAGACATAGGGTAGCATACATTTTATAGAAAAACATAACCTAAAACTGAGGAAGTAACTTATTTGAACTCCGAGTTTGTGGTAGACACAGATTTTGTGACTTAAAGCTCACACTATACCACAACTACCTCTCCTTTACATCCAGAAACACTTTCAAATGCAGAAATTCAATCTATTTTTCATTTTATTCCTAAATAGATTATCCATATCTACAGAGATGACATGTTTAGAATTAGTGGCATGGAACTGTGACAAAACCAACAAGTTACAAACCAAGATAGTTTTATAATAACAGTATATCTCTTTCAATATGTTTCACGGTGGCTAGTTTATGAAAGGATGAGTTAAAACAAACTTTCAGCCTGAAGAAATAATCTGTTGCTTTATTCATGGATATATGGTTTTCACTGACCTTATGCACACACTTTATTTAAAAAAATAAGCTACTATCCTGGGATTGAACTAACTTTAAAGAACAGGACCTTAGGAAAATAAATCCCTCTGTCTGATGAAGGATATATGTTTCCATCAGAGATTTTTTTCTCTTTCTCTCTCTTCTTTTCCTTTTAAACTTGTGTTGGACAGTTGACAGAACAGGTTTTCATTGTTTTCTGATCCCAATTTTATTCTCTGTCATATTCCTTTTGTGCCAAACAAATGCAG
>NW_006160117.1:8183199-8190471 GCF_000334495.1 Tupaia belangeri chinensis
CTTTAATCATTATGAAAAACACAGTACCTTGACCTTGTATTTTAAAGTTAAATGGAGTGGCATTATAAAAATTAAATTGGTTCTTGCTCATTTCCATAATATCCTCTAAAAAGCCTTGCCTAGCCTAGAGTGGATGTCCTATTTCTTTATCTTTCTTGATGACCTCTCATGCCTGCAAGTCAGCTCGTTTTTCTTTGCTGAAGACTGCACCCCACTGCTGCATGCACTCTAAAAGTTCCATTAAAATCTAGGGCATCATCATTCATTCTTATCTGCAGCAGGCTGCTGAACAGTGCCATACCAGCAACTGCATGCAAACTAGTCTCAGAGGACAATATTAGTTATATACATTGTCATCCCATAAGGAGAAGAATTCCACCTGGATCCTCCCTTATCTCACAGAACACATCTAGCCTTTCAAATATGGCTCCCAGAGTCGGTGCTATGAAAGGGTCTCTTGCAACAGCAAGCATTACTTAAAAAGCAATTTACCAGCAAGAAATTAGCTTTTTATAGGACACCCTTTATTAAACTCGGTGTGAGATGAGCTAGCATCCTGAATTGTGCCTTGCACCCACTGAGACCACACAGACCAAAAGCAGTTTCATTTTAAATACTGTACTATAAAAAATTATATGTATTCTCCCTCTGGTCTTGATTAATTCTTTCTTGGGATGGATGGGCTATTTGGATAATGGGGATTGAGAGCTGAATAACCAGCAAGGATTTAACACTGCTCCTGTTGTCCTGAAATGTTAAGCAATGTTGATATTACTTATTCAGTGAGACATTTTCTAGCCTCAGGGAATTGCTCACTGGTTGGTGACTTCAGAGAACTTTGGAGATGGGGAAGACTGATGAAAGAGCTAGAAATAAAGGTTTGAAATAAGGAATTAGCCTCTTGTACTTTTTATAATATTGAACATTTTTTGGAAACTAATAGATGGTTATCTTTGGGGAAATAAAGAGGGTAGTGATGATGTCAAGTATCATTATTGTCAAACTGTGTGACTAATTTACTGATTTCTCCATTTTTCATGATCTTATGTAGTAGTCCACTTATGTAGTTAAGTGGTATTACATAAAATATACATATATATGGAATAATAACTAATTTTATAACAAGCATTATACTCCCTGTCTATTTTAATGAATGAGTGGGTGTGCCAGACTCACAAACATTCTGAAGATCTTTACTACTTAATTCTGCTAATAAACTTTGACTTCAGGCAGGTGGTGGAATGCCAGTTGTTAGAGTCTCAGTAAAAGCCCATCAATCCTGGGTAAGTTCTAGAGAGAGAATTCTGATTCTAAAAGATCTTCGTTTAAAGCAGTTAGATATCATTCCACCATGTCTATAAAGTAAGATCCATTTTTCTCTGTCATCTCTTAACCAATACTCATATACATCTGGATATGCAATACTATATTTTGTATCAGGGCACTTTCTCTGAGAGGATTTTATTTCCATAGCTATTTCCTGTAGCTGTCCAGATGGTACCATTTAAGATAAACTTTGATCCAAGTGATTCTTCCTCAAATATTTATTAAGTAGTGTGGAGATAAAACTTTTTTTTTAAATGCTGAGAAATTAAGATGTATGCTGCTTCAGTTATAGAATCCATTTATGGGGACCAGCAGTTAGCACAATGGCTATGGTGCTGGACTCCCACGTAGTCGACCATGGTTTGCGTCCTGGACCCGGTGGCTTAAACTCATGCCAGGCGTGTGTGTGTGCGTGCCCAAGATCCCGAGAGGAGAATGGAGGAGAAGGGATTGCAGCGTGGCCATCCCCCCTGGGGGGTGATTTCTCACTTTCTGTCTCTGTCTCTCTCTGTCTGTCTGGCGAGCATACGTGCCCTATAGCAAAAACCTCTCAAAAAAAAATCTGTTGTATGAAGAGAAATTGTTGAAAAAACTGTAGAGTTAGAGGCCAGCAGGTGGCACAGTGGTTAAGGTGCTAGACTCCCACATGGTTGACCGAGGTCTGAGCCGCCAGCCTTTTTCACTTTCTCTCTCTCTCTCTCTGTTGAGTGCATGTGCCCTATAGCAAATTAAACAGTGATAATAATAATAACAATAAGTAAAATTAAATAAATAATTATTTAAAAAGAACCACTGTAGATTTAATTAAGTCTCAGAAGTGAATGGAAAGTAAATGCTACAAGTGGATACAGTTGGCAGAAATTAGAGAAGCATTCCCAAAGGAGTGATGCTTTCTTTGACCTGAACAGAGAGACTTGGAAGAAAGGCCAGGTAACATAGCCAATGTGAGGGAAGAGGCAGGATGATTCTGGCCTGAAGCCTGAACACGATGGAGCCTAAGAGTTCTCCTGGGAAAGCAGCAGTGGGAAAGTTGGAATGTTCGCTTGAATCCATTAGGTTGTTGAGAATGTCATGACATATTTTTCCATGTTTTTTCTATGCAAAACACATTATGACTTTCCTGATGACCCAATAGAATGTAGAGTTCAGAATATGCAAGTAAACTTGGGCCTATGAGGAGTAGAAAGCCATTGACACTTTTTTGAGCCTGTAACTGATATAGTGAACCTGATCTATTTCTTAGGAAGATTAATAAAATCGTGGTCCACTGAGAGATTGGAAATGGGAGGTGAAGGGCTAGCTCATCTCATAATCAAACATGAGTTGATAAATTCCTAGAAACAGAAAGAGCAGAAATGGAAAACAATGAGTGGAAAGAGATATCCACAGGATGACTGGAAAGGCATAAGAAGGAGTCAAAGGTGTCTGAAGGATAATAGTAAGATTAGGGGAGTTAGTCTTTTGACCACTGTTGTTTGGGGTCTCTAACAAGTTGCTTTTCAAATCTATGGCTTTTTAAGTCCCCTCCATTACAGTCGGTGTTTTTCCTTGTGGCACATGACTTCATTAGAATTTTCTTTTCTTTTATGAGACATAGGGCAATGAAGCAATCCACTTGGTTTTGTTGTGGGTTTTTTTTTTTTTTTCAGATTTTTGTCAAAGGACACATGTGCACACCAGAGAGAGGAAGAGAGGAATAGAGAGGGAAAGTGATAAATCAGCCCTCTATGGGGATAGCCATGCCACAATCCCTTCTCCTCCATCCTTCTCCTTGGACTTTGGGCATGAGCATGTACACACCCAGCATGATTTTCATACTTCCAGGTTTGGAGCTTGAACCACAGTTAGCCATGTTGAAGTCTAGCACCTTAACCACCATGCTACCTGCTTGCCCCACAATATGCATTTTTAAATCATTGGAATCTATGCATATGTTTAAATTCACCAGATAGAAATGTCTTTTAAAAATCCCTTCATAATACAATTGGAATAATTATGTAGACTATTCAATGCTCGTTTATTATTCAGTAGAGAAAATTGATAAAATTAATCATTTTCTTTCAGACAGAAATAAAAACATGTCTATGTACCTCAAAGTGTTAATACAAGTAATGTAATTTTTAAAGTCTACCTACTCTCAGATGATAACCAATTCACTTGAAGAACTTAGTTTAATACTTTTAGAAGCTCCTTGGAGTTCTTCGAAAGAAGTTACTACACAGTTCCAGAGTATTAGAATCATTATTAATTGCAGTATTTTAAAGTTTACAGCAGATAAGCTTCTAAGAAAAATGGCCCAAATTTATTTGAAAGGTCACCTAAATTTAGTTTACTTATCCACCTGCATGGTGATAAAAATAGAGAAGCTGTGATAAAATCCAACTCAACTCTATAGGTAGCATGATAGAGTAGAAATGAGTCCTGGATTAGAATCAGAAAGCTGATTTTCTGTTTAGGTTCTTCCATGTCTGAGTGGTATGATGGTAACCATGTTACTTAATCCTCATATGTCTCAATTTTCAGCTCAATTTTATAAAATGGGCATGCTAATAATGTTTGCTCACTTCAGTGAGGGCAAAGGGATTTTCTTTCCATGAATTAATTCTAAAATCTAGAACCATGTTTGTCAACAGTGTGGGCTTAAAAATATTTGTTAAATGAATGATTACTGGATGGATGAATGAATAGTGTGAGTTTTCAGTAAAATGAAGCATGCAGAAGCATATAGATCTGAATATTGTACTTATAGCTACAGAATAATATCTGATTATTGTATCTATTCTATCTGTATGGAGGAAATAACTATTGATTACTGTGCTACTGCCCATCCCTTCCCAATTCTGCATTCAATGGCATTTCATTGGTAGCTTGCAGCTGGCTATGCTGAAGTATTTTGGCCACAAAATTTGGCAGAGCCTACAAATCAGACCCTCTGTCTCCCCAAAGAGCTTCTTGTTAAACATTTATCAGCAAATCACTGGTCTAGATCCTTGTTATCTGCCCTCTGCTTTCTTGGGTCTCTTCTATCTCCTCTGCAAACTTTTGCTGAACTTTTGCTGAAATACTTGCAGTCACCCAAAGAATACAGGCTTTCTGGGTCAGTGCACAACCACCTTGAAATTCTTCCCTCCCAGAAATACCTATCATACCTAACTGTAACTCAGAGGCTACAATGAAAAACAGCCTCTGACACCCCCAAGTTAGACTTGGGTGCCTCTTTCGCATGTTTAGCTATCATTCAATAGTTGTGATAATATAATATAATAGGATCCTGATCTGATGCATTGTAATTACTTGTTTACCTGCCCTAAGAATTCTTTGAAGCACAAGGACCCTTGTTCATAGTTACGATCTCCATACCATGTTCCTATATGAGATAGTAAATGGTAGTTTCATAAACAATTTTAAAAAAATCTTGTTTGGTACATGCTGGAAATACAATCTGGAAAGTTAAATGTATTATTAGTCCAAGAAATGTAGGCACTATTTGCTTGACATAATTTCCTGAGTGTTAGTGGGGGAATCCATTATACTAATCTACATAATCAGTCCTAATGCAGCTGGCAGTTTCACAGACATTTACTTGGAAGATCATTGGTTTAATATGAATAGAGTAGTTGAAGTCAGTGACAGATCAAGTCAATAGTAATTTCTGTCTGATATTTCTGTTGTGACTACATGATGGTGACATTTGAAATCATCTCTGTTTGGTCTAAGAATCTTATTCATAGGACAGCCGCCCACAGGGCCAGTCAGAATGGCTCATTGAGCAAACACATTTCTTTTGCATCTTTGTGCATGAAGCAATCCAGAGAAAAACTGTATTATTCCTGTGTTTCACTCTTGCCTCACACAGATCAGATGCACCAGTCATTACATATTTCCCTTAAGATCCATTTCACGTCCTCCTACAAAGCACAGACTCATTGCCAATTAACTTCTGGATGAATTCAGCCAATGTATGACCCTAGTGGGGGTCCCTCTTCTGCTCTAGAGGGAATTTTCTAGCAGTATCTGAATGTCTTCTGATGTTCCAGCTTCCTGCTGGACACACTCTTCTGTGGTTGTAGTGCTTGCTAGACGGCTCCCATCTGATTCTACTGAAGAGTGAATAGCTCCCTCCAGATGCCCTTAAATTCTGAAATCTGGTTACAACCCCTAGCCATGGACCTGAGAACAGTTTCTTGCTATTGTCAATCTCTGTGTTGCTTCTTATCATTTTGTTTATTGCTTCTCAGGTATCCCATCATCTAGGTAACTAATTGCCTCTATTAGATTCTCTATTTTGGAACTATTTAGAGTAGTTTTTATTATTGTTTTTGAAGCTTTTTTTTTTTTTTTTTTAAAAAAAAAGCACTACTGTCTTATTTGGTGCAGAAAATCAAAGTCAAAATCTTCTTTGTCTTCCTGTCATCTGACCCCTCGAATCTAGTCAGTCTCCAAGTCTGATATACTTTGCTCCCATTATTTTCTCTTTTTTCCATCCCCATTCCATAAATAGTATGTGAACTATCACTGTCTCTTCCCTGAGGTGTTGCAACATCTGCTAAATGGGTCCTCTGCCTCCAGCCTCTTCCCCTTTTCTTTCACCAGGATAAGAACCACAGATCTTACTTGAGCTAACTTGGACGAACAGAAAGAAAGAAGGGATTATTATAAGGTTGGAGTAAAATAACAAGGGCATCTCAACATAATTCAATAACAGCAACTATCATAACTCTGCACATCACAGACTGAACCTTTTTGAGTCTACCTCCACTGGTTAGATTTCCTACTATTCTTCCTATTTAACCTGAGTCTCTCTTTCTCAATGTGGGATGCCATTCATTCCTCCCAAATATCAGCCTGATCCTGCTGGTACTTTGAGTATGTGCTCAGATGTATCTTTCTCTATGAAGCCTCTCATGCTTTATCTACCAAGAAATTGATCTCTCTTTCTATAAATTGCAATTTAACTGTACATTCTAGAGCCTTTTCTTTTTTCACTCTTTTTTCTTTTCTTTCTTTTTTTGCTATAGGGCATGCATACTCAGTAGAGACAGAGAGAGAGAGAGACAGAGAGAGAAATTGAGCCCCAGGGAGGATGGCCATGCCACATTCCCTTCTCCTCCACTCTACCCCCAGGGACCCTAGGTGCACACATGCACATGTGTGGCATGTCCTCCAAGCTGCTGGATCCGGGACTTGAACCACTTAACCATGTGGGATCCATTATTTTCTATTTTACATTATTTTTTATCCATGTACCTTATCTTGTCCAATAGGCTTAAGCTTTTAGAGGGCATGAGTCATGTTTCATATGTGTGTACCCCACATTGCCTACCCAGCACTTTGCTCATGGCTGGTGGCCAGTGAATATGCCTTAAAGTGAATGACTACTGAGTTTTCTGAAAACATCACTTTGCTATTGTTATCCCAAGCTTACTCAGTTATTCTGGATCCTGATGCCTATGAAATACAAAAAAAAAAAAAATGATAAGACACAGATCATGTCTAGATTAGAATAGTGATAAGATAAACAGTAATAAAAGGATAAATTGAGCCCCAGGGAGGATGGCCATGCCACATTCCCTTCTCCTCCACTCTACCCCCAGGGACCCTAGGTGCACACATGCACATGTGTGGCATGTCCTCCAAGCTGCTGGATCCGGGACTTGAACCACTTAACCATGTGGGATCCATTATTTTCTATTTTACATTATTTTTTATCCATGTACCTTATCTTGTCCAATAGGCTTAAGCTTTTAGAGGGCATGAGTCATGTTTCATATGTGTGTACCCCACATTGCCTACCCAGCACTTTGCTCATGGCTGGTGGCCAGTGAATATGCCTTAAAGTGAATGACTACTGAGTTTTCTGAAAACATCACTTTGCTATTGTTATCCCAAGCTTACTCAGTTATTCTGGATCCTGATGCCTATGAAATACAAAAAAAAAAAAACATG
>NW_006160117.1:8190550-8204325 GCF_000334495.1 Tupaia belangeri chinensis
AAGTTATTATATTTAGATGGCCTTTAGAATATTTAACTGGAAATAAAATAAAGGGCTTTTTTCTTTCTGAAGATACAAACAAGAAATCTTAGATAATTGAAAGAAAAGGAATAAATTTATTTCTCAGTAGGTATTTGTTCAAACGTACACAATTTATTCTGACAAATATCTAATTTGAATATACTCTTGCTTTCTATAATTTGTAAAACCGTTTACAAATTCAATTTAATCTATATGGAAATCATAGTGCATATCAGTCCTGCTATTTTTAAAAGTGATTCTTAATAAAATGTTCTGATATTTTAGAGAGTATTTTAATTCTTATATATATATATATATAAAAGGAATTAAATAGTAAACTTCCATTTGTACTCAATTAAGCAGCACCGTCCATTTGTACTCAATTGAGAAGCACCGTATCACTCTTCGACATTTGTCACTGGATGCTATATTGTTATATAACTGCAATAAAAATCAGATGTCACTATTTTGGTACTCCACAAAGACCTATGTTCCCTTCACAAGACAAACAAGTTTACATATTACTTTAGATGGTATGTATGATACATAATTTTTATAGCATTTTAAAGATAGCTATACATATCTAAGAATCCAAGTGTTAGAAATTGACCCTTTAGGTCTCCTCTAAGTCAGAAATATAAGGCAAATATATTCATTTCAACTCTAGCAGATTCATTTTAATCCAAGAACCATGCCCCACTTTAGGTAACATATATTATGACCTGGGGCAAATTGTTTAACCTCTCGGGAGCACATTTTCCTATCTGCTAAGCAAGGAGGGTCCTGACTTTCCACCTTCTAAAGCTAAAGTTGACGTAATCATTAAAAGCCAGTCTGAATCGGCCTGTAGTAAATATATAATTAACAGCCGTCATTACAGATGTGGAATGTTGGGTAATCTCACAGATCTCTTCTACTTCTACAATGTTGTGATTCCAGGCATCAGCTCATATTTAATTGTCAAGACAACAGCAAATCCTGTCAGGAAACAATGTGCTAGTCATTACCTGGGATAGAAGAATATGTGACAAGGCCACAGTTCTTGAGGAATTTAGACTGTGATTATAAATGAATGCACTGAAACAATTAGCAAAGTTAAATTGGACACTACCGACTATTTACTACAAGAATACAGAGATAGTGACAATTTATGAGGACTGCAGGAATTAACAAATTTCTTGAAGGAGAATTTGAGCTTACATTTAAGTAGCAGTTCTCATCTGCACTGCCTATTAAAATCACCTTGGGGAGTTATTAAAAATCCCCATGCCCTGGCTTTGTCACAGAACACCAGAATTTCTGCAAGTGGGATGTAGGCACAAGTATTTTTCCAAGCTCCCCAGATGAGCCCATTGTATAAAGCTGAGAACTGCAGCCTTAAGCGGTGAATAGACTTTCCCTAGAGGAAGATAAGGGTAGAGGGATCACTTTAAGGGAAGGAGTCTTCTGAAGTTATTCATGGAGTAATAACATACACTTCCATTATGAAGGACAATAGGCAGTACAACTGATAGAAGGCAAAGTGACGGATATTAATGAAATATTTGGAAAGGTTCTAGAGAGTAAACGAAAGGGCCAGATACTGAAGATGGAAAAGTTCAAAATCACTTAAGTAAAAGCCAGAAACTCTCAATAATACAACTACATATAGTCAAAATAACTCAAATAAGAATATTGAAGGAGAAAACAAAGCATGGAGCCAAAATAACTGGCACATTTGGGAACCAGCAGTTAGCATAATGGCTATGTCACTGGACTCCCACGTAGTCGACCGTGTTTCGCGTCCCGGACCCGGTGGCTTAAAACTCACGCCGGGCGCATGTGTGTGCGTGCCCAAGATCCCGAGAGGAGAATGGAGGAGAAGGGATTGCGGCGTGACCATCCCCCCTGGGGGGGTGATTTCTTGCTTTCTGTCTCTCTGTCTCTGTCTGTCTGGCGAGCGCACGCGCCCTATAGCAAAAACCTCTCCCTCCCCCCAAAAAAAAAAAGAAAAGAAAAAAAAATAACTGGCACATTTTCCTTTTGTGGAGGTGATATTTCTTAATATTCTTGTGACTTGCCTAAGGTATTTACGCACTCTGGAACACTAATCCCTTTTATTCTATAACAGTGTTTTGCAACCTTAACTATACTCTGGGATCACTTAAGGAGCATTTAAAAATACTGATGTCGGGACCAGAAGACAGTGAAACAGTTATGTCACTGTATTCCCACATATTGACCATGGTTTTATTCCTGGACCTGGCAACTTAAACTCATGCCAGACACCTGTGTGTATGTGCCCCAGAGATCCCAAGAGGAGAATAGAGGAGAAGGGACTATAGCATGGCCATCCCCCCTGGAGGGTGATTTCTCGCTTTCTGTCTTTCTTCTCTTGCAAGTGCACACACCCTATAGCAAAAATCTCCCTCTAAAAGTCAATTAATTTATTAATTAAAAATAAAATAAAAATACTGATGTCTGTGTTCTGCCTCTATAGATTCTTTTTTAATTGGTCTGGTGTGTGACATGGGCCTGAATAGGTCAAAGATCTCCCCAGGGAATTCAAATACACAACCAAGGCTGAGACTTGCTGATTCAATCAGTGCTTCTTAAACGTTGACATGAACACGAACCATTTGGGCATCTTATCAAAGCACAGTTTTCTTCATCTCACTCCCAAAGATTCTGATATACTAGGCTTAGGGTGAGGCCAAGAGTTGGTAGTTCTCACAAGTACTGAGGTGATGCTGAGCAAGATGGCCCTGTGGTAGAATTGGTCCATTTGATTGTTCTCAAACTTGAGCATCCATCAGAATCCCCTGGAGGGTTGGGCAAAACACAGACCACTGAGCCCACCCTCTGAGTTTCTGATTCAAGATATCTGGGGCTCATGCAAGTGGATCAAGTTCACAGGTGATGCTCATGTTGCTGGTTCAAGGACCTTGCTTTGAGAACCACTACTGTGGATACAATATAATTGCTTTATATTTATTTTAAGAAGCTTCCCTTTAGAGCCAGCCAGTGGCATGGTGATTTAGGTGGCTGGTTCCCACATGGCTAACTTCCAGGTTCAAGTCCCAGACCTAGAGGCTTAAAAGAACAATGCCAGGTGCATGTGTTTATGTGCCCAAAATTTCAACAGGAGCATGGAAGAGAAGGGATTGTGGTTGGCCACCCCCACACCCCAGGGGGGGTGATTTGCCGCTTTCTCTCTCTGTCTGTGGTGAGTGCACACATCCTGTAGCAAACATCTTTTACTTAAGGAAAAAAAGCTACCCTTTACTTCACTACTGGTCTTTAAAACATCTTCACTAGCAATACCTTATTATAGCATCCGACTGTAGTGCCCTTGGATTAGAGAAGCAAGTACATAAGGCACAGGACATGGAAATTCTGTCTACTTGGATGCACACCTGCCCCGTACCCAGAAACCATCTGACAACATTCACCAAGTGATGGATTGCCTGTTGTCCATTCTACTCCTTACCTAATGGTTCTTTTATTTAACTAATGACTGTAATTCTCATTAGACGCTGATGGAACATTAAGATTTTGTTTGTGAAACCTGGCAAAACTACTCCTGGCAGGACATTCGACTGGTGAGCATTACCTATACAGCAACACCCAACCCTCCAGCTGGCCGGCGCAGCAGGTGCCAGTGCTGTGAGTAATGCCGGCAGAAGGAAACAGTGGTTCTCGTGGCCATTGCAGATATTTTGTGATTTAATTCATGAATTCCTTTAGTTTAGAGAGACTTTAAATGACCTTCTGTTAAGCAAGCTGCAGTAATGAATTTAAGGCAAAGGAAAGCACCTCTGTCTTAACCTAAGGGGCAGCAGTAAGTCAAGGATCTGAGGATTCTGCAATGTTCTGTCTCACCTAAATGTCCTTGCACTTGTTCTGACAGCCCTTGCATTTCTCTCATGCTTCTATATCACTTTTCCTCATTACTCTTAAGATAGAGATTAAGATGTTATCATTTGAATGTCCTTCCCCAAAGTGCTGCCTCCAGTCACACTACCTTGCTGCTTAGTTCTTGAGGTTTCTTTCTTTTTTTAAAAAAATATATATATATATATTTAATTTTATTTGTTATTATTATTTTTTAATTTGGACAGAGAGAAAGTGAGAAACCAAGCTGTGAGTTCTGGGACTTGAACCTCAGTCAGTCATGTGGGAATCCAGCACCCTAATTACCATGCCACCTGTTGGCCCCCTTGGTGTCTACTTCTAGTATAACACTTATTCCACTCTAGGAGAACTGTGTATCACTCAGCTGCCCTTCCCAGACACCCCAAGAACTGAGGACAGAGGCAGTATCTAGCTCATCTTTCCCTCTACAACACTTCAACTAGTTTGCCTGGCAGAGAAGATGTATTCAGTTAACACTTTCCACAAGTTTTCTGAAGCACTGATTCTTACGCTCCACTGTATTGGACTTGCCTAAATACCTCCAGGTCGCTCCGTACTTCTCCCAAGTGTAGCGCTTGCACATCTGCCCATCAGTGCTCATTTCACATGTCTGTGTCAGCCCTGACCATATGCAGCATGAGGATCTATTTTTTTTTTTTAGAGGTTTTTGCCTTAGGGCCTGTGTGCTCACTGGCGGGGTGGGGGAGAGATTGTGAGAGGAAAAGTGAGAAATCACCCACTAGGGGGACAGCTATGCCACAATCCCTTCTCAATTCTCCTCCTAGGATTTTGGGCACACACACACATGTGTCTGGCATGAATTCCAAGCCACCAGGTTTGGGACTCAAACTGCAGTTAGCCATGAGGGAGTCTAGTGATATAACCACTATGCTATCTGTTGACCCCCATGAGGATCTATTCTGTTTGCAGTTCTATCGCCAGCATTTTTAGAGTATATGGTTGTAAGTATCTTCCAGATTTAGCCAATACGTACAATGGGCTATTAAATGGAATTTTAATATTATGCTACTTTTCACTTTAAAAAAATTTTTCCAGAGGGAATGTGCAGTCATAAAGAGACAGGGAAAGTGAGAAAACCCTCTTCCGTTGGGATGATCACAATACAATCGCTTCTCTATTATTTTCTCCTTCAGGGTTTTGGGCATGCATTCACATGTGCCATGCACGTTTTTCAAGCTGCTAGGTCCTGGACTCAAACAGTGTGGTCAGCCATGTGGGATCCAGCCGCCTTAGCCACCATGCCATGAGCTGGCCACTATTGTGTAACTTTTCTTAAGTACAGGTTCCATCTATGTGGCTGAGTAAACTTGCTCACTCCTGAACAGAAAAATAAAAGAACATCTAAGTTGGTGATATTTAATAATATTATCTGGCTTATATTTTATAATATTTACCTTCTTAAAGTCTGTTAGGATCACTGCAGCATGTTCCAATGTACTAAAATGCACCCAAGACTCAGTCATAACTGACATAGGTATGATGCATATAGTACAGAACAAGTCCTGGGATCCATGTTAGTCTATTACTGTATTGCTAAGTAGAAATACCTATGACTGGGTAATTTATAAAGAATAGAGAATTATTGGCTCACAATTCTGGTGGCTGGAAACTTCAAGAGCATAGGGCTGGCATCTAGTCCTACCTCACAACATGGATAACAAGAGGAAAGAAAGTAGGCACATGCAAACAGCAATCTGCAGGCATCCCCACCCCCCCCAAAGTGGGATGGCCATGTGGCAATCCTTTCTCCTTCATTCTCCTCTTGGGATCTTGGGCATGCACGCACATGCACCCGGTGTGAGTTTAAGCCACCGTGTCCAGGACTCGAACTACACTGGAGTCCAGCCACATAGCCATTATGCTAACTGCTGGTCTCCAGCTGGCTTCTTTTCAAACAACTTGCTCTTGTGGGAAGTAACCCAATCCCAAGAGAGCAAGAATTCACTTCCTCCCAGGAGAGGGCATTAATCCATTCATTAAGGAGGTACTCCCACTATCCAAACATTTTCCATTGGGCCCCATCTCCTAAAGTTCTCACCATTTCTCAGTACTATTACATTATGGACTAAGTTTCTAGCAAATGAACCTTTAGGGGACAAGCCATTTCCAAACTATAGCAAGCAGGTGCATATCAGGCAAACTGAGGCTGAGGGGGGCAAAAAGAAACAGGAGAGACCATAACCAGAAATAACATCCAGAAAAAAAAAATGAGTCCTGAGATCACTTATACTTTGCATTTGATTTCTCACTTTCTGTTTCTCTCTGGCAAGAGCAAGTGCCCTATAGCAAAAAATCTCTCTCTATATAATAATAATAATAAAAAACTGCTCAAAGTGTACACAAAGTGTCCTATGAAGTGCTGGATTATAATAATGATTAAGGGAACTGAAATATAGGCAAGTCCTCACCTGAGGACTGAGTTCCATTCCTACAACCAAGTCATTAAGCAAATTGGTTGATAAACAAGAGGCTTAAATGCAGATGTCTTGTGGTGTGTTGTGGCACCCAAGGTAAGTATTTTTTAATAGATATCACATGATACCACATTAGAGTAATGTCATTCTATCCAGATGAAAGCATACATTAAGTACCAGAAAGTGAAGTGACACACCAGAATACAATCATATTAATCAGGCATATTTATTTGTCTTTATTCTGAACACTACTATGAGTACAACATAAAGTATAAATTCAGAAAGGAAACTTGTAGTCTTATGTGATTGCAAACGCTTCATGGAGTGAATGTAGCTTCATGTAGGGAATACTAACAAGCTACAGGAATAAGACAAAGATTAAGAAAGGAGATTTCAAGACTGACACAGACTTAAAAAGGGGAGTCCCTGCGCTGGAGAACTGGCTCTAAATCCAAGTATTTATTAAACAGGTAGGTTCTTTTTTCTTTTCTTTTTTTTGAGAGCTTTTTTGCCATATGACGTGTGTACTTGCCAGAAAGACAGAGAGGCAGAAAGTGAGAAATCACCTTCCAGTGTAGATGGCAATGCCGCAATCCCTTCTCCTTCATTCTCCTCTCAGGATCTTGGGCACGCATGCACATGCACCTGGCATGAGTTTAAGCCACTGGGTCCATGACTTGAACAGTGGTTGACTATATGGGAGTCCAGCGACATAGCCGTTATGCCAACTGCTGGTGCCACAGGTAGGTTTTTAAGTGAGGAGTGGCTGTACAAGTATGAATCTGATACTTAGAAATTTTTTTTAAAGCCATGCCTGGGGCCAGACGGTGGTGTGGTGGTTAAGGTGCTGGATTCACTCATGGTCGACCATGATTTGAGTCCTGGACCCAGTGGCTTGAAAATCATGTTGGGCGTGTGTGTGCACCTGTCCCAAATTCCAAGAAGTCTGGAGCTGAAGGAATCGTGGCATGGCCATCCCCCACCCCCTTCTCTCTTTCTTTCTTCTTTCTCTCTCTCTCTGTCTCTGGTGAGCGCATGGGTCCTATAGCAAAAAAAAAAAAAAAGAAAAGAAAAAAAGAAAAGGGAAAAGAAAAGAAAGCCTGAAGGTGAAGGTGAAGGTGGCTGGATCCCATGTTGCTGACTATGAAGTTTGAGTCCTAGATCTAGAAGCTGAATAAAACACCAGGCAAATATGTGTGCATGTCCAAAAAAATCCCAAAAGGAGGGAGAGATGGAGGAAAATGGATTGCAGCATGACTATGCTCCATGGGAGGAGGGGAATTTATGCTCCCCTTCCTGTGAGCACACACACCCTTTGGCAAAATTTGAAAAAGTAAAATAAAGCTGCTGATGACCAGTGACCTTTAATACACAGTGAACTGTGAGGTGCTTTTGATCTTTCCTAGAAAAGGCAGAAAAATGAGTAGGACAGAGATGAGAGGACAGTTGAATAAACAGCTGGGAGACATCTTCCACCTCCAGATGCACAAAGTTGATGGAGATAGACATGTGCCCCTTCACTCATTTCAAAACAGAGAAGGCTCCTGGCAGTTGAAGTGACTATGATGTATTAAGCCACTGTGTAACGTACAATAAGTTGTATGTCATTTAACTGTCACAACAATCCTACCAGATGAGAGAGATTGTTTTCCTCACTTTATAGATGAGAAATTCAGAGACACAGTGAGCTTTGGAAACCCTGATAGTAAGTGGCAGCGCCAAACACTGGGTCTAATATGACATGGCTTTGAAACTCATGTTTAACACAATCAAGGAACTCACAGACTTGCTTTATAACACCTGTCCTTGGAAAGAGTTGGCTGGGGAAGCAGAAGTGGACCATGGCCCTACTCCCTTCCTGTGGTACCTTGCTGCCTCAGTCCTTGGCCCTGATTTTGAAAGAAGAAAAAACAAAACACTTTATATTTTCTTTAAACATAGATAGAAAATATTCAAGTTTTCAGTAAAGAATTGAGATAAGTAGTTGTAAATATTAATTTAGAGCCCAATAAATATAGCAACAAAGCTATTACATAAAAAAATATTGTTATAAAAAGGTCTAGGGAGCATGGGGAATATTTTTGCCTTTTATTTCACATGTCCTTGAATTCCCATGCCATGCACATATTTTCTCTAAGACTTTTTAAAATATATCTTCACTCTCCTTAATATCTTTGATCTGTTATTGTTTGGACAAGCACTCATTATCAATTAGCAACTGATGTGTAAAAGGGGGCATGGAATTCCTAATTTTTCAATAATTTGTAAGCATTGGGACCAGCAGATGGAGTAATGATTACATCACTGGACTTCCACGTAGTCGACCTCGGGTTGAGTCCCAGACCTGGCTGTTTAAAACTCTTGCTAGGCACGTGTGCATGCCCAAAATCCCAAGAGCAAAATGAAGGAGAAGGGATTGCAGCATGACCATCCCCTGTGGTGGGCGATTTCTCACTTTCTGTCTCTGTCTATCCAGCAAGCGCACACATCTTATAGCAAAAATCTCTTAAAAATAATCATTTGTAAGCATAATAAAAAGGAATCAAATATTGCACTGCCTTTAAAAAGGGGCACAAGTAGGGACGATAACAGAGAAATGAAAGTTTGGAAACCCTGCTCAAAATATTGTAAATTTATTTTAATGCACTGTATTTCAGATCAGCACACATCGTTGCTGTCATAACATGTTATAGAAAAGAATGTAAACTGGAAGAAAAGTTTCAAGGCAAATTAAGATTTGAGAGAAATCTGGGAGGAGCCCAAGGGGAGGGGGCAAGGAACACTTTATTGAAACATCATTTACTTACTTTTCATCCTTAAAATCTCTACTCTGCTAAATATGTTAACCACAGCAAACATCATTTACTTCCTTATCATCCTTAAAATCTATACTCTGCTAAATATGTTAACCACAGCAAAATGATGAACTCAATGAGTGTAGCATGTCTAATTCCATGCCTTTCACCTCTTTAATGAAGCATACCTTCATGTGGTGCCAAAAAAGGTAAAGGGGACATCTTCATGCATTTAAAACTGTAAAATTAAAAAGAAGCCTAGATTTTTACATTAATTGCCTACTACAGCACAATTTTGGCTATCTGCATCTTTCAGCTACTACAGTTTTCCAGATAGGTGAGGCCTCACACCAAATGTGTCAGCATTTTAATTTTAACTCTTGTTTTAAATAAGGGCTTCTAAGAAATGTGTTACACATGGGTCCACTTTCTTAAACAGAATATTTGGGTCAGCATGAAAATGCTCCTTTCTGATTTTGGGATTAACATTGTGAAAGGGTGTCATACACGATGATAAAGATGCAAACATGAGAAGTGCATAGGATATTGGAATAATTAGAAAACCAACCCAGAGGTAGGGCCAAAAGTATATACAAAGAGGACAAGATGAAGTAAGGGTAGACTTCCAGGAGTACTGCCTTTTAGCAAACCTTCCTCTGTTTTGTTGCACACGAATTCTTTATCTTACTCAGTTCATTGTGATAGCATAGAAGTAGGAATTGCTATGGGTGTTGAAACATACAAATTACCAGACTCCACCCAAATGTGCCTTTGGATGGAAGGATAAAGCAAAATGACTTGACCTCAACAATACTGAGAAAAATGAATGTTTCTTTGGGTGGGTTGCTTTGCAAAATCTTGAAAAAGTTTCATTTTTAGTATTGAGTGTTTTTTTTTTAACTCTTCTAATACATACTATTTGATTTTCTACATAAATCCCTCCATCCATCCATTCAACAAATATTTATTAAATACCCTCTTCATGTGCTAAGTACTGAGGATATACCCATAACAATAAGAATCACGGCTGAGCTTTTCTGTCTTGCCCTAGATAGAGATCCTTTCCCCTCATTTCTCACTCTCTAGGTGCATAACTAAATAAGGTGCCATGCTTCACTGTTAGATCTAATTGCCCTATAAGCATAATTTTCTTCCCATTTCACCCTTTGTCAAACCCATTCAATGGTTCCTGTTTGCCCAGAGGTTCCCCTGCAAGCTCATCAGAAGAGCCGCTCATCCCAATGCACATTTATCCTAATCCTATTCTAACTGTAGTTTTTCTATACAGTGCATACACTCACCAGAGAGAGAGAGAGAGAGAGAAATCACTCCCCAGGAGGTATGGCCACACAGCAAGCTCTTCTCTGCCCCTTCTCCTTTTGGGATTTTGGACATGCATGCACATGAACCCTGTGTGATTTCAAATCACCAAGCCCAGGATTCAAATCACTCAATCGCAATCGTGTGGGATCTAGCATCTTAACCTCCATATCACCTGTTGGTCCACTAACTGTCCTCTTTTGTCTTTCCCACCATTCTGGTCACTACTTGGCCACTTTATACAATGGAATTTAAAAATGAGTTTATTATGGTACACAGACATTTTGAAATGTTTGCATAGTTTTTCTTAATATGCATTTCCCATGAATTTTTTGAAGACCCCTCATACACTGTCCATAGTCTTTGCATGTGAGCTCAAGTCATTTTGTTTCCTTCCATCCAAAGGCACATTTGGGTGGAGCCTGGTAATTTGTATGTTTTCACACCCATAGTGATTCTGATATAACACAGTTCTATCTATAAACTCTGCTTACAACGCAAGGCCAATTCATATCGTGTTCCCAGAAAGTATTCCTTGACTGTTGCTTATCATCATGGTTTCTTGTTGGTTAAACTACAGTACCACTCAGCGACCAGCAGATGGCATAATGGTTACATTGCTGGACTCCCATGTAGTCGAGGGCAGTTCAAGTCTGGGATCCAGTGACTTAAAACTCACACCAGGCGCATGTATGTGTGTGCCCAAAATCCCTAGAGGAGAATGGAGAAGGGACTGTGGCATGGCCATCCTTCTTGGGGGATGATTTCTTGCTTTCTGTCTCTGTATTTCTCAGGCAAGTGCAAGTACCCTACAGCAAAAATCTCTCAAAAAAAAAAAAAAAAACCATACTACTTACTATGTCACTTTTCTTGGCACATACAGCCCCAAAGCTATGTTATGTTAACTATTTCATACACAACAATCCTCTCTCTAATGGAAAGACAAACTCTATAGAAGAGTTATTACCCAGAACCTGTTTTGAACTTTTCCATTGCAACTAATATCACTTCTAAGTATATTTTCAGCACTGATTACATACTTATTTTAAGATCATGGCTCTTTTAGAGGCTTTTGTGAGTTGTATGTAAGGTTTTTTTCACTTTCTCTAGTAATAACTTCATAATAGTGGCTTAAGTTTAAATGAATGAGTAATGTCTTAGAGTGATCTCTTTTTTGGTAAAAAATATTTATTATTACCATTATTATTTTTAATTTATTGTGAAGTACTAATTCCCACCAGGGAGAGAAAGCAAGCCACTAGGTCCAGTACTCGATATTCCCATTG
The DNA here is from genome assembly GCF_000334495.1 of Tupaia belangeri chinensis. Taxonomy (NCBI): domain Eukaryota; kingdom Metazoa; phylum Chordata; class Mammalia; order Scandentia; family Tupaiidae; genus Tupaia; species Tupaia belangeri. The sequence continues at coordinate 8,202,302 of NW_006160117.1, forward strand.
GAGAGAGAAAGCAAGCCACTAGGTCCAGTACTCAAACTATGGTCAGTCATGTGGGAGAGCAGTGCTTCACCATTATGCCACCTGTTGGTCACCAGAATAACTTCTTTTGAGTAAAGGAGACTTGCCTCCTCTTGTATGATAGAGCCCCAATTGTGTCACTTTGAAAAGCATTGTCTAAGTGTAAGTAAAATAACTGCAAAGTTGCATTATTATTGTTTTTGAAGACATAATTTTTTTTATCTCTAGCATGTCTAAAGTGAGGGGCTTTTTAAAATAGGTTGAAATAATTTACAACTATATGAACTCTCTTTCAATGAGAAAATACATTCATAATTTTAAGAAATGTGGACACACATTACATTGTTCCCTCTGACAAAAAAGAAATACTAATTTAGGGGACTCATTAGATTACCTTATACTGTATCGCATTGCTTATATGTTAAAAACCAAATACCAGGGACCAGCAGTTAGCGTAATGGCTATGTCGCTGGACTCCCATGTAGTCGACCGCGGTTAGAGTCCCGGACCCGGTGGCTTAAAACTCACGTGGGGCACGTGTGCGTGTGTGTCCAAGATCCTGAGAGGAGAATGAAGGAGAAAGAATTGAGGCGTGGCCATCCCTCCTGGGGAGTGATTTCTCACTTTCTGTCTCTCCGTCTCTGTCTGTCTGTCTGGCGAGCACACACGCCCTATAGCAAAAACCTCTAAAAAAAAAAAAAAAAAGATAGGGTCTCATTGTTCCTCATGGCTGAGTAGTACTGCAGTCAATAATCCAAAAAATGGACAAGTAGGATCACATGAAGCTAAATGGCTTCTATAAAGTAAAGGAAACAATCAGAGTGAAGAGACAACTCTCAGAATGGGAGAAGAATATTTTCAATTTACACTTTACAGTTTCCAAAATACCAGAAAATTTGATTATCTGGACCTCTATAATTTATTTTCTCTTACTTGACTTCTTGCCTCATTTTATAATTTTTCACTAGCTCAATTTGGTATCTGCCAGATATTAAAGATGACCTTTGATTTAAAACAAAATACGTTTTTAAAAAGCGGGTATGTTAAAATTCCATTTCTAAAATGTTAAAATGCTCTCCCAAATCATTGTGATCTAAAATATTCAAAATTATATATTTGTAATCTCACTGCTTTCCAGATTTTAAAGTAATTATTTATGTTTTGGTCAAATATGATTATAATTTTATTCATATACTTCTTATATATGTTTTAAAACATGCAAATCTTATTTCTAAAACTTTCTTATGCAACATGCTGCAATTTGTTTCATCTCAGTGAAAATTACAGGAAACAAATTTTTCCTAAATCATATTTTCAACACTGAGATTGTAAATCCTAAGAGTGTCATTCTGCTCTTTGAAATTTTTACATTCAAATAGAACATCTCAACTTTGTTCTATTTATCTGTCTTCAGATAACTTTAGTTTTTTGAGTCTCAAAATTCTGATTTTATACATGGGATCTATTTGACTTAATTCTTAAGATGTGAAAAATAGAGTTAATTATAGGTATTAAATACTTAGCAAACATTCTGAAACAGTAGTTTTTTTGTTTGTTTTGTTTTTGTAAATGTATATTTTCCCTATGGATGCACTTCAAAGGTGGACAAAGAAAGGGTTTGTGATTCTCCTAATGTGTGTGACTTTGGAATGTTCCAGTAGATCATGATGACAGTGCTTCCTATCTGCAGTCTTAGTACATATTAAAGCCAGTCACTGGTCTTATTGGCACATCAACAAAGCCGCCTGGTTTCCTTTTAATTAAGAGTTGCAATTTCAGATTGTTTTCTTTTAAACCTTCTCTCATAGTGATTCAACCTACTTGTCCCAAAAGAGCATTTGATTGAGAATCATGCTAGGCCAAACCAACTTCACACTTGAGAGAAATTCACCAACTCTTCTCATACCATCAATTTATTCCTCCATCCAAAAGGCATTCTCACTAAAGTAGCATTGATAAAATGAAGAGAGAGAGAGAGAGAGAGAGAGAGAGAGAGAGAGAGAGAG
>NW_006160117.1:8204378-8206437 GCF_000334495.1 Tupaia belangeri chinensis
AAAAAGGAAGGAAAAAAGGAAGGAAGGAAGGAAGGAAGGAAGACTATCTTCAGGATATAGACACTGTTATGGATTGAATTGTGCCCTACTCTTCTTCATATTTTGAACCCTAACCCCCAAAGTGACTGTTTTAGAAGACCAGGCCTTTAAAGGGTAATTAAAATGAAAGGAGATCATGCAGGTTGGGCCTAATCCAATATGACTAATGTCCTTACATAGAAAGGGGAAGAATCACCAAGGATGCATACACACAGAAGAAAAGCCATGTGATGACACAGAGAGATGGCAGCCATCTATAAGTTAAGGAGAGAGACTTCATCAGAAATAACTTTGCCAACACTTTAATCTTGAACTTCTAGCTTCCAGAATTGTGAGAAGTAAATTTCTGTTGTTTAAACCACCCAGTGGGTACGGATTTCATTTAAGTTACGGATGTTTTGAATTTTCTACATACAGACAAAACTAATGCTAATTAATAACTATATCAACAACTAGCTATAGGTACATATTTGTATATCCAAAGTTGAGCAACTTAATTGACCTAGTAAGCATTATAGTAACCTTATCTTATAAAAAGAAATACAGACCCTCAGATTACTTTGTCTCCAATAAAGTGCTTAATTCAGCCAGTTTTATGTGTAATTGCTTAAAATGACAAATTTGTATGCACTACACATTTCAGTAAATAAGGCATCCACTTTTCTGTGTGTATACCCTATGACCTGATAATACCACAAGCAATTATATAAGCTTGAGGAATATTTTCACATGAACCAGAAAACATGCATGAGAATGTACATGTAGTACAGTTTGTGCTTTTAGGAAAAGTGTAAACAACTGAGATGCCTGTGGATATGTGAAACATATACATTGTATTATATACATACAATGGGATACACATTGCTCAAAATAAATATGTAAAACCTAACATTGAGAGAAAAAAATAATCACAGAGAAAACTAGAGACAGGGTGATACCCTTAATATAAAGTTCAAATCTAGGCAAAATAAAACAAACTGTTGTTTACACAAACATGGTAGGTAAAAGTATTTTGAACAATCATGAGAATAACTTACTAGAAATTCTAGATAGTAGTTAATTTTGGACTAGGGAGGAAAGGGAAGTGATTACAGAGAGGGAATACAAGGGGCTTCCAAAACACCGATGGTGTTCTGTTTTTTGTTTTGTTTTGTTTTAATCCAGAGGTTGAAGCACAGGTATTTTGTTATTCTTTAAACCTGTGCTGTCTAAAATGGTAGCCTCCTGTGGCTTTTGAACACTTGATGAAGACTACTGTGAACTGCAATGTGCTATGAGTGTGAAATACACACAGGATTTCAGAGGATTAGTACATAAAATGTTGAATATATAATTAATAGGTTTTATATTGATTACTTCTTCAAATGATTGTATTTTCGGTATATTGGGTTAAGTAAAATATTAAATAAATTTCCCTGTTTCTTTTTACTTTCTCAAATACAGCTTATAATACATATTTGGCTCATATTTTATTTCTGCTGGACAACCCTACCTTTATATTTTAAAATACTTTATAATAACATTTATAAAAATGTAGCATATTAAATTATGGACATCTTTTAAGTCTTTCTTTGGAAGTAGTAGCTACACATTACCTCGATGATCCAAAAGCAATAATATGATTAATTTAAATACACACAAACACCTATGCACTTTTGGTAATATGCTTTAAAACTCTCAAAAAAAAGGGCCTGCATTTTCAAAGTAAATTTGTGTGATGTGTTGATACATTGAATGATCAAACAATTACTAAGAAAATAACTAAAATTCAATATCTTAATATAGCCTACATGGATGAATATAGAAAATTTGAGGAAAACAACAATAAAATTTAAAGATTTTGCTCTAAACTAACTCGATAATTTGGAAAGCTACAAAATGCCAATATTAAGAGTTATCTCTCCTCTATGGAACTAGATTACAACATAAATGTGGGAACCAGCAGTTAGCGTAATGGCTATGTCGCTGGACTCCCATGTAGTCGACCGCGGTTCACGTCCCGGACCCGGTGGGCTTCAAC
>NW_006160117.1:8206602-8231866 GCF_000334495.1 Tupaia belangeri chinensis
AAAAAAAAAAGATTTGATCATAAATTCACAAAGTAGAAAGATGATCTAATTTAGTATTTAATACAAATACTTCATCTGAATAAATAAGGCATGAATTTGTAATAGCCTACCTAAATTTTCCAGATCTGCTAAAATCAGAAAGTGATGTTTAAGTCATATATGATATTCTTTAAGAATTATTTTATTTTACTATATTTATGTATTAATTTTAATTTGACCAGAGAAGGACAAAGTGAGAGAGAGAGACAAAAGTAAATTAAGAAATTAAGCCACCAGGTCCAGGATTCAAACCATGGTTGACTATGTGGGAGTCCAACACCCTTAACCACCACACCACCTGCCAGCCCCATATAAAATGTTTAAAAGGAAAACGGAATTAAAAGGTCATTAGGACTTTAAATTTGAAATTTACTCTCATCAGTTAACACTAGGATAAAAATGTGTGTTATGTGTACATACAAACATACATCTTCTGAATTTACAGTTTATATAGATTTGATGGAAAGGATGTTTAGAATCTAACAATCAATTTGGATCAGTCCCTCAGATGAGGAATACTCAGGATGGAGAATACAAACAAGGAAACAATGTGATATACTGCAAGAAAAGGATTTGGGCTTAGAGTCAAACAGAACTTGGTTTGCATTCCTCCATTCTCTTTGTTTGCAGCTTTGAGAAAATGCCTAACCTATGACTTTCAGTTTCCTCAATTACAAGCTTATGACAGTCTTACTATTTTGAAGGATTCCCAGGCTCTGGCATATTGCAGGTGTCCACATCTGGGAGGTATTATCATTTTAGTCTGTCATTAACAAATACAGGGAAAGATACCAGTATTACATCTGTTATTCTACCTTCCTCAGTAAGAGTTCAATAATCTGCATTTCAGCAAGATCTTTGAAGAATAGATTTTCAGCCAATCACAATATCAATACATACATATTCTCAGTTAATAAAAATGCACTGAATAAACACAGAAACAAAAAAAGTTTTATTCACAATCTTAAAGAGAGAGAATGGTGAACTTTAAAAGTAAAGGAAGCTTGGGAATATCAGATGGCATAATGGTTACATTGTTGGACTCCCACATAGTGGACCTAGGTTTGAATCCCGGACTCAGCAGCTTAAAACTCACAGTGGGTGCATGTGCGTGAATGCCCAAAATACTGAGAGGAGAATGAAGGAGAAGGGATTGTGGCATGGCCATCCTCCCAGGAGACGATTTCTCATTTTCTGTCTCTCTGGCAAGTGTACATGCCCTATAGCAAAAATCTTTCTAAAAAAAAAAAAAAAAAAAAAAGAAAAAAAGAGAGAAGTAAACCTAATATAAACATGTCAAGGGATAAGTACTATTCCTTTTTAAATATACCAAAAGATATGTATAGTTTCACTATTTTAGGAAAGAAAAAACATTTTAGCTCTAGGATAAGCTCTAGGATAGGCAGTATTGTATATGGTTAGGAGCAGGGACATAGGAACCCCTATCTTGACTATATAACTTTGGACAAGTAATTTAATTTAGTTACCTCATTTGCTACATGTGTATATTAGTAGAACTTGTTTTGTGAGATTATTGTGATGATTGCCTAAATTAATGCACAGAAAGTATTTTGGCTAATGCCTGGCACAGAAGCATTACTATAACTCTTAGGTATCATTTTCATCAACATCATCATTACTATTTCTTAAGGAAATATCAACAGAAGTTAGGTCTCTTAAATGCAGCAAACCCTACTTATTGAGGGATTATTTGTCCAATAAGCAGTTGCTTTCAAACATCTTTTGTTTTCCAAATTCCTTTTTGTTCACCACTAAATATAATAGGAGATCCCAACACTGCAATTAAATGTGAGCTGATTTGTTAGAACCTGGTTGATGGCCTTGAGTTCCCACAATATGCATGTTTCCATACTTAGTAATCTATAAGTAAGGCAATATCAAATAGAATATAGACCTTTAAAATGGTTTAAAAAAAACCTACTGTGTTGTCAGAAAAGTCATGATGTATTTTTTCTGTTTCTCTATGCAAAAATGTGTCATGACTTTTGCAACAATCCAATGTAACAAGGCAACAAAAACCATGTATAAGAATGTTTGAAGACCATCTCTGGGTTGAGAATACTATTAGCAACACATAACTTGCATCAACAATATAAAGACAATTAGAAAATACTTTTTTAGAGCCAGCAGGTGGCATAGTGGTTAAGGCACTAGATTCCCATACGCTCGATCATAGTTGGTAGTTCCAAACCCAGTGGCCTGAAAATCACGCTGGGTGCATGTGCATGTGTACCCAAAGTCCCAGGAGGAGAAGGGATTGTGGTGTGGCCATCCCCCCAGTGGGTGATTTCTTATTTATTCTCTATCTCTCTCTGGCAAGCACACACATCCTATGACAAAAACCTTAAAAGAGAAAAAAAAAACCACCTTTCTTAAACATGCTAAACATCCTGCCATTTTACAAAAAAAAATAGGCGCATGCAGTATTTGAAGAGATAAATTCCAATGTTCGATAAACGCGCTATCCAATTTGACAACCATTAGCCACATGTGGTTCTTGAAACTTAAATGTTAATATTTGCTAAAGTAAAATTTTAGTTCCTTACCCTCCCTGGCCATACTACCATTGCTTAATAGCCAGGAGTGGCTAGCGTTTATTGTATTGTACAGAGCTAGGACGTTTCCATCACCACACAAAGTTCTATTGGACAGTGACAATGCTGATTTAGAACATTTCACTATGTGTAAAATTACACTCCTGATATTAGGTGTGTAGAACATTGCTATAAGCAATAGTAAAAGACTCCACAGTTTGGGGAATGCTTTTCCTTTCTTTATGCACTGCGGTTAATGAAGCAATTTAAATTTAATTCTCTAGGGGAATTTATTTTCTGAAGTTCTTCTCTTAAATTGTCTGTGATATGATTTTTCCATGAGAAATGTGGCAGTGTAGAGAAAACCTCTGTCAGCGATAGCACCTTTATGACCTTGAGGAAGTCAAGCAATCTCCCTAAGCCTCAGGGCCTCCAGGCAACAGGGATAATTGCAGTTGTCTACTTAACCAGTTTATGTGAAGATCAAGTGAGAAAGTGAATGCAAAAGCTCTCTGTAAACTCTGAAACTCTAAACAAATGCTAGTCATCATTATAATCATTTCTACATTTTCACTTGGATGAATGCGAATGAAGTGTATAATTTTGGTAGAAATACTTTAGCTAATCTGAAGGAAAATGTCACAGTGAAAGCATTTGAGATAAAGTACATTTGTAGTCTAGAGACACCAGGGATAATGATTAGAGAAAAATGTACTCGTAGTTAAATATATTTATATGGGAATTATTAGATAATCTGTGCTTTCTAATTCAGATACAAAAAAAATTTTTGTTGAATTTGATAAAATATTAGCTCATCTCCAGCTCATCAACTGAAAGACATCTATTTTGACTTTAGTTTTAGAGATAATAAGCTCAGAGCCACCACTTAAAAGCATATTAAAAACTTCAGGAAGTTTTACAACATGCTAATTTAATGCTTTATTAGCTTACTTCATTTAAGGTTACAAAGAACTGAAGAGATCTTGTGGAGTGTTGATCTAATCTCATTCCACAATGGGACTTAATTTCTGCCTAGAAGGCAAACTTACACATTTAAATTTGGAAATTAAAAGAAACAAACTGTTATATATCAGTGACACTAAACCTTGAAGAGAAAAAAACCAGATATATAGAATTGAAAATTAATGTAATTCAGCTGCCTGAGATTTTAGTACTCTTCTAAAACATACAATATTATTAATTATACCCTGTTTTAAATTGAATACACTATCTTTCTCCTAAATATGTTTGTTTCTCCTCTCTCTACTATGAATTAATGTGTTTATTTCTCTTTGTAGCACATAGATGTGTGTACATATATTTGCAAGTTTAATGTTAGTTGCTATAACAAATAGATCCATTATTTTTAGAAGCTCAAGGAAAGGAAAAAAAAAAAGCATACTCCAAAATTGGGATTCTTGTCTGTGAATAGCTTTCTTCCACATAGCGACTCAGGGACTCTAGGTCTTTCCTTCTTAGATTCCTTTATCTCCTAGGTCTTCGAATTCTTTCTGGAAGGTCAGCAGATGGGAAAACAAGAAGGTAGAGAAAGGATTCCTACAACATAACTTAAACTCACGTTCTATTGCTTAAGAACTAGTAATATGGCTCTAACCAGATGCAAAAGATTCTAGGAAATGTTGCTGGCTTGGCAGCTGGCTCATTGCAACAGCTCTATACTATGAAAGGAAGAACACACATTTTGATGCATAATTACTTGTCTCTACCATGTGCAAGTTTGAAAGAAAGGGGAGGTTAAAAGTTGAATATTAGAGCAAACAAGAGAGAAAGAAATCACTTTTAATTTTTTTTTTGTATCTTTAATCCTGTTCTTGTAACATCTAGGTGAAAATGAAAAAAAAAAAAAATATATATAAAAATGAAAATATATATATATATCTCCACCCATCTTAACTCATTTTCTTCCTTTAAATATGTAGAAGATACAATGAATCCTGGAAGAGCAAGAAGGCTGGGTGTAAAGAAGGAAGGAATTCTTTAATTTGGGGAAACTAACTGAACCCTTAAGTCTCTTAGCTTACACAAAACACTGTGGAGTCCCTTTGACATGGGAGATTCCTTGGATGGCTATGCAACCTCTTATCTCACAAAAATTGTGTCACTTTAAATACAGAGTATGAATATTCATAATCTGTTGAGGGAGAATACAAAGCTATCACATGCTTATTAAAAGACCAACATGTCTTTTTTTTTTTTTAGAGATATTTTGCCACAGGGCGTGTGCACTCACCTGAGAGACAGAACAGCGAGAAAAGAGACAAAAAGTGAGAAATTGCCCCCCTCGGGGGGGATAGCTACTCTATCATCTCTTATGCTCTATTCTTTCTTGGGATTTGGGGTACCCACATACATGTGCTCAATGTGTTTTAAGCCACTGGGTTGGGGACTCAAGCTGTGGTTGACTACATGTGAATCCAGCAATGAAACCATTACACTATCTGCTGGTTCCAAGACCAACGTATCTTTACCCTGGTTGCAAAATATCCTTCATGACTCAAGCATGGCAGACCAACAAATGTTTGTACAACCTGTTCCTTCATTTACCATGGATTCAATTGAACACCTGCTATATGGTGGACATTAGAGATACAAAGAAACCTGCATGATATTAGGGGGACAAACACGATCTTGGAACATGTATTGACAAAATTTAAAGGTATGTGAAATATCTGAAGGGAAGCAGGTGGATACACAACTCTGGAAGAAAGACGATTCCATGCTGGAGTGAAAAATGGTTGGACTCATAGAATCAAAGAGAATAACCAAAGGTGAATCTGTACTATAAAGAGTCTGGGACAAATCCTGAGGAACACCAGTATTTGAACACTATCCAAAGAGACAGGTTCCAGAAAACAGGATCTAGAAGGAGAGATTTCTAAGACCAAAAAGTACAAGGACAACCAGGAAACTGTGGTGTCATGGAAGCTAAATTTGCTCAAGAAGGAAGGCATTTTTGCCTATAACACCTGACATCTGCTCTAGAATGTTCAAGTGTGAACAGAACTACAAAATGTTTCTTGGGTTGGGCAACAAGGAAGCTCCTGCAGACTTCCCTGAACTGAATAGAAGAAAAGAAGGAAACTAAACTTTATCAAACACTAAGGAAGTGTCTGAGAAAAGATCTTATTAATGAAATACCAGTGTTGCCTCATAAGCAAGTAATGGTAGTCACCATGCATACTAATTTCTGTTGGGCAGCTCTGTGATGCTGTCTAACAATGTTTGTTTTCTTGTTTCCACCCTTATGTACACATTTTCCTTTCAGAAAGTCAACATGCTTTTAGTTAGTATTCATAACAAAAATGCCAAAAATCTAAGTAGCCATAAATCATCTAAAGAATGAAATAATGTGAATTATCTCTACAGTTTTTTTAATACATTAAAGCCCAAGAATTGATACATTTCTCCCAATAACCCTATAGTTTTTCAGAAGAGAAACCTGAAGTTCAAGGAAAATAAATCATATGCCCAAGATAAAGCAGGTGGGTAAGTGTTAAGGATGAATTTTTATCCCAGCTCTACTGGAGCTTTCCTCCTCATTTAACATTTCAACTCCTCCTTCTTTAAGCTCAAAAAATATCTATCTACAGATTTTTATAATTTGTTTCTAATGTCTGATTAAACCTGACCTGTCTTATGCAAAGTTCTCAGAGAATATTTATTGAATAAATTAATTCTAGAAATAGTTTAAAATGTAATTTACTTAGGGTAAGGTCACTCTTTATAAAACAGAATCTAAAACAGATAATCGGCCCAGCCAGGCTGTTTCAAGTGTTAGGGCAGTGTTCTCAGTGTTTTAGCCACAGAGAAGACCATAGTTTGAGTCTCAGGTCAACCTGAAACATACCAGAAGCGTGTGTATACCTATGATCCTGGCTGGCTAGAAAATAGAAAGGTGGGTATCAAGGTCTGATGAGACTCTGTCAGTGGTGCTTTGTTTCTTTTCTTCTCACTCCCTCAAGAAATAAAAGGAATTGGGAGCAGCAGATGGCATAATAGCTCTATCTCTGGACTTCCATTTAGTCCACTGTGGTTCCAGTCTTGGATCCACCAGGCGTGTGTATGTGTGTGCCCAAAATCCCAAAAAGAGAATGGAGAAGGCATGGCCATCTTCCCTTTGGGGGTGATTTCTCACTTTCTGTCTCTCTAGCAAGTGCACGCACCCTGTAGCAAAAATAACTTTTTTTTTTAAAAAGGGATGAATAATTTAAACAACAATAATAAACATGATAAACAATAATGTAATTTTCTTGCCTCCATTTGTGCAGGGGAAAAATTGGGAAATAAAGACAACATAAGAATAAAAATCAGAAATGAAGGAGAGAGAATCAGAATTATTCTGGAAAATTTCAGTCAATTTCTAGAAAGAGGCCTTCATGGGATCCAACAGAGCATACTGTAGTCACACAATAAATCTTGCCTGGTTTGAATTGAACTCAAGGGAGTGTAAGAAGAACTTTAGATAAATGTTGATACAAAATGGATTCTCTTATTCTAAACAATTCTTGTACTGAGTGAATTTAATTCCCTTTAGTTCTGGCATAGCTTGGATAAATGTTCTTTATAACCATCTGCTTGTCCTCCTTTGATTGTGTGCTGCCAAACAAACTTCTGTTCTTTAATTTGTTTTGCTAAGTAAACTTAGTCCTGAGGAAAAGGTTAGTCCTTGTGGATGGTAGTGAGATATTCTTAGATCACCTTTCTCCCGTTATATATAGCCACACTGACATTCTGTTCCTTGTCCACTGGTTTGGTGAGCTTGGATTAGTGATGAAATTCATTTCTATGTCTACATGGCTAGGAACCACATTCTGATCCCAGAAATAAAATGCCAGGAAGAAATTATTGAATACAAATCTCAGTCTTCAGGGCAGGTCCTATCATGCAAAGGAAGCTGGATCCCACATGGCCAAGCAGGATTTGAGTCCCGGCCATGTTGGCTTGAAAAGCACACCAGGTATGTACATACATGCCCAGAATCCTGATGGGATGGAGAATTGGAGGAAAAATTATTGCAGTGTGACCAGGATCCACTGGGAGGGGGAATTTCTCTCTCTCTCTCTCTCTCTTTCTCTCGGACATGTCCTATGGCATTAAAAACAATGTCCAAGTCTTGAAATTTGCTCTAATGACTGAGGAGTTGATAGAGTTTTAGAAGGCTATGAGTTGAAATTTGTGCTCATAGACTTTTGAAAAATAAGGGGTTAAAATGTAAAAACACAGAAAAATTAAGTAAAAGATATATGGTATTGAGAAATCAAACACCTAACATTAGCTTTGTCATGTTCATGACAAACGCCCACCCTCTCCCTTACCCAACAAGCTGTTAGCTAATTGTCACTTATTGTGTGATCTGTATCTGCCATTCTAACTAAAGCTTGAGCAGGACTTATTATAATGGCTGTAGCACTACCAAAAAACAAACTTACACATTCCTTCCCCTACCCCTTAGACATAGTTCCGTTGCAGCATAAAGTGGAATTGGAAAGTAATTTTCTTACATGTGTGCATCCTCCACCAGACTGTGGAGTCTTTCTGAGGGAAATGATTCACTCTCCAAATATTTATTGAACACCTAATATGGACCAAAGACTGTTTTATAAGATGGGAAGTCCACAGTGATTAAATACTCAAATATCCTTGTCCATAGGAATCTCACATTTCAAGTGAGGGAGGATAAATGGAATTTGGAAATAAAGAGGTTTGGTTTGAAACCATTACTAGAACCATTACTTTCTAGCTGTATGGTCTTGGGAAAGTCACTCAAGCAAAACTTCAGTTTATTCATCCATAAATTAAGGATGATAATACCTTACTGCATGGTTATAAGATTTTAATGAAATGATGCAGTAAAGCCTAATAAAAACAGTAGCTAAGCTTTGCTCTGTAGCTCTTTAATGACTGCATTGTTGTGCTTTAATTCTCACAACAAGCCTTCAAGGTATGTATGATTACAGAGAGGTTAAATACTTAAATAGTCACAAAGTTAGCTAGTCGCAGAACTAGAATTTGAACCTGGGCAGCCTAATTGCAGTGACTGCCCTCCTAGTCACTGAGCTCTCCTATGTGCACTACTTTGTTCTGCATCACAAAGTGCCTGGCGTAGTGATGGCAGTTGTGACAATGAGGATGCTTTTAGTTGTTTATAACATAGAGGACCTACTGGTTTACCTCACTGAAAATTGCAGAAGAGGGCTCCAGGTAGAGTTCAATCAGGGACCTTGGGCCATATCTCTCAGTTCTCCCTCTTTATGTCAGCTTTATTTCATGTTACCTTCTCTCATGGTATTGAAATGGCTGCAGAAGCTCTAAGTATCATATCTGTATATTACTTTGTCCAAAGCAAAAGAGAATGAATTTCCCAGAAGCTTTGACAGTTGGTCTCCTTAATTCCCATTGGCTCCAAATAGACCATGTGCTCTCCCTGAGCCTATTACTGTGGATTATGTTGGCTTATCCAGACTGAAGCTATACACTTCACTCCCAGAGCAAAAACATTTGGATTCCATAGGAGGGTTCTTACCAGAAAAATCAATATATTCATCAAGACAAAGTCTCTTTCATTAACAATACATTTTATTAGATTCATTAATGTCTCAGAATCAAATTATGCAGTTCTCACGTATTTGTATATAATATTTTCTGACTACAAAGTGAAATAACAAAAGAAAAAAAAAGGTAAAAGAAGAAAACATTTTTTTGAAAAATCCCAAGTAGTAACACTCACTCACATACTCATTCCTGGCATATTTCTGTTTGAAATTCAGTCATCTACATGGAAACAGCAGAAGGGGAGCTCAGGACAATATGTCATTAATATTTCATACACAATCTGTTTAACACTATACAATTCATTTTTATTGGAGACTTACTCATCTCCCAAAAAAATGAAACAATGTTTCTGTCCTCCTCTTTTTTTTTTGTATTTCAAAATTTATGTTTCTGCTGGTATTCATTCACCAAAACTCTTTACCCACCTAATACTTCAAGTTCAAGTTAGTGTAGAATAGTTTTATTACTTTTTAGTAGGAAGAACAGATATACTGGAACATTTTGATATCAATTTGGCAGTTTTATTTTTTACTCCAGTATTATCTGTACTCTATCCACTACCTCTTATGTACCACATTGCCCTGGAGCAGATTATATATTTTTTATCTATCTACCTAGTATTCCCACTAGGTTAAGGTACACTAAAAGATTGTATACAATTAAAATAAAAGTAACTTGACTTAAGATATACTTGATTCTTTATTTCACTGTATTTTTTCCTTTATTGACAAAGAGAATGTGTGTGCAAGTATGAGAAAAAGAGAAAGAGAGAGAGACAGAGATGACCTCTCTCCACAGTATATGGTCATGCTGTCTTGGCCTTTCTTCAGTTCTTCAGCTCCTTTGATTCTGGGCATGCATCTACTCAGTATATTTCAGGCTGATTAGGCTAGCAATTTGAACCATGGTAACCATGTGACTTCCAGCACTGCAGTTCAGAACACTGCCACCTATGCCACCATGACTGGACTTATTCTTTATTTTAAACAATACTTTCTACATACTATAGTTTCAGATACTGCCTACATTTCTCACATGCTTGCTTGAAATAGACACTTTTGATTTGGGATATGTTATTATTATTTTCTCACTAAATACTTTAATGTCCCTTATAAAATCCATCTGGAATGTACATACTAATGATTTGTTTAACATAAAATTAAAGAATGGGGGCCAGCAAGTGGCACATTGGTTAAGGCATTAGACTATCACATGGTTGACCATAGTTTGAACCCCTAACCCATTGGCTTGAATATCATGCCAGGCATGTGTGTATGCATACTCCAAACCCCTGGATATGAAGGGCTTGTGGTATGGCCATCCCCCAGGAGGATGAGTTCTCACTGTCCTTCTCTCTCTGTCTTTCTCTGTCTCTCTCTCTGGTAAGCGTGCTCACACTATGGCAAAAAATACACTTACACTCCCAAACTAAAAATAATAATTATAATAAAATAAAATATGTATTTTTTAAAGGAGTAACAGATTTGGGAAAAGAAGCATGTGGAAAATGCTTAGATATAATATGTTAAAGCTATTTTAGTGTCAGTGCCTCTGGATTAGCCCAATTTAGGCCAAAACCACACAAAAGCTCAATATTTTTATTCTGGAAAAGTTTAGACTTTGCAAAGGAGCCCCTGCTCTTAGGCCCTATGTTTTCTAGGACCCAGCTCTGACCCTTCTCTAGATGTGAGGAGTCTGAAAGACCAAACAAACAGGACAACCACTCCCATCTTCTGAGCATTGAGAACCCCTGAATTCCCTGGTCAAATGGTTCTAAGTCAGCTTCCAGATGGTTAAAGGGCGAGTTAGTATCTGAGCATACGTTAAAAATATGAGTGTGGTATGGAGCAAGCAGATGTGTATGTACAAAGTTCCTCACAGTGCCAGATGGAGTAAAGGTGTGAAAAAAGGTAGCAAATTCACAATAACAAACTGGAAACAACTTGATATGTCCATTGGCTTGAATGAATAAGAAAATGTGGTATATATAGACTGGAATACTATTCGTCCTTAAAAAAAGAGGGAAATTCTATAATATGAGACAATATGGATAGCCCTTAAGGAGATTATGCTAAATAAAATAAGCCAGACACATAAAGACATGTACTGCATATGTCCACTCATATGAAATATCTAAAAGAGTCATACTCATAAAATCAAAGACTAGAATGATGATAAACCATGGGCTGGGGGGGAGGTCAAAATAGGGAATTATCAAGTAACAGGCTTCAAATTTCAGCTAAGATGAACAAGCTCTAGAGAACTGCTGTACCCCATTGCACCTAATGGCAATAACAATGTATTACAGTAAATTTTGTTAAGATGACAGATCTTATGTTAAGAGTTCTAGCCACAATACTAATTTTTAATTAAGAAAAAAAAAAGGCAGTGAATTCCAGGCAAGAAGCTTGGGTCAGCTCTCCCCAAACTATCTCATTCTACTAGAGAATTCCAAGAAGTCTGAGAATGCTAAATTGAATTGAGATGTCTTTGTCATATGATGTATGTTTGTTTCATAGAAATATGTCATGACTTTTCCGACAACCCAACAGAATATATTTTACTTAATAGTCTATTGACTTTACTTACACCTTATAAATGTTAAATAGGTCACATGTGGACTGCCATTTGTACTCTTACCCTATCACTCACCCAAGTTATGGGGCAGTTCTAGACTACCACGTGGCTGACCATAGTTTGAGTCCCTAACCCATTGACTTGAATATCATGCCAGGCATGTGTGTAGGCATATTCCAAACCCCTGGAGATAAAGGGCTTGTGGCACGGCCATTCCCTAGGAGGGTAAGTTCTCGCTTTCCATCTCTCTCTGTCTTTCTCTATCTCTCTCTGGTAAGTGCACACACACTTCTATGACTATTCAGAGGACTAAGTGGTTTAGAATATCAAAAGACATTAGCTTTTCTTTCTTTTTTTTCGGAGAGGTTTTTCACTATAGGGCTCATGAGCTCGCCAGACAGACAGAAAGAGACAGAGAGACAGAAAGTGAGAAATCACCTCCCAGAGGGGATGGTCACGCCACAATCCCTTCTCCTCCATTCTCCTCTCGGGATCTTGGGCACGCATGCACACGCGCCTAGTGTGAGTTTTAAGCCAGCGGGTCTCCGGGACGCAACCTGCGGTCGACTATGTGGGAGTCCAGCGACATAGCCATTATGCTAACTGCTGGTTCCCGACATTAGCTTTTTAATTCCTGAATCAAGGTGATGTGGGAGGTGAGGAGGTCCTTTAAACAATAGTGCATAGCTTTTATAAATGGGAGAATCTCAAAAGACATTAGGCATTAGTGTATTTTTCTTGAGGGAATGAAGATAGACATTAGCATAAGTCATAAGTGTAGCCATGACTAGAACACATTAAAGAGCATTTCCCTGGCATATCTTTCTATTGATTGATCCTTTGGGGATTCATTTGCTTCTTAATCTGTGTCTCTACAAATAAGATTCTCACTCTAGGGGCCAGCAGGTGGCACAGTGGTTAAAGCTATGGACTCCCACATGGCCAACTGTGGTTTGAATCCTGGACCTGGAAACATGAAACTCACATCATGCATGTGTGTGTGCATGCCCAAAAATCCTAGGAGGAGAACGAGGGAGAAGAGGTTGTGGCATGGTTGTCCCCCTGGGGGGGTGGGATGATTTCTCACTTTCTCTCTTTCTCTCTGGCAAGCTTGCATGCCCTATAGGAAAATATTTCTTAAAAAAAAAAAAAAAAAGAAGAAAGAAACAGAGAAAGAAAAAAGACTTTTTTTTTTGGGTGGGGGGAGAGATTTTCACTATAGGGCGCGTGCGCTCGCCAGACAGACAGAGACATAGAGACAGAAAGCGAGAAATCACCCCCCAGGGGGGATGGTCACGCCACAATCCCTTCTCCTCCATTCTCCTCTCGGGATCTTGGGCATGCACACACACACGCCTGGCATGAGTTTTAAGCCACCGGGTCCAGGACGCGAACTGCGGTCGACTACGTGGGAGTCCAGCGACATAGCCATTTTGCTAACTGCTGGTTCCCAAGAAAAAAGACTTTTTGAAACCAAAATATAGAATTCACTTTTTCACATTCTTGATATTATTTTTTCCTATGGAAAATGTATATGCTGAAAGTAGCTATTAAAATAATTATGGCTCTAAAACCACAAAACATCTTTAACACACTGAGATCTAATACAGTTTCATGGTGTCAAAAATAGAATATCTCAAAAGAAGACTTAAAATGAAAATTTAATACCTTGGAATAAACATCAAAATAAACTCAGACATGAATTTCACACTTATTTTGCTATTATAACAAAAGCCAGTGTCAGTTTCCAAAATGTAAATATTTTGGTAAAGGAAGATATGAATGCTTTTTTTCACAAATTACATTTATTTTAATGAAAATAGTCATGTAAACATAACATAAATACTTAACATTTTAAAGACTAAAATATTATTTTTTTAAGAAACTATAACAGAGAGAAAAGTATGATTTCTTGTTTTGTAAACCAAAGATTTCATTTTCTACTTGAATTTTCAATTCCATTTAACAATTATGTATTGATTTGTTCCTATATACCAGACTCCTGTGTTGTAAATGGGTACATGGGGGCCCTCAAGTGGCATGGTGGTTAAGGGCACTGGACTCCCACATGGCCTACCATGGTTTGAATCTTGGACCTGGCAGCCTGCTCTCTCTCTCTCTTTCTCTGTTCCTCTCTGGTAAAATTGAAATAAATAAATAATAAATGAATGAATGAATCAATCGATAAATAAAGTTAGGGAAAAAAAGAAATGGGTACATGGGCAGGTAGTGTGGTTGTTAAGGGGGCTAGACTCCTAGGTGGCTGACTGTGGTTCAAGTCTCAGACCTGGTGGCCTCCTTTTTTGTGTACTCTCTCTTTGTCTCTCTCTGGTGAGCACACATGCCCTAATGCAAACTTAAAATAATAATAATGATAATGAATTAAATTAATATTTTTAGAGAAGAAATGGGTACACAAATGAATAAGATTCATCTTTTCCCGCAGGCCAGTTAATCTTAGAGAGGTTAGGAAGGACTTCATATATGACCAAAGCTACCATTTTGTGCATGTTTATAGTATCTTAATCAAGAATCTATGCTATAGTTATTTTTGCAAAAGATACAAAAAATATCTTTTTACTCAACATATCTTGAGTTGTATTTACATATTAAAGAAAAAAATGGGGATGGGAAAAGGAAAGTGTAAAACAATATAAAAAATTACTCAATTTATGGGACTACAAGGTGTCATGGAGGTTAAGGCACCACTGGGGGGGTGCTCTTTCTCTCTCTTTCTCTCCCTCTCTCTCACTGACATGAACAAGCACCCTCTGTTATTAACAAAACAAAACATTTATAAAAGATATATACTGACCACCTGCTGTATGTTGGGTATCCCAGAACATGGAGCCATAATATCACTAGTTATAATTCTCTCCTTCCCATAACTTGCATTCTAATAGGCAATTTAATGACAGTGAGGCAAGAGCCATAGCAACAGAGAAACAAGCTTCTAAAGAATGTAAAGGAATATACCTAATCAGATGTAGGCACTGGGGAATGGGATAATAGAGCTAAAAGAGATTTCCTGGCAGCAAGAATTATTTAATCTTGAAGAAGGCAAAAAGCTCAGATGAAGTAGGAATGGGAGAAATGGGCATGGGTCATGATGTTTAGGACCAGTGTGAATGAGTTCGGGTTCTAATCAAGAAAAGGTGAAAACAAACATGCAATGTGAAGATCACTGGCCTGAGGAATTTGTACGAACATCCTTCTGTAAACTGAGTGGTTTTTACAGTAAGAAGGAAAAGAGATCTAAGAGACTAGAGAAATAATCATCTAGAAATCTAAAAGTACTTGAAACTCTCTGGGAGGAAAAGAGGAAGGAGAGTGAGAGCAGAGGTTATGGTGGAGTGGATGGGGGAGTGGATGAATAAGTAAACAGTCTGTGGTCTGTGCTTACACCATGCCAAATAAGTAAGTCTCAAAGTTGTTATTTTATCACTAGAAGAACAAATAGAAATTAAGGGTTTTTAGGCAGAAAAGGGACATATTCAGATTGTTTTTAGAAAAAATAACTTTAGCTTTTGTATGAAAATAGACTAGAGAATAGCAAAACTGGAATTCCAGAAACCAAGCAAAAGATAATGTTTAAATCTAAGTAAGGGGAGTGGGCAGCAGGTTGTATAGCAGTTAAGGCACTAGACTTCCACATGGCTGACAATGGTTCAAGTCTCAGCCCTGGCTGCTTGAAATTCATGCTAGGTGCATGAATTTCATGTGCATGCAAGCCCAAAAATCCCAGGAGGAGAATGTAGAAGGGATTTCAGTATAGCCACCCCAATGTGTGTGGGGGGTGATTTTTCACCTTCCTCCTCACTGTCTGTCTGTCTCTGGCAAGTGTATGTGTCCTACGGTAAAAACCATAAATAAATAAATAAATAAACAAACATCTAAGCAAGAGATCCAGATCATCCCATGTTTTACTTTAGTAAATTGATTGATTTTGGAGAAAATAAGGCATTCTAGAGAAAAAGAACAAAGAAAACCCTAATAGATAAAACTCAGTAATTAATTGGATGTATGAGTGGTGTTCAGGCTTTTGCTTTGTTCAACTAAGTAAATGGAAGACATATTAAATAAGTCTGAGAATCAGTGGGGAGAAGCAGAATTTACAGGGGAGGTGATGTGCTCGGGTGAGTATTTTAAGCTTGAAGCATCTGTGGGAAATCCAAATAGAATCAATAGATATTTGTGCATTCTTATAGAGCACTCAGGAACATGATCTGGGCTGTAATTACCAACATAAGAATAATGATTGCATTCAAAGATGAGATACCCTGGACAAAGAATGTAAAGTAAGAGAAAAGTAGTCCTAAAAAAATACTGTGAAGAACACCAACACTTAAAGGAAGGACAAATCAGGGACTCACAGAGATGAGCTTGTGAAGCCATATAAATGATGAATAGTGTTTTAAGTGGGATAGAGTGCACAGTGGTTGATAATGAGGTAAAGCAAGGTAAGGACTGCACAGGATCTACCAAACTAAGTAACAGGAGAACCATCAGTGTCCTTGACAAAAGCACCTCCCATGAAACTTTGCTGCTAGAAGTCAATGCACAGTGTTTCTCAGTATGGCTGAGAGTGTGGTGTGGAGACAGCAAATATAGGTAGGGTGTTCAAGAGATTTCTCTGTAAAGGGAAGTCTAGAGGGAAATTACTGGTCAAGTATTGACACCTGAAGGGTTGTTTTAATGAGGGAAATACTAGAAATTATTTAAATGCTCATAGAATATGGAATCTCTTTTTTCAAAATCTTGATAGAATGCTGTTATACAGAGAAAATGAAAATATTCCATCTTCATGAGCCAGCAGTATGGAGACACTATCTTACCACAGAACACATTCATAGTAGTGTTAACATAATCCTTAAAAAATATTCATTTATTCATTTGCTATAGGCCACATGCACTTATCAGAGAGAGACAGAGGTGGAGGGAAAGCAAGAAAGTAAGCCACCAGGTCTGGGACTTGAACCATGGTTGGCCATGTGGAAGTCCAGAGCCTCAACCACCATGCCACCTGCTGGTCCCAAATCTTTTATGAATTAATTACCATCTCTCAAATTTCATTTGTGAAAATAACTTTGCTCTATGGGCAAATGACCAATAGAAATACAGCATTTGTTCATACAAATGTTGAGAATTATGAATTGAAGAATAATTACATTTAATGATAGAGTCTTTAAGTTCTTATTAAAGATATTAATATAATGCACTAATAAAAGTAATTTTTAGTTAGAGCCTCCTTCCATTGATTCAAGCAATTGATACTAAAAGTATAACCAGTGTATAATGTCAAGCTTTGAGGGAAATCACTCTATTGAAGTGCTTCAATTTATTGGTACTTGGTCACGCTGAGTTCAAGCTATTGGAAGATTTCTGAATTTCAATGTATTGGGTTGTCATAAAAGTCATGATACATTTTTGCATAGAAAAAAATACATCATGACTTTTCCGACAACCCAATAGAATCATACACTGAACATTTACTTCAATTTTGTATGATGTCTGTAAGGAAGCATGCCAATAAAAAATAAATTAAATGCTAGAGTTGGTAACATTTACTTCAAGTCAAACTAACTTGTAGTCATTGTATGTGCACATGATGGCTAGAATTAAACTAAAATTTGGGACACTTGATAGTTTCTGCTGGCACAGGGTTTGCAATCTTCCTGTCATTGTGTTACATGGATCAGTTTACACAGGTTAAAATCAGGAGAGAAGAAAGTGCAAAGAAAAATGATCACATATTGTGTGTCTGTGTGTGTGTTTTGGAAAGTTACTGATCCTCTGTGAGCCTCAATTTTCTCCGCTGAAAATGAAAACTGTAGCCTTTCCTGCAGAATGAGTAACAGTAATCCAGAGGAAAGGATTCCATGCAAAATGATCAAGGGAAGCAGAAACAACATATAAAGTACCTGCAAAGTATTTAATAAGCCTTCAAGAAGTGAGAATTATTATTCTGTTATTCTAGCCCATGTTAAGTCTATCCTCTGCCCTTCTACTGCTATTAGAAGAAAGATTCATTTGCTTTTGTAGGAGAGTTTGGAGTAGAAAACCTGAAACAAATAGTACATGCAAGCCTGGTATGTGCAAACTGAGAGGATATTTCTAAAATCTATGTCAATACTGTGTATTACTGTCTTCAAAGCTATGTCACAGTCTTTTCTCATTAGATCCTCACAATGGCTTTATGAAAACAATGGGAAAATATACTTCCACATTTTATTGGTGAGGATACAGAGACAGAAAACTCAATTACTTGCTTCTTATCATACTGCTGGTGATTGGCAAAGCTTGGGATCAAAAATAAAGTCTTTTCACTTTCTAAAATGCATACTATCCATGAAACATGCCAAACCAATTATATCATCACTAAGATAAATTTATCCATGCATATCTCTGTCCAAAGTTCTCACTGTCTCAGCTCATAGGTTCCCCAAGCCCAAGATCTCGACATCTGTCTATGATCAGGCTATTTATAGTGAGTAGAGAAGAAATATCATAAACCTACATATGGTTTAACAGGACCCAAACAAAGAATTTATCAGAAAACAATTCATTCAAATATGTGAGAGAAAAAAGTCATTACCTATTACCTGAGTGAGGATCTCAAAAGCTTCATTTGATAAAATGTGGTATACTTTGACCAGTAACTAGTCATTCCCTCACTCCCCTTCTGCTGTCCTAATGATCACCACTCTACTGTTTACTTCTATGAGTTCAACTTTTCTCAAATTCTACATATAAGTGCGATTATCAGTATTTGTCATCGTGTACTTGGATTTAAAAAAAAATCATGTACCTCAACAGCAAAAATATTTTAAGTACATATGTTATACAAATACATATGCAGAAACATGTATCATTTAAGGGATATTGACACTGTTTAGCAACATAGAACTAACGTATTATGTATATTATAAAATACATACTCGACATAGTCATTTCTAGAGACTAAGATAAATTAAAATATGATATTTTGCACAACCCTAATTATTTAGTATGCACACTTCTGGAGATATACAGTCCATTTGATATACAATGGACCTAATAAATCAAATCCAAGGTTGTTGGAATGACAAAATCTGCCATACCTTCACCATGTTTGCATGTGTGCATGTGTGTGCATGTGTATGCATACACATATGTGTACAGTCCCAATAGATTGCAAACTCAAAAGGGAACCAAACATGCCTCATTCATCTTTCCTATCTCTCCCCACTTCTTGTTCCCTGAAACTTTTCTCAAGTTGTTCCATTGGTCCTTTTATTACAAAAGACATTTTCTCTATGGAAGAAGGAAATAATCTCATTATGTTTTGGTTTTTCGTTGTTGTTGTTGTTTCAAAGCCTCCGTGTAAGTATAAGCCAGGGAAAGATTTTAAATGAATACCTTAAAGATGAGTTTTTCCCATTACATTAGTGACGAGAATTCTGGTCAGGAGGAGAAAAACAGAAAATTGGAGAGAAAGCAAAGAAAATTAGGTATTGGTGGGTTTGTGAAGAGAGTACCTAATGTGGTGGTATTTTACAAAGGCAGGAAGACCAGAGATATCCTCACTGCATCCATGGAGGCCTTGAAGTACAGCTGAAAAGTGACCTTATTTTTTCTGTTCCTGAGAAGAGTATGAAAGTTAGCAGAGGAAAAAAGCCCATCTTGGGAGGGGGATAACTCAGTGAAAAAGAGCATGGGCTCTGTGGCCTTAGACTAGACTGAGAGGTGGACATATCCACAGATGCTCAAGAGTAAAAACATCTAGACCCAAGATACAGACAAAAGTGAGCATCTGGCAGATAATAGCATATACAGACATATCCTCTGGAGGCCCTACATGCTTCTTGAACACTTGGGAAGTTAGATGCCTACACTGAAAGAAGAAAAGAAAGAAAAATGCGAGACTAAAACCAATGGAGAAAATCTGGGATTGATACGGTGAAGTTTTTTATCCTGAAGTAGGAAGAAGTACATGGTCCATCCACTGAAAAGAAGAACTAAGAGGAGACTAAGTTTGCATTCCCTGGATGAACTTTCCCCAAATTAAAGGGTAAGTCAGTCCTTTTGAGCTTTAAAATTAAGCATCATCTTCTATTCCTTGCTGACATATGTTCTAGTGAACATCTTTTCTCAAAATAGACCTGTTTCGCCCACGTTGAAAATCTGTCAAGGCAGGTCTCTCCTCCATTCCTGGTGATCTCCACAAGTGTTGGAAGGGATGCCCTGGCAATCATGGACCTCCCCACTTACTGCCAGGTGGTGCCGATTCAAATGGGCCCAGAGCCCATGAGGCATCTGTGACTTGAAACCTAAGTGCCATCAGCCACACCATTCTCCAAGATCTTGAAAAACTGCCTACTTTCCTCTGAGCTAACACTGGACTACTTGTCATTTAGAACGGTTTCTTTTTCTCTCGCTGTATATTCAAATGAATGAGTATTATTTTTTTGTCATTTCCTCAGTTTCCTTCCCTTCCTACATGTCATTGTAAAGGTAGCACACTCTCTACACATTGAAAGAGTCATTGTCTATCTTTGAATATCACCTGTACTGTGCATATTCACTACATCATTACTGCTCACAATTAATTTGCTTTATCTCTCCTCCATTATTAGATGTCATTAGAGAGCTCCAATTTTTAACACTTTCAGATTTGCCCTCTCTTTGAATTAGACATGATTAGGTTAATAAATCTTTATAAAATATTTCATTACTAAAGAGGAACGTATCATTCCACATGATAATTGAGTGCCCAACTACTAATATCATAATGTTTGTGTATTATTTTTTTGTCATTTCCTCAGTTTCTTTCCCTTCCTACATGTCATTGTAAAGGTAGCACACTCTCTACACATTGAAAGAGTCATTGTCTATCTTTGAATATCACCTGTACTGTGCATATTCACTACATCATTACTGCTCACAATTAATTTGCTTTATCTCTCCTCCATTATTAGATGTCATTAGAGAGCTCCAATTTTTAACACTTTCAGATTTGCCCTCTCTTTGAATTAGACATGATTAGGTTAATAAATCTTTATAAAATATTTCATAACTAAAGAGGAACGTATCATTCCACATGATAATTGAGTGCCCAACTACTAATATCATCGATGGGAGGTGTGATAGGAAAGTATTGAAGAGCCTGTGCTTGGGGCTCTGGAGCTCACTTAATATCTATCTAGGAAAGAAAATCACTAACAATAAGTCAGTATTAGTAGTAGTGAGCTGCCATTGATGACAACTAAGTTCATGGAAAAATGGATTTCAAGTATGAGTTTATTTTAGTGCACAAATTTTTGAAATTCATGCATAGTTTTCCCAATACACGTATTTCCCATGAACTTTTTGAAGACCCTTTGTATATCAAGCAAGGTGCTAAGTGCGTACATTCATTATCTTGATTGATACTTATAGTGCTTTTGTGATATATTCCCTTTTACAGATTAGGAAATACATGAGTTTTTAAAAAACCAGTATTAATAACTTGCAAAAAGTCACAAGGATAGTGAGTATTGGAGTTAGAGTTTAGAAATTCAAATTTGTCTACCTAAATGGCTATGCTCTTAATCACTGCACAATCTTTATTCTAATTAAAGACTGAATTATTTTATAGCATAAACATATTTTCACTAATGGTTTATTGATATAAAATACATTCTTTGATTCACTGGGAATTATTTGCAAATATTTTTACACATTTATAGTACCTAAATGGTCAATGCTCATAATATGTATAATACATGCTTATTATTATGTATATATGTGCATTTAGAAAAAGAGAGAGAATATTGTGCATTTTTATTTCTGATGGATTATTATATAATAATATAATATTATATTATATGTATAATATTATAGAACCCAACTATATAATCACAATATTAACTGAAATATGTAACTTTAAAGAAGTTTAAATATTTTAGAGGTTACCTACAGCTATGTGAGTAAATAAATTGATGAAGCAGATTCTTTTAAATATAAAGTGAGAGAAAATATTCTCAATTAGATTATCACATTTTCCCCATAGATGTGTCATAGTACATTCTAGAGGAAAAAGGTAATTTCTCACACTAAAGACTAGAATGGGTATATTTAACATGTAGATAATATTTGTTGAAATGACCTTGGAGGTGAAATGACAGGTAATATATTTCTTAGTGCATTTATTCATGTGTTTATTTTTGCAAGAGATAGATGTAACTGTCAGCCTCTGGATACACCTCAGTGGATAGTGACTTTTACTAACATCTAATAGATTCCATATGTTCAATAAAAAGTCATTAAGAGAAAGTTCATTGAACATTTACACAAACTAAACCTGCAATGCTTAACTCTAAAAGGCACCTAGGAAGTGAATGTAATACTTGCATATTTCCTTTTGAAATAAACAAATACAACAGTATTTTACTTTATACTAGTTAATTAAATAATGTTCAATAAAAAGTCATTAAGAGAAAGTTCATTGAACATTTACACAAACTAAACCTGCAATGCTTAACTCTAAAAGGCACCTAGGAAGTGAATGTAATACTTGCATATTTCCTTTTGAAATAAACAAATACAACAGTATTTTACTTTATACTAGTTAATTAAATACATGGTAGTTCCTCTTCCATAAATCATTACAATCAACAGAAACATAGTGTATGAAGAACTAAGTAGATGTCTGGTACTATGCTAAGTGTCTAATAAGCACTTAAATTATTCAATCATCTAATCATCAAAAACCTCATGAGGAACTATTATTTGATCCATTTTAGAGAAACAGAAACTGAGGCTTCTGACTTTAAGTTCCTGTAGGTCACACTGGTCACACTAATAGTGATGCAATAAACCAGAATTTATATCTCGGCAGTATTCCCAAAGGCCATGTCCTTTAATCATTATATCAGACTTCTAAATATATCTACCTACCATTAATTTCGATATGGAAAAAGAAAATTTTTTTTCTAGAAAATGTTTCTCTATATTATTTCTGCTCTAATAAAAATGTTAATGACTTTAAATAATAAACATGTTAAACAAGTTTATGAGTAATAATATGACATTCTCACAGGTAAAGAATATTTTGGTAGATCAGATAAGGATTTCCTATGGTGTGGTAACATTAAAGTCCTCATTACGCAATGTATTGTTTGATTTTGTTCCATTGGAAAGCAAATGGTTTCCAGCTTCATGAGACAAGTATCAAGAATCTAAAGGCTATCAAGGGGGCTTTTTGCTTAATATTGAACTTTCAACACTAAATTATATAGAGAAATATAGGTATAGTTCAAATGTTAGGTAAGGGTCCAGGTTAGCAATCACTCAGGTGGCTATTTTACACCACAAGTGCAACCAGAAAATTTTGGTTGGGGTATGGAAATGGTACAGTAGTAATGTAACTGAACCCACATGGGAAACGGCCTGAGTTTGCATCTCAGCACCTCCGTGAGCACACAGCAGATGAGGATGCATGTGCCCCATGATCGAGGTCAGCTGAGACCGCCATTGGATTCACAACAAAAGACCCCACTGGGAATGCTTCTCTGTCTCTTTTAATCTCTCATAGAACAAATAAACTTAAAATAAAACAGAAATTTGGCGTGCTGAAAAGTTTAATGGAAGCCCTTCCTTTTCAATCGGAAATGTCTAATGACCAGGAAGTTTGAGGATAAGCCTGAAGTCATACCACATACTAAAGTTAGTAGCCTACTGAAAAAGAAAACTCTACATCTAATGTTAATATTTTAATTATTACTGCTATTATTCCAATGCTAACATTCTGTACACTGGCTTGAAAGCAGAAATGATATTTTCTAAACCTTTGTTCATATTTGATTAAAAAATAGTATGAGTGATATGAAAACAATGTTTTAAATGTAGGCATGTTGATATGTAAGTGGAAATGGACCCGCTCTCCCCATCCATCTTCAATACTCTTGTTTCTCTGACTGTTTTATTCCTACTGCATCTACTCTCCATTTTACTTTGATGTTAAGAAAGAAAAATGATCTGTGTTTCAAAAATTCAAATTAAAGTTCTGTAAGCTCTTTGATATGTGTTCGATGTTAATTTAAAAAACAAACACAAAATAAGACTAGGCATAAGAAAATAATATGATTTTTTGCCCTTAGTTATCAGAATGATGTATTTGAACATATTAAATGCTTTGTTTTTAATGGCAAATTGATTTTTTCTGTTTTTATTTTATGACTTCTTGTTTACATTTAATCGCTGTACACCTTTATAGCATACAGTGCAGTTTTTCAAAGCATGCATGCAGTGTATGATAATCAAATCAAGGACATTGCCATGTACGTCATCTTTAACAGAGAACCTTACATTCTTGATCTGTTAACAGTTTTTTCCCTTAAATACCTTTTAAAAAATGTATTTCTAAATGATAGCCTCTACTTAATCCCACAGAGGTGAACTTATTGGCAACTGACTAAACATTTGGATAAATTGATTAACAACTAATGTGATTCATTTATTTATTTATTCATAGCTTTTTAGAAATCTATGTATCTCAACCTGTCTTTGTTCATGCTGCTGAAGAGGCAAGCAAAGTAAATGGAAGCTATCTGTAATAGTCAAATTTGTATATCACAGAATAGATAATAAAAGATCTCTTAGCCTGTCTGTCATTTTTTCCCCTAAAGATCAAATAATTTACCTCAATGACAATTAAGGGAATAACTTCTGGCTGATAAATAGTAGTATATGTAGAAGAACTCTTACCTATATTTATGAGTTCAAAACCAGTATCAGATGTATTGCAATTGGCTGCTCAAGGCCAATAGGAGGGATCTTTATAAAGTTCATGAAAAATTAACATTATGCAAAAAATTATGCATAGATAGAGATTTTCATTTTTTGACAGCAAGATAAAGTCACTCTTTTTTATTTTCATTATTATTATTATACATTCAATTGCTATACATCATTTAGATTGTAAGGAGATTTTACCCAGCATGATACACATCTCAGTCCAGTTGAGAATACTGTACACATCATCAACAGATAAACTATAGCTGTGTACCACAAATAGTCTTATTTCTCTATTTACCCCCCTAATTTCCTTTCCTGCATGACAAAGCACATACACTGAGGCGGGGGGGACAGAGTAAGAGCAAGAAGCACCCTCCACAGGGTCTGAGCATGCTTCAGTCCCTTTCCTCCAACCCTACAGCACATCAGAACCTGGATGCTTGCATGTGTGTGTGATGCATTTCAGGACAACCTGAAATTCAAACTGTGGTCACTATGTGGGAACTGGCTTCTCTTGGGAATAGCTTTGCCACAGTGCCATGCAGATGGTCCAAAAGTAACACTTGAATTCCATTTTTCCAAGAGCTTTTTGAATGCCTCTCATATAATGGAGTAGGTAGGAAGTAACCACTTTCCTCTCACTTTAACTATTTTTTAAAGATTTAATTAATAAATTTTATTATCATTATTGTTTTTTAATTTGCTATAGGGTACATGTGCTTACCAGAGAGAGAGAGAGAGAGAGAGAGAGAGAGAGAGAGAGA
>NW_006160117.1:8231897-8233301 GCF_000334495.1 Tupaia belangeri chinensis
AAAGAAAGAAAGAAAGAAAGAAAGAAAGAAAGAAAGAAAGCCACCAAAGAGAAAGTGAAAAAGCAAGTCACAAGGTCTGATGCTCGAACCACGGTTAGCCATGTGGGAGTCCAGTGCCTAAACCATCATACCACCTGTTGGTCCCTCACTTTAACTATTGACATCACTGGAAAAGTGTGGATTCCATTGATATTTCCACATTCCTTACCCTTTTCCTCCCACAGAAAATGAAATATTGAAAAAAATCTCTTCATGAAGTTTTTTTTGGTTTCATTCTGTCATTCTTTTTTTCATTAAAAGTCAAGTCATATTTTATCAAGCTTATCAAGGCAAATGTAGAAATTGCTGATTATAACTTCATTTCATAATTTTGGCTACTAAATTCCAAAGCTTGTGGTTTGAAAAACAAGAGGTGAAAGAGAAGGGAGTATTGGTAAGAGGTAGAAAAGGTAGATTTAGCAGCAGAAGTTTTTACTTTCAATAATGTTTAGATGAGAAACAAAAATTATGTCTATTACATTCAGTGTACTTCCTTGTAGAAGAATCTTTTCCTTTCCTTTGTCTGCAACTTGTATTCTTTGCCACATTACCTGTGGAAAATTCATCTGAACAGATGTTTTGGTTTCATATTAAATTTACAAAGTATTCTGCATAATTCCCTAGTGCCCTTCTACTGGAATCTTCATAACATCTCTACTCTCTGTTTTTTGTTTTGTTTTGTTTTGTTTTTGCATACTAAGAAAAATGAGTCACAAGACATAGTTAACAATTGTGTAGTCAATAGTTGGCTCATGAAAATGCTTCATGGATCATCTGCTTGTAAGGCCACACAAAATATGGACCGACAGTTGTTGTAATGGCTATGTTGTTGGACTCCCATGTAGTCGACTGTGGTTCATGTCCCAGACCTGGTGACTTAAACTCACACCGGGTGCATGTGCACGTGTGCCCAAGATTCCAAGAGGAGAATGGAGGGGAAGGGATTGTGGTGTGGCCATCCCCCGTGGGGGAGGTGATTTCTTCCTTTCTGTCTCTCTGTCTCTCTCAGTCTTTCTGGTGAGCGTACACACCCTATAGCAAAAAACTCTCAAAAAAATATGGACCTTTCATTAATCACTAATATTTATTAACACTTCCTTGAAATATATAGTCTTTTAGGCTTCATGTACCAAAAAATGAGAGATATAGTTAATTTTATGATTTGAGAGATTTTTCTTCCAAAAGAAAGAAAGAAAATAAATCATGCTAGGTGCATGTGCATGTGTGCCCCAAGTTGTTCCAGGAGGAGCATGGAGGAGAAGAGATTGTGGTGTGGCCATCCCCCTGGGAGATAATTTCTTATTTTCCCTCTCACTGTCTCTCTGACAAGCACATATGCTCCAATGGCAAAAACTTTAACTATGT
>NW_006160117.1:8233418-8236099 GCF_000334495.1 Tupaia belangeri chinensis
TATATAT
Source organism: Tupaia belangeri chinensis (assembly GCF_000334495.1). Taxonomy (NCBI): domain Eukaryota; kingdom Metazoa; phylum Chordata; class Mammalia; order Scandentia; family Tupaiidae; genus Tupaia; species Tupaia belangeri. Next base: position 8,233,426 of record NW_006160117.1, read on the forward strand.
ATATATATATATATATATATATATATGATTACCAAGTAGAAATGGTTTAGCAAACCTGACAGGAAAAGGCTTTTTAGACCTCAAGTTAAAATACAAGACCTAACATGATACATCAGTACTTTATCCCTTTAGATTTTTTTCTATATGTCTTCTTCCACAAACACACTTTAATCCTACACTACCCACCACAGCAGTGAGAGTATGTACAAAACCTAGAAGTAGAAGTGAGGGATCAAAGTGATCCACAGCTCACATCAGATACCTGTAAGTATTTTCATAGCTCTTTACTTCCTTCAGTTCAAGAATTAAAAAATGTTGCTTGAATGAACTGGAAAATGAAAGGTGGTGGACTTTAATAATCAACAGTTGGTGAGGTTCTATATTGGCAAGCACTTCAGCTTTTAGGAAAAAACAATCCTATTTTTCACTTATGATTGTATTTTTGTATGTTTTTGCCATAGAGTACATGCTCTGGTCAGAGAAAGACAGAGACAGCAAGAGAGAAAATGAGAAATCATCCCTTCCCCCAGGGAGGCTAGCCATGGCACAGTCCCTTCTCCACCACTCTTCTCCTGGGATCTTGGGTACATACACACACACACACACACACACACACACCCTGGTGTGATTTTCAAGCCACCAGGTCTAGGACTCGAAATGTGGTTGGCCATGTGAGAGTCCAGCACCTTAACCACTATGCCACCTGTTGGCCCCAGTGTGTATATTTTTAGTGAGGCATACTTTACATTGTAAACCATCAGTAACACAATGCCATTCACTCATTCAGAATTCTACTGTGTCCCTTGCCATAACATTTGCAATATACCATGTTTCTCCATGAATTATCTCCTTCAAAAGACTAGTTACTTTCCTAGACCTACTTTTTTTTCTTTTTTTTTTTCATTTTTTTATTTCATTTTCTTTTATACATTCAATCACATTATTTAGCTTACAAAATGAATATTTCAACAGGTGAACATTTCTCCCTAGTACAGTTGATAAAATTATAAAATATCTTCAACAGATATACCACATTTCTTTGTCCCATTAACACTTTGCCTCCCTATTTTTCTTCTAAATGTCCTTCCTCAGACCCTCCTCTTTCACACACACTATATCTGGTATTTACATCCTTGTTAAGTGTACTTAACAATCAACTTCTGACAGTTTCTTAATAAAAAAAAAAGAATTTCTACTTTTAATTAAAATTATTACCATATAAACAAATAGAAATACACCAGGGAAAATGATATATTTAATAAAACAAATGTAGAGGTCTGGAAATGTTTTTAGAATCTTTATTATATTTATCTTTAGTATAATACCACATATGACTAGTCATTTTCAAACTTTAGCATGGTGTATATATTTTTTTCTGCCTAAATAAAATATCCTGAGTTCAAAACAGGTTTTTAGTGTGTTACTTCAGTCTATAGGAAACTGTATTTTCAGAAAGCGTTCTCTTATGTCAAGTGGGAGGAAATTTATTATAATAAGAAAATATAAAGTTTATAAATTATAGTGCCTAAGTTCTACAATTACTACATAATTGAAAATAAAATGTAACTGCCACGTATGTCAGTTATCTAAATCAAAGTCACTTATGCATAATTTAAAATTGTTGTAATAATGCTAATAAATGAGAGCATTGAATTGACTATTTAAATGTACAATTAATGTATTAGGAGTGCAGCTATGCTATTCATAGGGACAGAAATTATTGACCATAAATGAAAATATTATCTTCTTTATTAAATGCTAATTTTTTGAGAGAGAGAAAGAGGGAGATTTTTGTTATCAGGTGAGTGTACTTGCCAGAGAGGCAGAGACAGACATAAAGCAAAAAATCATCCCCCAGGGGGATGGCCTCGCCACAATCCCTTCTCCTCCATTCTCTTTTTGGGATCTTGGGCACGCCCAGTTTGAGGTTTAAGCCACTAGGTCTGGGACTTAAACTATGGTCAACTATATGGGAGTCCAGCAATGTAACTATTATACCATCTGCTGGTCCCAAGAAATGATATCTTAAAAAGAGTCTAATAGAATGAATAATCACGTGAAAAATTTTAAAGATAAATTAAATGTTCTTAAGCCAGTTATAAATGTTTCAACACGGGCTTTTTCAATATCTCTCTCTCTCTCTTTTTCCAGTTTTTTTTTTTCTCTTTGCCATAGGAAGAGCATGCTTACTGGAGCAAGACAGACAGACAGAGGGCAAGTGAGAAATCACTGCAGTCCCATTTCCTCCATTCTCCTCCTGAGAGCTGGGCACACACACACACATGTGCCTGGCATGAGTTTCAAGTCTCTGGGTCTGGGACACAAATAGCAGTCAGCCATATGGGAGTCCATCACCTCAACCACTGTGCAACCTGCTGGCCCTCAACCTCTCTCTTAAAACTTTTGTGTCCATGGGAACCAGCAGTTAGCGTAATGGCTATGTCGCTGGACTCCCACGTAGTCGACCGCGGTTCGTGTCCCGGACCCGGTGGCTTAAAACTCACGCCGGGCGCGTGTGCGTGCGTGCCCAAGATCCCGAGAGGAGAATGGAGGAGAAGGGATTGCGGCGTGACCATCCCCCCTGGGGGGTGATTTCTCGCTTTCTGTCTCTATGTCTCTCTCTGTCTGTCTGGCGAGCGCACGCGCCCTACAGTGAAAATCTCTCCAAAAAAAA